>NC_140628.1:5614859-6012359 GCF_057382275.1 Copadichromis virginalis
TACCATATTATACAATTCTGGATGTCATCTCAGTCAGGTGTGGTGATACTTTCCAAGTCCACTAGGGTCTGCTTGAGTCTCATTGACTTAAATTTTCCCATTGGATAGTGAACATTTAAGAGATGTGACCATGCTAGCCCCGAAAGATGAATTTAGATTATTTAACAAGACATGGACTCATAAATGTTGGTTTCGACTCATTTAGAGTAAAGCGTCATTCGCTTTTATACAAACGTACGTATGAAATGTGTAAAAAATTATCCCTTTCATAATAAAAGCAGGTAAGTTATATTGTCATTTCTCACAAAATGAAAAACCTGTAAGGCATCTCTCATGGAGAGTTTATCAAAGAGTGTTTGATAGCTGAAATGTGACAAACTGTATGATGTATACTTTATTATCTGGGAATCCTAAACTGACCCCACTTAAGCCAATGTGGAGTCAGATCCGCTCGAGCCTGTCGTCTTTATTCATTAAAAGCCTCTACACAGTACTGTATATGTTTAAAAGACGAAAGTTTTAGGCAGGTGAGAAAAAATGATGTTATCAAACAATGCTTTCAAAAATAGAAGTGTTAATCATTTGATTTCATCAATCAAGAAAATGCAGTGAGTGAACAAGAGAGAAATATAAATCAAATTGATATTTGGGGTGACTTCTTCTAGGCACACTTGCACACAGTTTTTGAAGGAACTCAGCTGGTGGTTCTTCCAAACATCTTGGAGAACTAAGCACAGATGTTCTGTGGATGCAGGCTTCCTCACTTCCTTCTGTCTCTTCATGTAATCCCAGACACACTCCATGATCTTGAGATCACGGCTCTGTCTGCCGTACCATTGCTTCCAGTACTTCTTGTTCTTCTTTATGCTGAAGATAGTTCTTAATGACTTTGGCTGTGTGTTTGGTGTCGTCGTCCTGCTGCAGAATACATTTGGAGCCAATAAACAATCATTTATATTTCTGAAAGCATTCTTTGTTTACAGCATTTTTTTTTCCACACCTCCCTAAAACTTTCGCACAGGACTGCATGTCCTATTACTCTGTCTGTATTAAGATCGTGATCTATGCCCTGATGATTTGCCTCAGGTTCAGGAGGCAGTGAAGTGTCGTGTGGTGGACCGACAGGAAGACACCAATGGAGATTCAGGAGGTTCATTTCAGAATGGCCATGCTCAGCTAATGGTATGAAGAGCTAAAATTTGGAGAAATTTGATATGATGTGAGAGAATATTTAAAATAACTAACTCCATGGAATAATAAAGCGCAAAAAGGGGTACGCACTTTTTGCTCCATTCTTGAAATTTTGACTTCTAAACAGCTTGAAAAGGTTCAAGACCTGTGTCCTCCAAATTCTGATCTTCTCATCTCAGAGCACGAGAGAACTAAAGCATATGTTTAATTTTATGGAAAATATACATATATTTTTTTTCTTAAATTCTGATCTTGAAAATATTTATAAAAACCCCTCAAGATAACTAACCTAATAGAAATTTATTAAAAATAATGAAGTCAAAGCATTGTTTAGGAAATGGCATCGTGTTAGAATCATGATTAGAATAAAACAATTTAGGAAGAGGTCAGAGTGACTTACAAGAAGAAATTCTACAAAACCCAAAGCTCTTTCTCTTCAGCTTGTATCCAAATAAAAAAAATATAATAAAACTGATTATTAATGAATCTAAGTTTTGTTGATTAGTCTTCATTTTCTCAATGTTTATCTGCCTTTGCTTTAAAAATATACCATCACATTGACTTGATAGCTAAAAGTTAGTGTGCATGTGCCCTGAGCAGGTATTCCATTGATTGATGCAGGCTGGACCATTTCCCTGGTGTCTTTTCCCCATTTCCTGTCTTCACTGCAGTCGCCAAATAAAGGCTTAAAATCCCCCCATATGATATTTTTCCCACGTCTCCACATTTAATCTAATATTTATTGTTTTCTGTCCTCAGACTGACTTTGAGAAAGATGTGGATATGGCTTGCAGATCAGGTAAGCTCCAGGTTGAGCGTGTTTGAGTTTGTGTGTTTGCATTTGATTTGACTTTGGGAACTGTTTCTCAGATGCTACAGATGTCTCTTGTGCCTCCTTCTCTGTATTTTGACTGCGTCAAATTCCTCGTTGTTGTTGGAACAGATGTGAGCCGTGTTCCCTCTCATTTTTGCGCTTGTGCCGTACAGTCAACATCACAGCAGCCTCCCTACGCCAAGGAGCTGTTTTGACAAGAGATGCAGCACATCACTGCTGCGTAACTCCGTTTATCCCAGGCTGATGGGAGTGGGATGAATGTGTGCTGAGCAGTTATATGCAGATAAATATGGCTGTCTGAGCCTCTCCTACACTGATGCTGTGTAATTAAGTCCCTCCCAACAGCGCTGCATCAGATACTGGTTGATGCTCTAAAATCCACTGGGAGTGAAAATCTGATTACCTCTTGAGACAAGATATCAAGAAAAGTGTCTGGAAGAGAAAAGCTATTCAGAAGCAGACAGGCTCAAGCAAGGGAAGACAGAAAAGAGCAGAGAGAAATGAGAGATGTTTAATGTTTGTCAAGAGGGAGCAGGAATGGCAGAAAACGATCAGGGGATGTTTAGTACGGAGCATTGTCTGATGTTGTTCAGCAGCCTCGACCTGGTGCAGGATATGTTTGCTGCCATATGCCAAATGCTGTTATTGTGAAAAAGCTTGGGCCACAAGGTCATGCCGTACCCAGCTGAATGTTACGTTACTCATGTCAAAACTGGTTACAACCTTTTGCTGTAGGAAGCATTTTCCAATGAAAATCTAGTGAAGAAATTCCAGGACTTTACACCGGAAAGCGACACAGAGGTCTGGAGGTTTTTTGTGCACTAAAGCAATACCTTTTAGAAGACGAGCATATTGATAGAACTGCAAGCACTTGTATGTCCTCATGTGGAGAAAAAATACTATACTGTGTGGCTTTGTTTGACTTTCTTCACTCCAGTTCTCTCGCTCTAGGATTTCTGGATGTGTTTAGCAGGTATTCAATGTAGTAATGATGGCAAAACTGAAGTCATAGGCCAAGACTTTATGTAGACAGGCAACACAGGTATTTTTGACAAGTCATCAACAGTACTCGATCCCCTTCTGCTCCAGTCTGCACGCCATATGTCCTTGGGCAAGATACTAACCCCAAGTTGCTCTCCGATGCATCCGTTGGAGTATGAATGTGTACAAATGTTAGATAGAAGAGTATAGAAAAATGTTGTTTGAATGGCTGTGTAAAGCACTTTGAGTGCTCATGGAGTTTAAAAGCTCTATGTAAGAACCAGTCCATTTACAAGTCACTGTAGCATTATTCTTTCTTTTGTCTTTAGTGTCATCCACAATTGAAAAAATCCCATCACTCTTAGTTTGGAAGTTTATTAGTTGCTAACCTTGTCCTTCCATCTTGTATTTTTCCTACCAGCTAGGGGGCTGGCCGGGATATGATTTTCTGCTTCCCCAGAGAGAATCTGTCAGCACTGGAGGTTTTTTTTGTTTGTTTTGTTTTTTCTCTTTGCTCTGGTTACCCACTGTGATCACAACCTGCAGCAGTTAGAGATCAGGTTAAGGTGCTCAACCAGAGCAAGGTGTGTTGCTCTGAAATGCAGTCCAGCAGTAAAATAAGAGACTCATCCAGGATTGTATTGGTTGTCAGACGTAGAGGGAAGAATCTTATAATTTCAGTGATTTAATAATTGATTTATAAAATCTCCTTGTTTCACACAGTGCAAAAGTAATGTGTTTATTACTTACACACATTCCGCTGCTGGTTTCTTCCCGAGATTCCCAGGTGGAGAAATTGCATCTCACACAGCTTTTCTCTCTTTCTGGTCTCTTTAGGCACCATGAAGCGCTCATCCCTCCAGGGGGAGGAGAAGGCCTCCTCTGGGACCCTCACTCTTCAAAAAGGTTCTAATTTTAACACCATGCCGGCCAGCATGGCCAAGGTTCACCTCCAGAATGTGGCCGACTATACGAGCCACACTTTGACGATGCGGAGGGAGAAAGGCGCCACAAAAGGAATCAGTACCGAGCTGCCGGGTGCCAAATCCATCTACATCTGCGATGGCGAACTCTTCAAGCAGCTGGATGGAGATCTGCCTCGAGGGAACGGTGAAGGCAGCAGCTCTGAGGGGGCTGGCAAAGGCCCGGGATATGTCATTCTACCGACAAACAACACGGGCACCCTGAAACCGTCCAAGGGGAAAGAGGAGCAGGCAGCCAAGTATAACATCAGCATTGAGCAGCTGCCTCAGACCAGGCTTATCCACCTGGCTAACCCTGTCAGTGGAGAGCCAGTGCCTGGCTTTGGGCTGAAAAGCCTGCCTGCTGACCAGGTCAGTGTGTCATGCTCTGACAGAGACTCACCTGCGCACAACCTGCAGAATATGCCCAGAGACTCCAAGGTGGCCAACAACATGTGTGACGGAGGAGAGTCTGGAAATTCTGGAGTGGTGTCCAAGAGTGAGACTGTCTCCACACTGTCCATGAGCTCGCTGGAGGTAAGACGGAAAAACCTCTTAATGTATTGAATTATCAGCCTCATACTTCATATTTAACATAATACATGCATGCTGAGTTGTGTTTTGTGCTTATCATAAATTCTCAAATGAACAACCAGATGTAGGCTGTATCGGAGACTGGCATTTTATTATGATTATTTGGTGAATGCTCACATATTTGAGTGAGTTTCCTAATCTGCTAATATGATTTGGTATTGATAGTTTCAATAATATGAATTTAACAATCGAACAATTTTGCTATTTCCTCAGTAAAAGTAGAATTCTGTGTATTCCCATCAGAATAACAACAGACAAACCACTCTCTTCTTTTCAAGCAAAGCATTTGCCATCTTGTCTACCACTGCTAGGTTTCTGTCAATACAACTCTGCAAGGCCTTCGAGTTCTGTAGCTCATACACAAAAATCCCTTTCTTTTCTGGAAGGGTTGTAATGTGAAACAGCCCCAGGACATGGGGACTTTTTGTAAACAGTTGTAGAGAAAGAACATAAAAACACATTTGGAATGAATTATTGAGAGTGCTTCTCAAACAGCAGGGTGGTGGGTACATGACTTTGTTGTTGCTTTGATGGGTTTAGTGATGTGGAAATGGACATCATGCAGAATTTATCATGTGTGATAATATAATTCACAAGTCTCAATGTTCTTTTACTGCCTGTTTGAGAATTTAGGGTTGCATCACTGTGGTGAATGTCACTTTCATTTTTATCACATCGATTTATTATAACTTTCTCACTAAAGGGCTATCAAACTCTAAAGGTGCTGTAGCTTTTTCCTATTAGCGAATGACGCCAAACATTCTGACTGCTACACTACTGTGTTATTTTGCATGGTCTGCAGCCATTCATATAGAAAAATTGGGAAACCAGTGACATTTTTTGTATTTGCTTTCTGGAATCATTTACGTGGCATGGTGCGTGCCACATGTGGTGATGTATGACCACTACAGCATCAGTGATGCTCGAGTGGTCGAGTTAGGAGGATCGCCTAGGGGCAAAAAAGAAAGATTTTGAATTTAAAGAAAAACTTGGCTGCAGCAAAACTTGTTTGTATACGTTGTTGTCTATAGTTCAGGTTTCAGGCTGGTAGTTTTTGCTTTATCTTTTTTTGAGACGAAGCTAAAACTCAGACAGTACATTCTCCCAAAATTTAAACAAAGGGATCCTCATCCACCTAAGAAAGGAGGTCAGAAGGCTCTCTGGATTCCAGCTCTTCAGTAAAATGTGTTGCTGACAAACAGAAGAGGAACACTGGTCTGTGTAGTCCTTCAGCTGCATCTCACAATCCAACAGAAAACAAGTTGTCCTTTTCCCTGAGCTTCACCACTTCAGCTTCAATGAAATTGGGCTGTGTAGTTTTTGTGTAATTTTGCTTGCAAACAGATGGCCAGCATTGATTCTTCTTGTCTTGGTGGACTAATAAAAAACAACATTAATTAGGTCTCCACAGAGATGCACCATCCCACATATTTGTCAGTGCCATTATAATCTCCAATTCACATCACAAGAAGTATCTCAACATTTTGTCACCCGTGTGATGGCGGCATCTTTGAAAAGGTTAGTTTTCATAGAGCTCCTACTGCAGACAGAAGTGGCGGGATAAGATCGCCACAGAGCAGTCAGGCTTCTGCTTGCTGGTGTCTTTTCACTTGGGGGGTAAAACACACTTCTATAATTTGGTGCGAGACGGCAGCTGCCACGGCAACCAGGCAGCCTGAAGGTCAGGTCTTCCTTTACCACTCTGTGACTGAGGACCGAAAGGTCATTCGGTCACAATCTGTTTACTGCAAACTTGTGCCAGCAGGATCAAAATGACCAGCAGCAAACCTCGTTTCCTCCCTCATGACTCACTGCTCTTCTCTGAGTCCCAGAGACGCCCTTTACTAACTACCTAATGTCCACATACGCAGTAAAAACTGCCGAGAAACACTTGCTACTCAAAAAACACACAATATCAAGACACATCTTTAATCTCTCTGTCTCATCTCCCTCCAGAGACGAAAATCACGCTATGCAGAGCTTGACTTTGAGGTAATTTTTAGTCTCTTTGATTCCTACAGAGCTGTTTAGACTTCAAAGCACAACATTTTTGCATACATTTATTTTTAAAATAGGAGTGATGGTCACCTGTGCTGTTTACTTTGTACATAACGTGCAATGTCCCTGTGTAGAAAATAATGCACACCCGGAAACGCCACCAGGACATGTTTCAGGACCTGAACAGGAAGATTCACAGTGCAGACAAGGATAGAGAATCTCCACCTGTTGACGCCAAAGCTGCCAAAAGATGGAGTGTGTCCTCTGCCAGCAGCGACAAGACCAACATGAGTGTAAAGAGTTTAAATTTATTCTGTTCTGCCCCTTCCCTCCCTAATATCTAATGTTCCCCTTTCCTTCTATAATTAGCAAAAATTACCACACTTGCTTGTTGATTTGTAAGTGCAGCCGTTTTCAAAATTGTCATTTTTTTCTATTGCAGTGTGCTATTAATTTTCCCAAAGGAGCCACATGAGAAACTGGGAGGGACACTCCAATAAGCTTAAAAAGAGGTCAAATGATTAATGTGCTGTACTGAATTCTGTATTGGTTTCTCATGTGGAAGGACCCTTGGGAAAATTCACTGCGCACCCCTGTTACAGTGTTAACTTATGCATAGGCATTATTTGTGTATGGCCATATAATCTCCAACTACAAACCGAACCGAATACACATAATATTGCCCAATTCAGATACTTCGGAGATACATATATATGTCGTACACTGTGTGAACGACGTGCTTAATTGTGTTGTGCATGAGTTTAAACTAATGAGTGCAGCAATTAGTTCACTTGACAAAAAATGACACAGGATTTGACACTAATTGTCTTCTTACCTGTGGAATTTGCAATTTGTTGAGTCTCTGACTGCATATACCAAGGACTTATGCAGTAAAGACAATTTATCAACAATAACATGAAATTATAACACCAAAGGTTGCACCGAGCTACCTAGATAGAAGCATTTCAATGAATCCTTCTTCTACTAGCTGAAAATTCTTTGGTGTTTTCTCTGTTTTTGCTGCTTGGCCAAGGCAGCTGCTAAGGAAGAGACATGTTCCTGTTTTTAAGTATACCATTTATGCTCATAAAAGTTGTAGATGTCCATGCGAACAAAATACTGAATTTTAGTATGTATGCAATTTTAGATGCAGCATCTCTTTCCAAGCAGTCAGTTTCATATGTAAATATTTGTGACAGAAATAGAAGTATAAAATTGAAATTGATGCTATGAAACTGAAATGGAGGTACCACATCAAAGTTCTGGTAGTAAATGTAGCTTATATATAGATTCTGAAAATAACAAAAAAAAAATATGTAGAATGGTGGTGCAGGATCTGCGTGCAACCAGGGCAACCCCCACCTCCCTCCATACTAATGCCAAGATGTGAAACATTTAAATGGGACAGATGATTTGTTTAAAGTACTTTGGTACTTTAGCTTGTCATAAATATTGTGCACCCACAGGCATGAGAACATAAGAAAAGAAAGGTTGGCTTCAGCTGGCTCCTTTCATAAGGCCACACTCTGGGTGTAATGTTACTTGTAAACTTCTGATAAGCTTGGAAGTATGGTGCTAGGAGCATCCCTAATTGTGTGTATGGTTGATAATAAATGCCCCGTTTTCATGGATAACGAGCTGACACATTTAGACAACAATGCCACTTGTTGCTGCAGCAGATAGCGACACATCAGATTTTAGTCACAACATGTTGAATTTTGGTTAAATGGGTTTCAATTCTTTAACTGATAATAAAGTTGACCCAGCCATCACAACCTTAATTGTGTAATAAAATGCTTCCCACAGAGGCTGTTTATTTTTTTAGGAATTGTATGACTGTCCCATGGCCCTGACCATCTTTCTTGCTTCAGTAAAGCATGAGCTGTGATAGAAAGGGTAGCGACTGCCTTTTTGATGGTCTTAATGTTTGGAAGAGTAAATTTGATCAGACGATTGTAAAACTGTCAAGCATGGTGATGGTAGCATGATGCTTACAGTGGTACTGGTATATTGTATATTGAGTTGAATAATGAAGAAGGACGACTACCTCCCATTCTCCGTTTTTAAAGCAGGCTAACCTTAAGCTTGGCTAATGGCCTTCCCAAAGCGTCAAAACATGAACCTTATTGGAAATTTGTGGACTAGGCTTAAAAGCCAGGTTCAGTAAAGCCATCAAAATTTAATTAGGGGTGTCAAACCTATGGCCCGGAGCAATATCTGACTCGAGATCCAGTCTGCAATATAATTTCATATAGAGCTGGGCGATAGAACGATAACGATATGTATCGCGATATAACTTTTACTCGATAGAGAAATTAAACTATCGTGATAGAGCTCGCCGCTCTTGTCCTCTTAAAAAAAAAAAAAAAAAAAAAAAGGTCAGCCAATCCAAATTAAGTAGCGCAGAGCCGAACCAATCACAGCCGCAGCGTCACGTCGCGTGACTTGTTACGTAAAGCACAAGTGCCAAGCCGCACGTGTGTTTGTTTGGGAAGCAGCCAGCGCGTAATGGAGGAAATGAGTAGTGTGCCGACTAGAAAAATCAACCGAGCGTGACCTTAAGAGAAAACAGATGATGGTTCCAACGCCGGAGAGATTGTCGAACGGAAGAGCCATAGAAGTTCCGTAGTGTGAAGGTATTTCGGCTATTTCAAGTCTGACAAAAAACAGAGTAGCGTGCACTGTAAATTGTGCTGAAAGCAAGTCTGGAAATACAATAAACTGGTGCATGCGTCACACTGCGCCACGTTATTGTTTCGGTGAAATGAATTTCTACAATACTGTTACTGTTCATTCTACTCTCTGCAGTGTTTAAATGCTTACATATACACACAGTTACTGTCCCTCCACACATACGACTCGGTTCTGCTTCTATGCCCCAGCTTTGTTTACTTTTTCCCACCGAGGCTTCTAGACTTCTGATTGGCCAACATTTCTGCACGGTTAGGAATCTAGCGCCACCTGCTGCTTTGGCATGTTCATAGCAGCGTTTTCCTTCATTTCTGCCTTTATGTGTGGACGGAATTATTTTTTAAAACGAAAACGGAAAATCTCAGTTTTCAAAAATACCCGTGTACGCGTGGACGTAGCCTCAGTCTCTGACTGGAAGCGCTAATTCATCATTCGGCTTTTGTCAGACTAAAGTAACTGTTAAAACTGTTTGAAAAGCTCAGCTATACAACAAGGAGAGATTGAGAATTTCCTTTTAGTTCTCAGTTTATTTGATATTGAAAAAAGTTAGTCAGTTTTGTCTGTTCTTCTGTAAAACAAACTAAGATTTATTTTTAGAATTAATATTTTGTTTCTAAGTGGAATTGACAATTTAGTAGTCTGTTTCGTTTGTTCTATTTTGAAACTTAAACGCTTTAGTGGCTGCCTTTTGTGTAGTTTGTAATATTTGCCTTTATTTATCTGAAAAAGTCTCATGTTCCTTAAGTACATCTACCCTGTTGAACTTATTATGGGAAATAAATATTTAAATAAAAACAAGCTGCTGATTATTTCACATTTTACTTGTGAGCAACGGCACATTTAAATCTTACAAATATAGTTATTTGGCTTATATCGTGATATATATCGTTATCGCCTGAAATGAAAAAAACATATCGTGATATGAAAAAATCTCATAATGCCCAGCTCTAATTTCATATATCAGTTATTAGTGGCTCATCATTATGTGAAAGTCCAATCTTCAGCCCTGCTGAGATCCATACAAGGTAGGGGGGGGCCGCACACCATGCGGCCAATCACATGCAAAGACAGACCGGGATCATACCATTATGTGAAAGAAGGATGGGGTGCAGATGTTCCAGAGACAAAACAAGACTGCAAAGCTGAGTACAGAATTTATAAAAATGAAACCCGTTTTTATTTTCAGCCATTTTGCAGTGTGGAAGTCAAAAGGTTTCAGACTTGTCCAGGCCTTAGACCTCATGTGTGTTCTTCATAGTCTCACAGGCCTGACTCAATTTATAATTCTTAACTTGTTTGATCTGCTGCTCACCACAAACAAGCACAAGCAAAAATTTTGGACTTTTAACTGCAGTTTCTCCTACTGATGAAAACCTCCCTTATGGTCGTTCAGGTTTTTTACAACCTGAACAGTTAAAACAAACAAAAAGCTGGACAGTCTGGGCAATGAGCTACCAGATTTTTTTTCCATAATTTTGCACATTTATTTCTTATAATTTACGTCAAAAAGAGTCGTGCTGACAGATTTCTTTCTTTGTCACAGCAGCGTTTTCTTTGCCATATAGAACAATTATTAAAAATGTAACTTCTTTACATTGACAGAATGGGGAGTTTCACTGGTCTGGCCACTTAAGGTCAAAGTGTGGGCCACAATGTAAAATGAGCTCGACACCCCTGATTTAAATAACTCTACCAGTTCTTCCAAGAAATATCAGAATTATGCCAAAAGCTAGTTGATGGCTACCAAATCATCTGGTCGAGGTGGAACTTGCTAATGGACATTTAATGAAATATTAGTGGGTGTTTATGTATATATTTGACCTATATTTATGCTTTTGAAACATCAATTTTTTTTAAATCATTAAAAAATGTGTGCTATATAGTCATTCCATCCTGAAAAAGAACAGTCAAGAGAAATCATTAAAAGTCCTAATTTACCATGATAATCATGACCATAATAACTTTTGACCACAACTGTAATTAAACATTTTGCATCTACTCAGTATAGATTGAATCAACAATCTACGTCCATTCTGTGGTCATTAGAGTTATAAGTATAGGTATTGTTTTAGGAAGTAGGCGAATAATATATTTGCTTCTGCTAATGAAATTTGGATAAGAACTCATGTGGCATTGTCTCACATTGATGCTGGAGCTGAGAGGTGATTAGCTTAGCTTTGCATAAAGAATGAAACTATGAGGGGCAAGTTTGGAATCAAGCAGAGAGGTAATTCTGTCTCATAACTTCCCACATAAACAGAATTGACAGATTCTGTTTGTGTTCTGTATGGACTGACCCCTTTGACAGTGAAGGCTCACATGAGGACTCTGGCATTTACAGTTTGTTTACAAATGACTCTCTCAGAATTATTTCCAACTAATAAACTATAGGTGTGTGGCAAATTCTAAGAACAATTTGAAGCATCAACACCTACAAGAATGCATCTGTTAGGTCTGTTATGCTGTGGGGTGGATTTGGGTGCACTTGTCCTGATAGAGGGGACCAAGTCAATACACACTTGTCCTGAGTGGTCTCCTTTATCATATGATGAAACATTTCTTTCTGTCCTGGTGGGAGGGGTCTCTTCCAGAATAACTCACTGAACAGTGTTTCATCATTCAAACCATTCAGTAAACCTACTGAATGGTTTGAATAGCATGCCATTGATGTGAATCATATACTCTGACCTTAAGTTACCAGAGTAACGTACTATGACACATGTAAGAGTTTTCATGTCATAAATCTCTTTTATACTGGATAAATGACTATGGCAACTTATGCACATAATATTTGCTCATGGCTTTGCAAGCAAGCGGTGATGTTTCTGTATTGATTCCTTTTATTAGTTGATTCTCAGAGAGAATACATGCAAACTCGATGAAGTATACGTTGTACTTTAACAAACAAAGCAGTGCATTACAGTTACAGCAGTGCAGACTGTATGTAAATAAGTAATGCAGAAAATATATAGGTTAAATATTCTGTTTGTTCCTGATTTGCTGCCAAGTCTATATGATGCTGAATTTCAGTAAATCAAACACAGATTACGGAACGGCTCCATTGTCCATCCATCACATTAGAACAAATGGCAGCACAATATGATAGGCTGCTGTTAATATAGTAATAACTTATTGATTTACAACAGCTTTGCTGTCTTGCCTTACTTGAATCCAGTGATAATTTTTTTCTTTATATCTCTCCATGATCTGACTGAAGTAGGTGGACATCGATCAGTTCAATTTGAGTGGAAGACGAGCCAAACAATGCTTCAATTACTGTTTTATATGAGCACTCACAACGGTTGAAGCACAAAGCCTTGACTAACAAAGAAAATAAATATCCCAACCCAGGTTAAACAGCACTCTCCATTATTGTTATCCAAACACCAAATGAGAGTATATGCTTTAAAGAACTCGTGTTCCACACTTCAACTAGAGGTCAGAAGTAAAGAGCATGTGGTTTTTATCACTGTATAGGGGCCTAACGAGACTTGATATTGTGTTTTTTCTTTGTCACCCATCTGCATGTAAAATTTGAGAACTTTGTTGTTCACTTTAAATAACAATTATTACAGTTTATGATGTTCAGCTTACAAAATTGTGAGTTTGAAGGTTTTACCTACAAATGCACATTGGGTGTTGTCGTCACCCTGGTGGGTGGGTGGGAAGGAAGTTTGGACACCCAAGTTTGTGAATGTGAAAACTCGAAAATGAGGCAATATAGGAGTTTCAAACTGATACCAAAGGTGTGTCCACTCAAAATCTCAGACAAGTTTGCATCTCAGTGACCTCGACCTCAAGGTCAAGATCAAAGGTCAAATTTCCTGGAAATCTTGTGAATTGAAATTACCTAGTTTAGGCTGTACGGTACCACTAGCTGCCGCCAGTATTTTTACATTTAGAAAGAGGTAGACAAAATCTTCTACAAAACTGTGCTACAAAGTGTCCTAATGTTAATCTCAGCTTCATATGGGATCATTGGGGATCTTTAAGTAAGGGTTAGGGTTGGGTTTTTTGCTTATCAACCTATTAAATACTGTTGGCATAGTTTAAGGAGATAGAGGAGTGAAGTCTCATACATTCATTTTGGCATGACTTTTTTTATGTTGTTGTTTTTTTCATATAACTTCATATTAACATAACTCTGCCAGTAACCCTAGATGGGTCTCTGGTGACCGGTTGAACGTTAACAATTTGAAATGCTAGACTGATTCTGTAAGGGTATAATAAATTGACTGAAAAAGGTGAGGAAGAGCCCCCAAAATAGCTAAAGTACATCAGCGATTCTAAGAGATGAGACAAACCAACTTTTTTCTTATGTCCGTTTCCCCTCAGGACAAACAGCAGACCCCGAGCAAGAGGGCGTGGGAAGGCATTCGTAAGACCAACTCACCCCCGTCCTGGGTGCGGAAGGACCTGGAGACAGTGGCGGCCTCCCCTCTTGAGCTGCAGACAGTAGAGTGGGAGAAGACCAGTGCAACCATTCCTCTTGTGGGCCAGGAGATCATGGACCTGCAGACAGAGGTGTGACCCAGATTCTGGCTCACACTAAACAATTCCACTTTCGCTCCAGAGCTCTCAGACAACCAAGCAGACACACGACACACATACTGCCCTACTGTGTACTTCTATTCAAAGGGTGGATGTAGCCAAGACCGTGAGGGGGCAAGGAGGGCAAGGAAAAGAGTCACGATTACAGAAAATCAAGTTAATGAATTAAAGAGAGAATGAGATAACGGTGTCTCATTCTCTGTTTCATTTGATGTTTTTGAAGTCACCAATTACTGGTCATCTTCCTGTATATGATCTTCAGGCTTACGCTGGAGACAGATTGCCAAAGTAGCAGACAAAGCTGCTATATGTGCATCATTAAGTCATGTAATAAACAGCATAGCAAAGGTAATCACACGATGTTTACCCCTGTATTAAATGGTTACGATGTAATAATCATGATTATGTCTCTTTATTTTCACTGTTGAGAGTATTGTTGCATTGCTGTTCTGCTCTCTTTATTCCTGACCAAATTCTGATGTTGTATGCAGCTCAACATGCCTCTGAATTTCTCTCTTTTTCAACATAAGACTTGGGAAGAAAAAATTCACACGGCATTTGAGGAGGCAGACTGCCAAACATACACCCATATGTGCCCCTCAGTGCCGCTCCCTGCTCCCCAACAATCTCTAACGCCTTATCCCACCCCTCACGATAGTAGGCCAAGGCTCACCCTGCAGCGACAAGGGAAAAAATGGGGGAGAGTGAGAAAAAGAAATCCAAAACATCACGTTGAGCCAAAATGGAAAGTTGCCTTCTCATCGACGGACACCTCAGAGATGGTGGAGCGCATGCCGGCGGGCTTTGCGCTCTGTTCGCTTTTCAACCTCAATACCGCCTAAAAGAGGGACAACGTGGACGTCCAAAAGGAATACAGCAAACACGAGTTGGTTGGGTCAGTTTCTTGATGTACAAGCAGGCTTGATACAGTTAATGCAAACATGATGCTAAGGGAAAAAAGGTATTACTGTGTGTGTATATGTGTGTGTGCGCGCACTGAAAAAATGGAAGATGAGTAAATCCATAGATCTATCGATATATATGTTATGATGATTACAGATAATGACACATACAAGGTAGAGTAATATAAAAGATGGTGGTTGCACACAGAGAAAGCACAAGGCTCATTTGGAGTCCTGATGTACAGCATTGTAATTATTTCAACAGAGTTCTACAGAATGGATTTTAGCCTATAAATATCTTTCTTACTGTGCTTGGGGATAGTTGTCATCATTATTATAAATATGAACATGATTATTCTGATACCAGTCCTTCCTTCCCCTCCCCCTGTCCTTTCAGGGTATTGGACTATACGAGTGTTCTGTATCACAGTGTAACAGTGTGTGTTTTGATATCACCGCCAGTCACTCCCTCAGATCTGTATTTGTCGAAAAAACCCTGACTGCCGACCTCTGCGCTCCTGCTTCCTCTGACCTCTGATTTGCGCCCCACCCTGGCACACACACACACACACTCTCTCTCTCTCCTCCCCTCACTCCTGTTTTTATTTCACTGGGGTCGCCTTTTTGTTAATGTACAGTTTTCAGAGCACAAAATGAATGTGTCTTATTTCTAATAAAAGCATATCTATATAATAAAATAACACAAGTCTGCTTATTTTCTTACACAGTCATTCATCATAATACATCATGTGATCTTACAAAATGATTTGTTTTTGTTATTGTTTTGCCAACAGTCTCTCGTGAGCATTTGTGAAATACAACATTTAATCTATTTGTGTTCTTGAATGTCAATTTGTACAGAAATGCATTTCTATTTTTAATGGCTATTGATCTGAGTCCATCAACTTAAAGTGAAATTATTTCAAAGGTGAAAGTTTTGCTGTTTTTGTTTTGGTGTAAGTCAATTTACTCATCAAACTTGAAACTTCAGTTTTAGTCCTGCACAGAGTTCATTAGTTTCCCATTTTCTGTGGTACTAAGATGCCATTACATGTTGAATTTGTGTAGGTGTGGGCAAAACACTTGGTTTGATTCAGAAAATAAAACCTGAACTGACAATGTGGCATGGATATTGTAAATGGACTGGTTCTTACATAGTGCTATTCTACCCTACCTGAGCACTCAGAAAGCCCTTAAGCTAAATGAGGCATCCCTGACATTCACACTCTGATGGATGCATCGGATAGGAATTATGTTATGAACTATGTTGTCCCAGGATATTTGGGATACAGAGAGGAGCAGACAGTGACTGAACCACCAACCTTCTGATTAGTAGAGGAGCTGCTCTACCTCCTGAGCTGAGGAGAGCCACATCCTGTATATTAAACTTTACATTTAAACTAAACAAATGACAAATCAAAAGTGATTCCTGTAAAGCAAATACTTAAAAGTAGTTGTAGAAAAACATAGACAAGCTAAAGATAAAAAAAAAAGACATGCAGCAGAATAAGAGGGTGCAGGAGAGGAGTAAGACAGTAAGAGAGCAGTGAATAGGGAATAGCAGTGAATCAATGCACGGCTTGGGCTATGGTGCCAGTCTCCTGGAGAGGGGCTGGACTCTGTCACAGTCTGGAGTTGCCCTTGGTGAGAAACTGTGGGCTTGGGTGGGTATCGTAGTATCCGCGTCCTTTGTGAGGTATTCCGACATGTCCCACTGGGAGAAGGCCCTGGGGCAGACTCAGGACACGCTAGAGATCATCTCTCGGCTGGCCTGGGTGTTTTCCGAAACAAGATGGAGGAGGTGACAGGGGAGAGGGAGGTCTGGGCTTCTCTGCTTACGCTGCTGCACCCGCGACCCAGCCCTGGATAAGCGGAAGAAGATGGATAGATAACAATATGATGTAACAATAATTTTATGAATTATGGCAGTATTGATAGTTATTCAACTCAAGGAATGTTCATTAAGTTTTCTTTATTGTATTTTAACACCGTCGCCATCTGAGTATTGTTTTGAGCTTACCACTCATTAGTCATTCATTAATCACTCAAGACTCCCTTAAAATATTTTTGTATGCGTTTTTTTAGACATTGCATAAAAACAAACTTCACAAACCTTTGTTTGTTCTGTACAAGTAAAAAAAAAACTAATAGTTCTTTAGAATTGTTAATTCATTTGCATGTTTACTGATACTATATAAACCAATTTGTGTGAGCATTGTAACATCTTCTTTTTACAAAGAAAATGCAGTGTGTTCACTTTTAGTACACAAGCTTATAGCAGGGACATAAGATGGCTTCAGAAAAATTTACTTTAAGATACATTTAAGAAAAAAAAATAGCACAGGAAATTCAGTCTTGTTCTATATGAAGTTTTTAAGCTCTTTTTACACCTTGTAATGTGTCCTTGTTGAACTTTTTGTGGGTGATCTGCACTACTGCAACCCAGCTTTGACAATTAGATGTTTCTCTGTGCTGCGATGGAAACTCTCTGATGTGGCCAGTATGCAATCAGCCAGTTTCACAGTCAGCACTTGAAATTATCCTTAGGCCACTTTTGTGAAACGTTAGTTTGTAAGCTAGAGTTTTTTTGGCCTTTCATGTTATCTTAAACCACTGTGTAATATTGCCACATGTTCGCTAGTTGTATATACTGTAGTAGTGAAATAATGTCTTGCAGAAACATCACCTAATCACTCAGCTAATCAGATATCACCAGAATATGTTTTTTCTTTATCAAAGCACAGCATTTGTTAAGTTGGGCAAGTAATAATTAAAATCACAAAGAAATGTGTTAAAAAGTGTTAATTCAGGCAAAAAACCTACCCATATGGAAAAGAAATAGAAAACACTTCTAAAAGACTTGAATCAGATGTGGCCTACTTCATATAATGAATCATATAAGGCTTCTATGATTTACTCATGAAAGTGGCCACTTTCTCATTACTTTCTTACAGTGGGGCAAAAAAGCATTTAGTCAGCCACTTCAACTGTGAGAGACAGAATGTGAAAAAAAAATACATGAATCCACATGGTAGGATTTGTAAAGAATTAATTCGTAAATCAGGGTGGAAAATAAGTATTTGGTCAATAACAAAAATACAACTCAATACTTTGTAACATAACCTTTGTTGGCAATAACAGAGGTCAAACGTTTAATATAGGTCTTTACCAGGTTTGCACACACAGTAGCTGGTATTTTGGCCCATTCCTCCATGCAGATCTTCTCGAGAGCAGTGATGTTTTGGGGCTGTCGCCGAGCAACACGGTGTTAGATTATAATATCATTTTATGCCATGTTATACCCCTAATTAAAGATTGTGAATTATTATGTAGTTTTAGTTTGCATTATTCCCCTAAATTAGAAGAAGCTGACAACTATTGCATTAGTTAAACTGATTTGCATTAGAGTAGACTGCTGATTTATTGTGAATGAATGATATTGTTTTATGATGCATTATACTGCTGAGTTATAAGAAATACTGTTTGCAGAAAAGTCATCACCTTATTTGTCTGATTAGAAGAGAACAGAGTATACTGGAGTTTTCTGCCCCATCTCAGCCGGAGCAGATAAACTGGGAGCCAAGGTTGTAGCTTCGGCGCCGTGTGAGAGAAAACATGTGAATGTTTAGGCTTTTTATGATAAGGTGGAGGCACCAGAGGCTATAAGAGTTTGAGTAATGCTCCACCATTTTGAGATCTGAGGCTGTCTGCATACAGTGTCCATCTCCCACGCGTGTGTGCATTAAAATCATCGTTTGACTCAACCCGGCCGGACCAGTGTTGTTATTGTGGTTTTTCTCTTGTGTCCATCCCCAATTTGAACTCGTAACAACGGACTTTCAACTCCCGCCACAGATTTTCTATGGGGTTGAGGTCTGGAGACTTGCTAGGCCACTCCAGGACTTTCAAATGCTTCTTACGGAGCCACTCCTTTGTTGCCCGGGCGGTGTGTTTTGGATCATTGTCATGTTGGAAGACCCAGCCTCGTTTCATCTTCAAAGTTCTCACTGATGGAAGGAGGTTTTGGCTCAAAATCTCACGATACATGGCCCCATTCATTCTGTCCTTAACACGGATCAGTCGTCCTGTCCCCTTGGCAGAAAAACAGCCCCATAGCATGATGTTTCCACCCCCATGCTTCACAGTAGGTATGGTGTTCTTGGGATGCAACTCAGTATTCCTCTTCCTCCAAACACGACGAGTTGAGTTTATACCAAAAAGTTCTACTTTGGTTTCATCTGACCACATGACATTCTCCCAATCCTCTGCTGTATCATCCATGTGCTCTCTGGCAAACTTCAGACGGGCCTGGACATGCACTGGCTTCAGCAGCGGAACACGTCTGGCACTGCGAGATTTGATTCCCTGCCGTTGTAGTGTGTTACTGATGGTGACCTTTGTTACTTTGGTCCCAGCTCTCTGCAGGTCATTCACCAGGTCCCCCCGTGTGGTTCTGGGATCTTTGCTCACCGTTCTCATGATCATTTTGACCCCACGGGATGAGATCTTGCGTGGGGCCCCAGATCGAGGGAGATTATCAGTGGTCTTGTATGTCTTCCATTTTCTGATGATTGCTCCCACAGTTGATTTTTTCACACCAAGCTGCTTGCCTATTGTAGATTCACTCTTCCCAGTCTGGTGCAGGTCTACAATACTTTTCCTGGTGTCCTTCGAAAGCTCTTTGGTCTTGGCCATGGCGGAGTTTGGAGTCTGACTGTTTGAGGCTGTGGACAGGTGTGTTTTATACAGATGATGAGTTCAAACAGGTGCCATTCATACAGGTAACGAGTGGGAGACAGAAAAGCTTCTTACAGAAGACGTTACAGGTCTGTGAGAGCCAGAGATTTTCCTTGTTTGAGGTGACCAAATACTTATTTTCCACCCTAATTTACGAATAAATTCTTTACAAATCCTACCATGTGAATTCATGGATTTTTTTTTCACATTCTGTCTCTCACAGTTGAAGTGTACCTCTGGTGCAAATTACTGACCTCTGTCATCATTTTAAGTGGGGGAACTTGCACAATCGGTGGCTGACTAAATACTTTTTTGCCCCACTGTATATTGTTTTAGTAAGTATCCAAAACATACAAGTTTAATTTACATAATTTTTCTAGGGATCTCATATCTGTTTTCAGTCTTGCATGCTTTTCATACAAGTTTTCACACAGACAGACACAAACTTTATAAGATTTATATATATCCTTTCCATATGGGTAATTAGTGGTTATTTGTCAAGTGTTATGAATCGCAGTAACATGTTTGAAAAAAATTCGTATGGGGCAACAAAAGGTTGGAAAACAAGGTGATATTTAAAAGAAATGGCTGGAAAAACATTTTTCAGGTCAGGTTAACATGATTGTGCATAAAAAAATATATATTCTTAGGGAGGCTGAGTTTCTCAAAAATAAAAATGGGCACAGGTTCCTGCATTTTAAAATTGTGTAACTTTTTCAGAACAGTGTTCCTGCACATAAAATTCCCAAGATGTTAAATAGCTTATCATCTGCATTATATAATCATCAGCAGATTCTGGGAAACAGAGGACACCTCTGTGCTGGAGAAACAGGGCTGAAAATCAATACTGACTGACCCTTGGGCATATCCTCTGACTAAAAAGGAGAGGGACCATCCAGCTTGCTCTCAGTAGTAACTTAAGCCTACATCTCTGATGGTATGGGGCTGAATAAGTTCCACATCAATGCTGTTATTTATACAACGTGTAATATTAGATCATATGTATAATGCTGGTATAATACAATAAAAATTTAAAAAATGTTATTCATTTTGTATTCACTTGGGTTATCTTTGTCTAATATTAAAATGTGTTTGCTGATGTGAAAAATAGAGTGACAAACATGTAAAAAACTATAAACCTGGACGAAGGTGAACAATTTTTCACAGCATTGTTATTCTACATGTAGCTACTGTACCGAATGAAGCTTGTTACTCAGATGACTGACACAGGTTACATCCTGTAGCTGTGAAGATGACTGCAGCATTGGGGTGACATAACTGTGGCATTGGTCATGATTATTGCAGTGACATATCATTTCATGGCTGCTGTAACACAAAATTTGCAGAGGC
The DNA here is from genome assembly GCF_057382275.1 of Copadichromis virginalis. Lineage (NCBI taxonomy): Eukaryota > Metazoa > Chordata > Actinopteri > Cichliformes > Cichlidae > Copadichromis > Copadichromis virginalis. The sequence goes on from NC_140628.1 coordinate 5,635,652, forward strand.
TGTGTTTGCATGGGGAGTCAAGATGGGTGTGTTCCTGAACACTGTGGTGTGCTGCCTGTCGTGTCTTATAAAGTGTATAGTGAAGCTAATGTGCAGCTTAGAATGTAGAAAGGACACAATAAACAATATATGCAATCCAGAATAACTGCCCATTTAGTGTCATGTCATTTCTAATTTTTATAATGTTTTCAGAGAGTTCCTCTAAGTTTAGCATGTGATGCAGTCATATTCGCCTGTTTATTTAAACATCCTTCACTTGCACTATGATTCCGTTAAACTCTTCAAAGACTTTTTTTTTTGTTAATCACTTAGCTCTTCTGTATGTGTCCACATACACATTCCTGCTCATACTTACCTTAAGACATGGACTGTGAGCTAGTTCAGGCAGAAAACGCAAGCTGCACTGCATTACTCCTGCAGAATTTGCATTTCTCCCTGTGACGTGTTAGTGATGGTGTTTTAAGCTCCAAGAAGTAAGTGTAATGTCCTCTGCCTCTAACGCCTTGCTAGAGTCGACATTCAGACTAAACTCCTCTTCAAAATGACCACGCCGACAAGAGGGTTTGACTTCACTCCCTTTACTTAGGCCAGTTGAAGTAGGGTAAAACTGAGAAACAACATGAAATGCTCTTAGAAATCATAGATGTCAAATACACAATAACAGTACAAATGACTTGTTTAGCCAAAAGCGTTAGCGAATCCTCTCTTTACAAACATTTCTATTAAGCAAACACTGCAATCACATTTCTTCAAGTAGATTTTGTTCATTAGTAAGGATGGAACAGAATTACATACCGACAATGCCCTTAAAGACCATCTTAAGGAAGACAATTGTCACTACAGCAGAGAACAGGAGAACAGGAGAAGTCTTTTCCCCAAACAATACCATGCACTTTCTGATGACATCATAGAACAGAGACAGATTTGCGCACGTTACACCAGGTCATGCCAGAAGGAGGCACTAAAGAGCAACTTTCTCAGGGAAAATCTATTTAAACAGAACACGGTTACATGTTGACAGAACACTTCCCATCTGAAACTCAGCAGGTTTCACCTACTAATATGACATGGTCAAACACATTTCAGTCATCTGGAGGAATGAGCAAGATCATCTCATTCACGGGTCGGATGTAAAGCTTTGGTCCCTCTTTCTTAATGACCTTCATTTGCACTTTACGCACCCTTCCATCTTTACTGGGATACACATCAACGGTAATACCTAAGGGCCAATCGTTCCTACTGCACTGACTGTCCTTAAGAAGCACCACACTTCCTTGCTTAAGGTTTGGCCGGTTAGATGTCCACTTTGTTCGACACTGTACCGTTGACAGATACTGTTTCCGCCACCCAAAATGTGTTAGACAAGCTTTGGACCCTGCGCCACTGTTGCTTCAATAGGTTTTTATGTCCAAAATCTCTTACTATCAGCGTGGCCTCCTCTCGTGCGATGGGCTGATACAGAGCAGGGCCCAAACACATCAGTGCCGACGTTGCTAAAAGGTGGTTCGATGCTGAGCCTGTCTGGTGGCAAGACTGCCATCTTTTGAACTTCACACCTCCCTCTCAGCCTTCGACAAGTGACACACTCGAAAACAAGTCTATTAATGCATCTCCTGCCACCAACGATCCAGTAACCTGTAGATCGGACAGCTCCTTCAGTGAAGAGACGTCCTTGGTAACGTACCTGCTCATGAAAGTGACGCACTATGAGAGTGGTTACGTGATGCCGTCCAGGCAGAACCAGTGGCCGTTTTCGTGGAACTCTATTTTTGCCTCAATGAGACGACCCCCAATCCTTAATAGCCTGTCTGAGTCCACGGCAACAAGTGAGCTGCTCTTGGGAATGTTGGCGTTTGATGCAAGACACTCCAGTTCTTTTCTATAGACCTCTTGTTGAACTGTTTTGATAATGACTAGCTTACTCTGTTCAAGAATATCCCCGGTTGGGGGTGTGCTGCACTGATGCCAACCCTCACATTTTTGAGCGACACACTCCTTTCCTTTTTTGAAGCTCTGAACAATGTGAATAAGGGTACCAAGAGCCCTTATGAGGGAACTCCAGCATGAGAAGCGATTGAAGAGCCAAGATGTTTGAGGACTGTGACCGACAGTGTTGTGACTTGAGGCCTGATTTCACTGTCTTGATCTGGTTCCAAAAAGTCAAACCTCTGTACCACGGGTGACGCCCCTTCAGGTCAAGACAAGAATGCCAGTCCAGAAAACCATATTGTGTTCTCAAGGCGGTCTGCTGTGATAGACCGTGTGGCGATGTCTGTGAGATTGTCTTCTGTGCAGACATATTGCCACTGCTGTGGCATTGTGCTTCATCTGATTCTCTGGACTCGATTGCTCACGTATACATAAAACCTCCTTTTCTCATTGTAGATATATCCGAGCACCACTTTACTGTCTGTGTAGTAGCTGACTGTGTCAAATACAATGTCTATTTCGGAGGTGATGACCTCAGACAGAGTTACTGCCATGACTGCTGCACAAAGCTCCAACCGAGGTATAGTATGCTCTGGACGTGGGGCCAGTTTGGCTTTACTTGCAACCAATCTAGTGCAGCATCCCCCATCTGCATCCACAGTCTTCAAGTAGGCAACAGCAGCTACTGCTTTCTCTTAAGCATCTGAAAAGACACAGAGTTCTGTTAACTTCCTCAGATGTCTTAACTCCTGCAGAGAATCTCTCCCACACCTTTTCTTTTTCTTCTGGCAATGGGTGTCCCAGTCAGAAGACTCTGAGGCTAGTTCTCGACGCAGCAGTTTTCCTTGAATTGTCACAGGCAAAACAAATCCTAGAGGATCGTACAGGCTGTTCACCATTGAGAGAACTCCTCGTTGAGTGAATGACTTTCTCTCATCCTGAACCCGGTAAGTAAAACAGTCTGAATTCAAGTCCCAGTACAGCCCAAGGTTACGCTGCATTGGTAGAGTGTCAGCAGTAAGGTCCAAATCCTTCAGGTCTGTGGCATGATCTTCACTGGGAAAGGCCTTCGTGACCTCCTTGCTGTTCGAAGCCAGCTTATGCAGCCTAAGGTTAGAGCAAGCCAGCATTTTTTGAGTTCTTTTGAGCAGATAGCTGCATCTGCTGTGGGCAAGGACTTTAACCTGTCATCTACGTAAAAGTCACGAGTGACAAACTGTTCTGCATCCTCCCCATACTCCTTCCGGCCTTCCTGTGCTGCACGTCTAAGACAGTAAATAGCCAAAGCCGGTGAAGGACTATTTCCAAAGACATGCACGTTCATACGGAACTCCATAATCTCTTTCTTTGGGTTGTTCTCTTTAAACCAGAGGAACCTGAGGATGTTCCGGTCTTCAGCTTGCACCATGAAACAATGAAACATCTGTTGTACATCTACAGTGAAGGCGATCTGTTCTTTCCGGAACTGAAGGAGGACTCCTACCAGGGTGTTGTTGAGGTCTGGTCCCGTTAGGACTACTTGGTTCAGAGACAAACCTTTGTGCTGGGCACTGGAGTCGAAGACGACTCTTATTTGAGAGGGCTTCTTGGGATGGTAAACCCCAAAACAAGGCAGGTACCATACTCCTCATTAGGCTTCAGAGGTGGGGCTTCTTCAGCGTGCCCATTCTGAAAAATCTTTGCCATGAACGAGACAAACTCTTCTTTCATTTTAGGCTTCCTTCTGAAAGACCGCTGTAAAGATTTGAGACGTTCAAGTACTTGCTCGTGGTTATGAGGGAGCCTTGGTCGTGGAGATCTGAAAGGCAGGGGAGCCACCCACCTGTTTTCTTGATCCTTGTAAACCTCTTGTTCCGTGATGTGGATGAACTGTCCGTCCTCGATTGAAGGAGCTTCTTTGTCATCGTCCTTTGTTGTCTGGAACACATTACTGTCTAAAGTGGCCCGTTTCTCACTGGCAAGGGAATGTTTGCATGTCAGGGGAAATGAAGGGGACCCACCACTACTGTATTTCTCTTTTAAAGAGTACTTGTTTGGGCAATGCTGAAAGAGAGAAGGGCGTCCATTTTTCAGTACGTTAGTGTACCAAGAGCTGATAACAGTAGGTCTGTGGACATCTCCAATGCACACATCTCCCACAATAACCCAACCCAGGTCCAACTTCTGGGCATCGGGTGCATTTTGTGGGCCATTCACTTGTCTTCTGACCTTATGAACCCTAATGATATCTCTGCCTAACAAGAGCAGAATGGAAGCTTGGGAGTCCAGCTTTGGAATGTGTTTTGCAAGGGCCTTCAAATGACTGTGGTTTAATGCTACCTCTGTTGTTGGTATTTCTGCACGGTTATTTGAGATCTCGTTGCATTCAATCAGTGGCGGCAAAGAGAGTATGACACTGCCGTTGATGGGTTCGATCACAAAGCCATGTGCTTGTCTTGTCATGGTCCGGGTGAGTGCTGGGCCTTCCCACAGGGCCGGCATTTCCATCCCTGGGCGGAGCCGCCACATCATGCTGACGGGCTGCACCTGAGCGTAATTGGAATTGCCGGGTTCTTAAGACCAGCGCTCAGACTCACACCTCACCAGATCGTCTGCAAACTTTTAGGACCTCCGGACGTTGTCAAGCCGCTGCCATCATCTGTTAGGATTCCAGCGCTGGTCTGTTCACAGTTTCTCCATGCCTGCCTGCCTCACTGCCCAGTGCTCAGGACAATAATCTCCCCTCACCCGGACCACCTCCCCTCTAAGCTTTGCCTCCGCCTGCGCTCGATGTCTAAACCCTTACCTCTGGCCCCCCCTCTCCTCGGGAGTTCCTGCACTGACAGATTTCCATTGTCGGGTTCTCCATTCAATCTATGACAGCCCCACAGTGCACCAGTTCTAGTGCACCTTCTAGTTTTGTTTCATAGAAATGCCAAGTCGGCCATGAGTTTCAAAGTAAAGGATTGTGAATTTCTGAGTTAAAACTGTTTGTCTCCAAGCGGAATACTATGAAATATAGTGTGCCTCTAAGTAACGTTATATTTAAATTCATGTCCCAGAGTGGAGTTTCTAGCGTGTGTTAAGTTTGTTTAGGTTGCTGCTAGTCCTCGGTTCCTTATGAGTGTTTTTGAGTTATTCCTTGTTTACGTTAAGCAATTCGGAGTTATGGTAAGCACTTTGATTACATTAATTTCATCACTGTAAATAAAGTCTTGTCACCCTCAGTCCCTGCGCCTCCGGGTGTTGTCTGCCTTAGAGTCCGTTTTCCTACTGGCCTCGGGCCATGACAGTCTGCCTTCTGTCTCTTGTGTTCCAGCACGTCTTCAAAGTGTATGGTGAAGGAGACCCTGAAATGTTGAATAAGTCGAAAAACTCGGTACGTGCAAGTGATCTGTTACTTTGATCATCTAATATTGTGTAAACCGTAGCTACAGCGTCAGGGCAACCAGTCGGGTACACCCTGACATATTTTTGAGCAGGAACGCCCTGCGGAATAGTTTCCGCAGACCCCAGTACATGCTGTGGAAACATCAGCCTCATTCAGGTTGGAGTTTCCCTCCCTGCCCTGATCTGGTGCGGAACGTGCTGTGTTGGTGGACCATTGAACAAATCCAGGGTGGAGGGCTGCAATGTGGCTCTTGCTCCCACACTCTGAGCAGGAGATGTCATCTTCACAATTCCTTGCCAATTGTGAAGGCTCTGCAGCACCTGTAACATATTCCGTGCCTTTTTAAGAGTGCTTTCCTTTCTTCTATTGGCTTCTGTCTAAACCCACGACACCTGGGTAAGGGGTGGGGTTTATTGTGTAGTGGGCAGCGCTCTGCTAGATCATCTCTAGTGGACGACTCGCTTCCAGATTGGGTGCCAAACGATGCAGTCCTTGTACCGTTGGAAGGGGGCAGAGGAGACCCTCGTTTTAAAAACTGACACAGCTTTGTGACCTTCGGCTTTAGACGATTGCTTAGCGCCTGATAACTCACTGCTGAATGCTGTCTGTGTGAGGCCAGGGTCATTGCGCATCCGTGCTTCCCGACACACAAAGTCCACAAAGAAGCCGAATGGGGGATAGGGAGCCCCGCGATCTTCTTTGTACTCAAAGCCTAGAGAAAACCTTTTTTCCTGGAGATAAAATGGCAGCTTCTGCACCACAGGGGTAACACCACGAGGAGTATCCAGTAACTAAGCCCAAGCAGGTTACCATCTTCTTTGGCAGCCTGTATTTCCGACAGCAAGTCTCCCAGCTCTCTTAGCTTACGACCGTCTCTGTTTGGAATCTTGGGAAAGTTGTCTAATCTTTAATCTCGATAACCTCTGGTGAACCATAGCATTCATTAAGCCTATCCCACATAGCTCTGAGTCCGTTTGCTGGTTGGTTTGCATACACGGATCGTATTCGTCTGGCATGTTCAGCTGAGTCCTTACCTAGCCATTTCACAAGAAGGTCAAGCTGTTTGCTTGGTGAGAGGTTGAGGCCTCTGTTGGTATTTATAAATGATGCTTTCCAGGCTCTGTAGAATTCGGGACGGTCGTTGAAGTGAAGGAGCCCTGTAGACACCAGTTCGCGTCGAGCCATAAATCTAACAAGGTCTGACTGTCATGCGGCGGCTGTGTGAAGGCAAGAGAGGACCCAAATGCACGGCTCTAGACACACGGGGATGAACTCAAAGGCAGGTCTTTATTAACAGGAACATAAGAAGTCATACAAAAACTATACTGGGAGCAACTAAAGCTGAGGCACTGGGAAGACACGGTAAATGCACACAACCTAGAGGGACGACGCAACACAAAACAAAGGGACACTCTGACATAAATACACAGAAGGTAATGAGGGAAGTGGGAACACACGGGGAACACAGCTGAAGACAATTACTCATGACCGGGCAGGGAGGACATGAAACTGAAAATACTGACACCAAGATGTGGACCTTAAACACAACACAGCACACAGAGAAGAGCACAGAGAGAGAGGCAGAGAACAAGGATGAATACACGAGGGGATGAGGAGAACACAGAACACAAAGGACGGGAACACGGTACCACAACAAACACCACAATAACAGCATGGACAAAGGGGGGATCCAAATACCAAACCAAACAATCCAATGAACATAAGGAACGAAATACAAAACCACAGGAAAACTGGGGCCCCAGGACGGAGGGACCGAGTCCGAGAACAAGATAACCACAAAAACCGGAGCACAAGGAGCAAACAAAAAACAGTTCGGGAGGCTGACCTGGAGGATGGCAACACAACAGTGCAAAACAGCGCAGGTCAGGCGGCTGACCGTGTGGACGGCAACGGCGCGAAAACAGTTCAGGCGGCCGGCCGTGCGGAAGGCGGCGGCGAAGGAGACGACAGAGCTGTTGAGGGGGCCGGCCGCGTGGACGGCAATGGTGGCGGCAAAGGGGACGATGGAGCCGTTCAGGGGGCCGGCCGCGTGGAAGGCGGCGGCGGCGGCTCCCAAGCGTCAGGCGTACTGGCCGAGGCTTGGTGGGCACAGGACCAGGCGAGGCAGGACCAGACGTTAGCTTAGCAGCTGACGCTGCAGACGAGGATGAAGACTCAGATGAGGCCGAACCAGACGAGGACGAAGACTCAGATGAGGCCAGACCAGACGAGGACGAAGACTCAGATGAGGCCAGACCAGACGAGGACGAAGACTAGGATGAGGCCAGACCAGACGAGGACGAAGACTAGGATGAGGCCGGACCAGACGAGGACGAAGACTCGGATGAGGCCGGACCAGACGAAGCCGGAGACGGAGGCGCTGCAGCAGGCGGCGGCATGGATGACACTGCTGCTGCAAACGTGGATGAGGCTGCTGGTGGAGCAGCTGGTGGCTGGACGGGCTCCTCGGGCCCCCCAGCTGACGAGGCAGGAGGCTGGATGGGCCCCACGGACCCCCCAGCTGACGAGACAGGAGGCTGAACGGGCCTCTCTCAAATATGAGTCCAAACGTAGGAGAAACGGTCTCTGAGTTGACTCTCCGGGCAGTACAACGGTTCATAAGAAGTTCGGGTTTGGATTCAACATTTACAGATCGTGAGCCTTCAGAGCCTACGGCAAGAGTCACAGAGTTTGCATTCCTGCATTCAGAGTAGTGAGAACTAGCCTCAGAGTGAACAGAAAGAGTGTCTTTGTCACTCACCCCAGCCGGCTGCTCAGTAGTCCCGGAATCCGGCTGAGGAGAGGACCGGCGACGGCGTGCACGGCGTCTCCTCCTTGATGAGGGAACGGAGGTGACGGGGGAAACCAGTGATAATGCGGGGGTGACGGTCTCCTCTTCATCATCCGACCACATCGCTGCTAGGAAAGCAGCGGGAGAGCGACGGTCAGAGCTGAGAGGAGATGGAGAAAGGCTCTGCGGCAGCGGCGCCGAATAACCCTCTCGTTTTAGCAGCCGCTGTTGCGATACCGAGAGCCCCGTCTGCTGCTGCGATACCGTCGCGGCGAGCTTAGTTCGCTGCCGCTGCGGCGGCTGCCTGGTGGAGATCTCTGTCTGCTGTCGCTGTGGTGTGGAATCCCGGGAGGAGACGGGAGCTCTAGAGTCCACGACGAGTTCAGGGGGCCGACCGTGCACACAGCGACGGCGGCGACGGGCGAACAGTTCCGGAGGCCGACCACTTGGAAGGCAGTGGCGGCCATTGAGCAGGTCCGGAGGGCGGCCGCGATGCCAGCGGTGGCGACAAACCCTTTCAGGAGGCCGTCCTCGAAGGCCATGATGCCACCTAATAGGCCCGGAAAACGGCCGGCAGAGGCGAGGCGGAACGGGTCGAGCTGGCTCTGACGGCAGTGTGGCAACCGCAGGACCAGACGAAGACGAAGGCGGAGCCGAAGCCGGACCAGACGAAGACGAAGGCGTGGATGAAGACACGGAGGCCGGACCAGGCGTGGATGAAGACACGGAGGCCGGACCAGGCATGGATGAAGGGACGGAGGCCGGACCAGGCGTGGATGAAGGGACGGAGGCCGGACCAGGCGTGGATGAAGGGACGGCTGCAGAACCTGATGGCAGCGGGACGGCTGTGGAACCTGACGGCAGCGGGACGGCTGCAGAACCTGACGGCAGCGGGACGGCTGTGGAACCTGACGGCAGCGGGACGGCTGTGGATGATGATGTAAAAGTCGCGGGTGACGATTCAGCAGGTGATGGCTGAACCAATTTCCCCGGACCATCAGCAGGTGTGAGGATGTGCTGGCTGGGTCCCCCAGGACCCTCAGCTAACGAGGCGTGGTGCTGGGTGGGCTCCTCGGGCCCTCCAGCGGACGTGGCGTGGTGCTGGATGGGCTCCTCGGGCCCTCCAGCGGACGTGGCGTGGGGCTGGACGGGCTCCTCGGGCCCTCCAGCGGACGTGGCTTGAGGCTGGACGGGCTCCTCGGGCCCTCCAGCGGACGTGGCTTGAGGCTGGACGGGCTCCTCGGGCCCTCCAGCTGGAGCGGATGCAGGGCCAGAGGCAATAGGGACCCCTGACTGAGGGCGAAGATGAGAGGCTGATTTAGCAGAAGATAAAGCTGACGATTCCTGCACTAGCTGCGCTACTGACTGGGCTATGGACCATAATAAAGTCTGCAAAAGGTCTGATTGAGGTAGCGACTGAGCCATGGATAACTGAACTTGAGGTGATAGTGGTGGTGGTGGAGTTGGTGACACTGGTGACTGGGCTACAGACGGCCGCTGAGCAGGTGACACTGGTGACTGGGCTACAGACGGCTGCTGACCAGGTGACACTGGTGACTGGGCTACAGACGGCTGCTGACCAGGTGACACTGGTGACTGGGCTACAGACGGCTGCTGAGCAGGTGACACTGGAGACTGAGCTGAAGGTGGCTGCTGATCAGCTGACTGAACTGAAGGTGGCTGCTGATCGGAAAACTGAGCTGAAGGTGTGGAAACGAAAACTGCACCAGTCCGTACTACAGGTGAGAATGGAAGTGTGGTAGGATGATGATGGCAAGGGTTGCACTTCTTCCTCAGGGACGGATCAAATGATTTGGTGATAAACCGTGGCAAAACATGCTGCTGTCGCTGAGAGTACCAAGTGACGAGGGCCTCCAGGAGAACAGCTGAATCCTCTTTCCCTGGGCCGCCCATGCCAAACAGTTCAAAGGCTAGCCTCGCTCTTAGAGCTGTTATCATTTTCTTAAGTCCGTTTATGTGCAGAAAACTGATGGTGGAGGCAGTAGACAAGAAATTATCAAAAAACACTACCTCCATATGCCTCGTGTAGGGGCTCGCAGCGTGGATTATCCTCCGACAGTAATCCCATAGGTGCGTGAGATTCTCTCCCTCAGAGGTGAAAAGTGAGTCCGCTGGATCCATACTGGTCGCGTCATTCTGTCAGGGCTCTGTGTGCGGGCAGGCAGAGATGAGGATCCAAATGCAGGACTCGGAAAACGGAATGTAACTCAAAAACCTCAGCTTTATTGCTGGCAGGAAAACAAACATGAAGTGAGGCTGGAACACTGAGACCAAGGACACACAGGCATAATCTGTGGGTACGACGCGACACTGGGCATGGGAAAACACAGGGCTTAAATACACAGGGTAGTAATGAGGAAATGGGCCACAGAAGGGAGACACAGCTGGGAGAGATCAGGGCTAACGAGACATGGGGAACAAAGCTGCACACACTAACATAAGACAAAGACTTTCACAATAAAACAGGAAACATGAATCACAACTCAGAGACATGGACTCAACACAGAGACAGAAAATGAAACATGGAACTGAACTATACATGAAACCACCATTCCTAAAACATGGATAATAGAAACATGAAACTCTAATAATAATAATAATAACAATAATAATAATAATAATAATAATAATAAACATCACAACAAGAGAATGAGAAACAATCCAAAACACCAAGATAACTGAAACACAAGGTACCAGAGAAACAAAAGTGAACCAAAACATAAAAAACTCAAAATACTGGGTCCAACGGACCCAGAACCGTGACAGATTCCCTCTGAGTGTGTGTGTGTGTGTATGTCGTCCTCAAATGCTCTCTCAATTCACCCGTTGCACTTCTGACCTTTCACCAGAACAGAGGCTCATCCTTATGTGTAACAACCTAACTGCAAAGCCTGCAACTTCCTGTCAGCCTGCAACTTAGTCTTTCTGAAAGACACACACACTGTTTAAACATCTGAATGCAATATCAATACTGTAAAATATATTATTAATGCAATGGTAATGATGATGATTATTTAACAATAGCAGTAAAATAATTTCCCTGATCTCCACACTTCCCCTTTTGACCCTCTTTTTTCCCTAAAACAAAAAAGAGGGTCACTACACTTGTTTCATTTCTCTGACATCCATCCTCTGGCTCAGCAAATCAGACAACAGCCTCATGTCATCTAAGGGGTCCAGTAATAAACACCAGCTCCCATCCGAGAACACTCCATGCGTAAGCTTAGGTTTTCTCGGTCCCTCTCTTGTGGTCCATCAGGCCTCGGGCCTCCAGCATCCTCGCCCCCCCTGTGGTCGCCGAGATCTTCTGCAAAGGAAACAAAACACCTTTTCCTGCACCTCCCTAACTTATCATATTTGGGACTCTGTAATCAAAAGCCTTATCCTAATTATCTTCTTGACTTATTGACTTGTATTTATATATATTCTTCAACGTTACTTATCACTTTAAAACTCTTAAAGCGCTGCTTTCACGTCCGGTTGCTCGCTCTATTTTCCCTTATCTGATCATCAACATCCTGTACACAAACTGTCGCTGCTGCAAGTTCCTCCACTCTGATCTAAAGTCACCTTTCACAAGAAAATCATTATAAGCGCCTATTCTACTAAAAGCTCCAAAAGAAAACAACCACTTTAATCAATTAAGGTTAAGCATATAAGCAATTACTCATACATAATTGTCAAAGGAGCTTGCAAAGAAAAGCGTCTGGACTTCTTTAAGTTGTTTGAAGACGTTTCACCTCTCATCCGAGAAGCTTCTTCAGTTCTAAGGTCAAATGGTGGAGAGTCCCAGATATAAACCTAGTGGGAGTGACCCCCCACAGAGGGACAAAAGGACCCCCTGATGATCCTCTAATCGCCTGAGCCAAGGTGGGAAACTGGGCGTGGGTCCCAATCAGCCAGAGTTTCGGGTGTGTTCATTGTGAAACCTGGCCCCACCTTATCATGCGAATTCCTGAGGTCAGATGGCCCCGGATGTGAGTGGGCATTAAGGCGTCTGGGAAGGGATCTCAAAACTGGATTATAGATGGCAGAGAGTTGGTGTCGTAAACCCCCGCCTCTGTTCAAAGATGGTCGCTCACAGTGGACATAGATGGCTTCTTTCACTCCTCTTTCAAACCATCTGTCCTCTCTGTCCAAAATGTGAACATTGGCATCCTCGAAAGAGTGTCCTTTATCCTTAAGATGCAGATGGACTGCTGAGTCTTGTCCTGTGGAGGTGGCTCTTCTGTGTTGTGCCATGCGCTTGTGAAGTGGCTGTTTGGTCTCTCCAATGTAGAGGTCTGAGCATTCCTCGCTGCACTGTACAGCATACACCACATTGTTAAGTTTGTGTTTTGGCGTTTTGTCTTTCGGGTGAACCAGTTTCTGTCTGAGCGTGTTGCTGGGTCTGAAATACACTGGGATGTCATGCTTGGAGAAAACTCTCCTGAGTTTCTCTGATACACCGGCTTAACAATGTGGTGTATGCTGTACAGTGCAGCGAGGAATGCTCAGCATGAACACACCCGAAACTCTGGCTGATTGGGACCCACGCCCAGTTTCCCACCTTGGCTCAGGCGATTAGAGGATCATCAGGGGGTCCTTTTGTCCCTCTGTGGGGGGTCACTCCCACTAGGTTTATATCTGGGACTCTCCACCATTTGACCTTAGAACTGAAGAAGCTTCTCGGATGAGAGGTGAAACGTCTTCAAGCAACTTAAAGAAGTCCAGACGCTTTTCTTTGCAAGCTCCTTTGACTACGATGACCTGGATGACTGACAACCTTCACAGACACACTCATACATAAATTTCATCATAGCTAAACGCTGCCTTGAAACAACTCCTGTGTGTTAACACTAACTTCATTTTAAAACTCACATTTCCTATGTTATAACCTGTTTTTAATATAGCCTTTTTATTTCATTTTACTCCTTTTAATGTAACAATACCTTCTAATTCTAGTTTATCAGAATTAACCAAAATATATCCTTTCCTTCCTCTTTGGTCCTTCTTTAAGTTCAGTTAAAAGCTGAATGAATTTGAGGCCTTTTGCCTGGAATCAATACTGTCATGTGTGTTTATGGACTCTATGTCTATAAGCGTGTGCAGTCCTTCAATAACTCATATCATCCTCACAGTAGATTGGCTAATCATAGCGCTAGCCAAAGGCTCGTGACCCTCAAGAGACGAATTGAGCCACAACAAAGGCACAAAATGCAATATGTATAAAAATCATTTCTACTTATAAGCTCTCCCCTTTATCCTAAAAATAAATCTATGTAATATCTGTATGTGTAAGCCTACATTACAACCACTGTATACAGCTTTAAAACACCGGCATTGTAGCTTCTAAACAGGATTCAGTTCACTTTAATCCTTTAACCTTAACATAAAAATCACAAGCTCTGCTTCAGTATTACCATATCTAAATGATCAAAAAACCCAAAAGTCATAACATGATCCTAAAACCCATTTCAAATTATTAAACAATTAAATTATTAAACCTTAAATTCCCCCCTTAATACTATACAAAACTAAAAATGCTCAGTTTTCCCCACTCATGATCCAATCTATGTCATAAAAATAAACTTAAAACAGTTATCAGTCATGTGTTTCTTCAATTAATGGTAACTGAGTTATATCAAAAAATGTTTCCCCCTTCGCCTTTGGCATTCTCCCAACAATATACTATAATCCCGTAATCTACCACACTCAATAAAACAGAAATTTTCTCTGGTAAAAGCAAATTGTTTGTCCACATTTATTCATCCCCACCTTAATCCAGTCACACACATTCACTCACATGCATACACACCATATTTTTTGCTAATAGTGGAGCCTCCCGCGCAAATGATCAGATTCTCCACCCTCAGTAAAATGAGCTCATTTATTTCTTTTGTTTTCCATAGGAAAATAGTTCTTTATGCTTTTGGACTGGATTGACTCGCTACAATCCTTTTAAACAGGGACTTACAACCTGATCAGGTCCCCACAGGTAGCTTTCTCCTCAGCCAGTTGTAATCTGGAAAGCCCACCTTATATTTGCTCTCCCGAGAATTTGTCAGCGCTGTTATTCACTGTTCGAGGCCTGCTTAGAACAAAATGAGAAAAAGAGAGCTGATTATTAGCTCATGAAAACACCAAACCAAATCACCTGACAGGTTTTCTCTAAGTGCACTGTTACAAAAATAATGGGCCCCCTCTTAGACATGTCCATGTTTCCTAAAACTCCCTCTATTAAAACAAAAACAACAACAACCCGAACCTAACTGACAGAATCAACCCATCACCACAACAACCTCAAAAACCTTAAACACACAGAAGTTTTGCCACCACATAATTTCACCTCCTCAATCCACCGAAAGTCTCGTTAAAACCACACAATTTGCACACAACAATCACCCCCTTTATGCACTTTAACATACTTAGATTCAGCATAAGATATTAACCCCCTTACAACAACATATCATCACTAAACTATAAATTTCCTATCCAAATCTGCACTCCTCTTCTCTGCCACGCTTCCTCTCCTGAAAGCCTCAGTCACACACACACAGGAAGCTTCTTCGTCACCACTCACTCCAGCTAATTTGCATACGGAGTCATCTCTCAAGAAGTTGCCGTAACAAGAGAAACATATGTTTAAACATTACCACCTTATTGAATTATTTTGTTTCTTTCCACAGTGATCACTGGTTTTGATCACTCAGTACCAGGGCACTTCTAAGTCACTTTTTTGAAACTACTTTAATCACCTCTTCGTTTTCCCATAACTCACTCCCTTTGTCATATAGCTTCTTTGAGTTATTCCTCAACTTCAAACTCAAATGTATTCTATCAAACATTCATACCATTCTATCACTCATACAAATAGCAAGCTGATCTTCATTGTGTATGTTTGTGTTCTTAGCCAGGTTTAATCAATGTCTATGCATTAATCTCCACGAGCTTGTCCTTGTAAGGTTAATGCATTTTCTGCTTGTGTATGTGAATTTGCATATGTTGCTTTTGCAGTGTTTCAGACTCCTGCGCAATTCTCCACTTAAGCCGTCAGTGTTCTCTTTCCCAAATTTGCTAACCCAAATTTTAAGTTCCCACCTTATTAACAGCATTCCTGGTCCTCAGACATAGGTCGGAGTTTGCCTGTGAGGTTCAGGGACACATGGTGCTGTGAACAATTCAACCAAAAACTTGCCTTAACATGTCCACTCATGTTAACCTATAGGTTTCTTCCGACCGCTGCATGTGGAGAATTGATCCAGGTCTGTTGAAGAAACACACTTGAGAGATTTTCATTATTATCATAAGTACTTAAAAACTACCCGTTTCCCTCTCTCTGGCCAGAAATACCAACTTATGTTATGTGTATAAGTGTAAGTAGGTCTTCATTGCTTTTCCTATGTACACTCAACAAAAATATAAACGCAACACCTTTGTTACTGCTCCCATTCCCCATGGGATGGACGTAGAGACCTAAAATTCATTCCAGATACACAATATAACCATCCCTCCCAAACAGTGGTCACAAATCAGTCCAAATGTGTGGTAGTGGGCACATCTGCTATATTGAGATAATCCATCCCACCTCACAAGTGTGCCACATCAGGATGCTGATCTGACATCATGAGTAGTGCACAGGTGTACCTCAGACTGCCCACAACAAAAGGCCACCCTGGAATGTGCAGTTTTTTGCGCTATTGGGGGTCTGGGGACCCAGAACCGGTCAGTATCTGGTGTGACCACCATTTGCCTCATGCAGTGCAACACATCGTCGCATGGAGTCTATCAGATTGTCAATTGTGGCCTGTGGAATGTTGGTCCACTCCACTTCAATGGCTGTGCGAGGTTATTGGATATTCGTGGGAACTGGTACACGCTGTCGTATACGCCGGTCAAGCACATCCCGAACATGCTCAATGGGTGACATGTCCGGTGAGTATGCTGGCCATGCAAGAACTGGGACATTCTCAGCTGCCATCTGCCCTGAACAATGTGAACCATGATTCATCCGTGAAGCGCACACCTCTCCAACGTGCCAGACGCCATCGAATGTGAGCATTTGCCCACACAAGTCTGTTACGGCGACGAGCTGGAGTCAGGTCAAGACCCCGATGAGGACGACGGGCATGCAGTTGAGCGTCCCTGAGACGGTTTCTGACAGTTTGTGCAGAAATTGTTTGGTTGTGCAAACCAATTGTTCCAGCAGCTGTCTGGGTGGCTGGTCTCAGACGATCTTGGAGGTGAACCTGCTGGATGTGGAGGTCCTGGGCTGGTGTGGTTACACGAGGTCTGCGGTTGTGAGGCCGGTTGGATGTGCTGCCATATTCTCTGAAACGCCTGTGGAGACGGCTTATGGTTGAGAAATGAACATTCAATGCACGGGCAACAGATCTGGTTGACATTCCTGCTGTCAGCATGCCAATTGCACGCTCCCTCATTGCTTGTGGCATCTGTGGCATTTTGCTGTGAGACAAAACTGCACATTCCAGGGTGGCCTTTTGTTGTGGGCAGTCTGAGGTACACCTGTGCACTACTCATGATGTCAGATCAGCATCCTGATGTGGCACACCTGTGAGGTGGGATGGATTATCTCAATATAGCAGATGTGCCCACTACCACACATTTGGACTGATTTGTGACCACTGTTTGGGAGGGATGGTTATATTGTGTATCTGGAATGAATTTTAGGTCTCTACGTCCATCCCATGGGGAATGGGAGCAGTAACAAAGGTGTTGCGTTTATATTTTTGTTGAGTGTATTTTGTTAATGTTCAGTGAGTGTAAGCTGCTTTCTTCATTGCCTCTGTTATAATCAGGTTTAATTCATGCATCTTTTCACTGATTTCTTAATTCAAAACCATCTCACTTCTGATTCTTTCCAAAAAAAATTTCACATGT
The DNA here is from genome assembly GCF_057382275.1 of Copadichromis virginalis. Lineage (NCBI taxonomy): Eukaryota > Metazoa > Chordata > Actinopteri > Cichliformes > Cichlidae > Copadichromis > Copadichromis virginalis. The sequence goes on from NC_140628.1 coordinate 5,652,643, forward strand.
AACACTTTGTGTATGTGTGTTTTCTATTCATTGATGTAATTGTCAGTTATTTTCTCTCTTCATTTTACCTTCTTTTTGTTTACCTCTTTAGTTTTCTGGTGGACATCTCTAAACACCGTCATGAGTTCAGGCTTCAATTTCAACCCAATTATACCCTCTATTCTCACAGTCGAACTCGTCCGCCTTCACCTCTCACTGGTCCCTGTCCTCTTCTCTCAGTGTCCTTTTGTTGTCTTGAATTCTCCAGCAAACACAGTCCGTTTCTTCTCTGTTTCTCTTCAGTATTTTCCTTTTGGATTAAGTCCCAGCCTGGCAAAATATCACATTCAGTGCCTTTAAACAGTCATGTCACACTGTTCTTACCAGCCTGCACTTTCGCCGTCCATCTTTTCATCACGTGGTTTCTTCTTCTCTGTTGATCCTTTCAGTCGTCTCTTTCAAGATTACTCCAAGCATGGCAAATCTGACAATCAGTGTCCAGTGCTTTATCACCGTTCATTATCCCACTGTTCAACTGCCCAGCCTGTAATTTACAGTACATGTTGCATCGTGTGCTTTTTCCATGCTGCTGCTGGTCCCGTCAGTTTGGTTTCAGTGTTAACGGTTCAGTTGCACTGTCTTTTGGCTGCTGTTAATTCTTGAAGTCCACGATGTTCTGTCGGTCTTTAACTGTCCTTTGAGCTTCTTCTCAGGATCGGGGCCAAGTGCGAGGTCAAGCTGTAAAATTTTAAGCCAAAATCTGGCCTGTTTTCCTTCCAATTATGTTTTATGGTTTTGCTGCTGTACTCAAGGTTCTAGGTTGAAAAACCTCCATTCGCTTCATTTGGCTAGAGTCTAACTCATCTCTCTCTGGGTGCTCACTCGTCACCTTTTATGGGCATGCAAACTTCCTGTCACACACACCATTTCCTGTCACACACACACAGCACTCAGAGCAATATTTTCGGTTTCTCTTTCCTATTTTACAACCTAATCAAACTCTTTAGTTTTACTAAGTCTTGATCTAAAAACAATGCACCCTTATTTCACGCACACACACTTTTAAATATACTAAATTCTTTGCATTTGTCAGCATTCACATCACAGTCTTCAGCGTGCTCAGCAGAGCTCTTTCAGACTTCAAGAATCATCTCACACACACCGCCTTTTTCTCTCACATTTCCTTTTGCACTCACTCTACTATCAACTTTCATAGTGTTATTATTATTTATTATTTTGTACACATCACACCCAATCACTCAAAACCTACTCCTCACAGCATTCACACACTTAATCTGTGACCAGAGTTGAGGAATATAACTTAAAACACGCTTTCCTAAGAGTATTTTAGACATTCCTTTCATAATCAGAAAGAGCAAGTCAAAAAAAACAAAAAACAATTGAAACCTCTATTAATTCTCACAGCACACACAAGAAATTGAAAAAATGAAACACACCAGCAATTATTGCTGGAGAGAAGTTACTACTAAAAGTAATATGTTAATCTTAAATATATACAGTGCACTCACTATATTTATCTATCTACATCCAAACTCAGTCAATTACTATACATCCACTATGGCAACTCAAAACTTTATTTATAGCCCTCTAATGAACATAAATGGCATTTTAAACACACACTCAACAATGTTTGCAGCAGTATTTGTAAACCCAACTGTGGTTTAAACAGTTCACTACTTAATAATTTGCATTTTCACACTCACACACACACCGTCTAAAAATAGCTTCAGACAGTCAGTGCATTACTGACTCGACACACAGCCTCCTCTCACACCAAACTCTCTTATTTTATCTTACAAAGACGTCTTATATTTACAACCACTGTCAGATCTGTCAGCTTTAGCGCCTAACCAATTTCGACAAATTTAAGTTAACGGTCCAACCGATAAAGTCCAACTTTTTTGTGATCAATTAACCAGTATCTGTCCAACAGTTTCTGGCCTCATCTCTAAAATCCCTACATTAATTTAAGAGTGTCCAACACCCAAGGTCCAACCTTTGCTGCCCAAAAAAGCGCAGATACCGTTCCAAACGGTAAAGTGGTCCAACCACTAGTTATTCTGGAGTGCCCCAAGCTCCACAGTGACCAACTGACTATCCCTCTTCGAGGACAATGCCTAAGCGTCCTTGGCATTGGCAAGCGTTACCTCTGAGCACTGCGCTTCCTAGAACCCCCACGGTTCCGTTCTAAAATAATTTATAATACTTTGAAACAACAGTCAACACCCAAAACAAGTGTATGACTGAGGCAGATCTACCCTGATGGACAATGGGGACTCCAACCCACAAAATGACCAACAAAGGTCTGACCTAATGACCAACCGGGACTTTAACCCACAAAATGACCAAATTCCCTAAATCCTACGTGAGCCTCGAACTCACTTTCACTGTTTTCCTTTTCCTTGAGACTCCAACCCAATTTCTTAGCAGACTCTAACTGCTTTAGCAGACTCTAACTGCTTCAACTCATGAGATTTTTCATCAAAATCAACACAGACACTCACCAGTAATTTCAGTGAGTAGACTTAAATTTTATCATGTCCAATTTGGCACACTTTGGAAATAATTCAACAGGTAGTGCCTTACCTTTGGATAAGCCGGCTTATGCCCACTCACTTCGACCACTGGCACTCATGTCTGCCCGTCCGACCACCTCAGACCACCGAATTTCTCCGTCTACACCTCCAATTCTCTCCCTCCTCAACCACCGGACGAAGCCCCCAAATGTTAAGGTTCAAATATTGAGGAAGGAGAGTACAAACAACCATGGTCTAGAAGAGCTTGGTCAAACAATTGATTTTAATGAATACACGCGTAGGAAGACCAGTGGCTGTTCGCAGACAGGAACTGTTCTCCGACTTAATCAAAGCATACACAGATTTTTATAGCATCAGGGTTTGAATTAATGACGCCCCTTCATACGTCACAGACAGAATATATACATACGTCAAATCAAAACCACAATGACTTTTAACACAGTTTAAAAAGAACATTGTCTTCTATCTCGTCTGGAACACGAGCCCCACATCCTGCCAGACGCTGTTCCTCTTTCTTGCAGAGACAACAAGAAACTGTTCCTCTTTCACAGTTGCGAGTAAACATAACTAACCTCTCACCTATAAATGATTCCCTCTAACTGAGTGTGTGTGTGTGTGTGTGTGTGTGTGTGTGTGTGTGTGTGTGTGTGTGTGTGTGTGTGTGTGTCCTCAAATGCTCTCTCAATTCACCCGTTGCACTTCTGACCTTTCACCAGAACAGAGGCTCATCCTTATGTGTAACAACCTAACTGAAACTATATGTACTATATTGAATAAATGTTCTAATCAAGAACCTCTACTAAAAGCTTAATAAAAGAATATAAAAGTATAACAGACAATTTGAATACCCTAGTTATTCAAATAGCCTCGTCTAACCTGCTCCTCAGAATAACCTGCACTTAGATTCTGCTTTCGGTTTCAGTTCTGCAAAGCCTGCAACTTCCTGTCAGCCTGCAACTTAGTCTTTCTGAAAGACACACACACTGTTTAAACATCTGAATGCAATATCAATACTGTAAATTATATTATTAATGCAATGGTAATGATGATGATTATTTAACAATAGCAGTAAAATAATTTCCCTGATCTCCACAGGACCTTAAACACAACAAAGTACACAGAGAAGAGCACAGAGAGAGAGGCAGAGAACAAGGATGAATACACGAGGGGATGAGGAGAACACAGAACACAAAGGACAGGAACACGGTACCACAACAAACACCACAATAACAGCATGGACAAAGGGGGGATCCAAATACCAAACCAAACAATCCAATGAACATAAGGAACGAAATACAAAACCACAGGAAAACTAAGAACACTGGGTCAAAATGACCCAGGACCATGACACTGACATGTTCTGCTCCATTTCTAGTGGAGTATACAGTGGACTCCTTTCCTGGCATGTGGGTGTCATGTGGGTGACTGAAGTTGTCTGGGGTTGTAATATAGGCGGTGCTGGTGTAGCCACTGTCTAGAGGCTGTTGAGCATAACTGACCGTTGGTTCTTGTTTAGGGGTGTAAGTGTCACTTTGCTCTGCTTTGCCTGGGAAATGTTCCTTTAGATTTGCTACTATGTATGTGGTTTGTGTTTGGATGTGTGGTACTGCAACTGGGTTGGGGCTTGCTCAAGTATGTACATCAGATCTTGGCGTAAAGATCCTGGGATAAGAGTCTATGGTCAGCGAATGCTGAGGGAGCTTCATCTCTGTGTTACCATTGGAGGTTTCTAGAATGGGCATGGTTTGTGTGGTACCCTTCACATATTCCCTTGTGCGTGTTACTGGGTCATCAGCAGGAACATCTATTTCACTAAGAGACTCGTTATTATCTTGAATCACTGCAGCCTCCAAAACTTCTGCCTTTGCTTCTGTAGCTGCAGCCCTTTTTTCCATGCGTACTTTATCCAACGACGCTTCAAGACGCATTTTTCGAAGCTGCATAGAGGCTTCTAGTTCTGCTTGCTGCAACTTCAGAGCATTCTCTTTATCCATGAATGCTGCTTCAGCCTTAGCTGCCTCAGCTTCTGCACGTGCTTGTGCGGCAGCTGCCTTACTTGCAGCTGAACTCCTAGAATGCCTGGAGGAGCCAGATGTATTAGATCTGGTTTTCATTGATGCGCTGGTTCTCTGTGACATGTTGCTGTCGAGTGGATTTTGCCAACATCTGCAGCTGAATCTTAGAGCTGAGCTGTTTCTGGAGGATAGCTCTATTTGCTGTCCAGTTCCTCACGAGACTGGTCTTTGAGAGGCTGTCGTTTTACTGTAATGTGCTCTGCCTCTAACGCCTTGCTAGAGTCGACATTCAGACTAAACTCCTCTTCAAAATGACCACGCAGACAAGAGGGTTTGACTTCACTCCCTTTACTTAGGCCAGTTGAAGTAGGGTAAAACTGAGAAACAACATGAAATGCTCTTAGAAATCATAGATGTCAAATACACAATAACAGTACAAATGACTTGTTTAGCCAAAAGCGTTAGCGAATCCTCTCTTTACAAACATTTCTATTAAGCAAACACTGCAATCACATTTCTTCTAGTAGATTTTGTTCATTAGTAAGGATGGAACAGAATTACATACCGGCAATGCCCTTAAAGACCATCTTAAGGGATACAATTGTCACTACAACAGAGAACAGGAGAACAGGAGAAGTCTTTTCCCCAAACAATACCATGCACTTTCTGATGACATCATAGAACAGAGACAGATTTGCACACGTTACACCAGGTCATGCCAGAAGGAGGCCCTAAAGAGCAACTTTGTCAGGGAAAATCTATTTAAACAGAACACGGTTACATGGTGACAGAACAGTAAGATTAAACACACACAATTGGCACTATATAAATAAGATTGAATTCTAGCCATTCACTCTGCACACTATGTGCCCCAGCATCTGTTGACCTTCTGTGATTTTACGTGGTGTACCTGTTCATGGCTGAGTTGCAGTCGTTCCAAATCCCTTACTTTGCTGCTGCATACAGAGATTCTTTATTCAAGTTAGGCACCGAAGTCTTGCAATGCAGTCGAATACTGAGATGTGAATTTGTCCTTGACAGACATACACTTTAGAGTAATGAAAAATATATATACAAATACCCTTAACAGACACTTTATTAGGTATATCTGCCTTTAACTCAGTACTTTCCCCATAAATCCAGCTTTTAAAAAAACTTCACTACTATTAAGGTACATCAGAATCAGAATCAGAATCAGAAAGGGGTTTATTGCCAAATGTTGAGCAGGTTTACAACATTAGGAAATTGCTGCGGTGCTTCAGTGCAAACATAGTGTCATAAATAGCACTTAAATAGACATGAAAAAATAAAAGTAGGAATAAGAATTAAAAGTGCTACGTAGAAAGATATGTGCATGAGATATACATGAGATATATACATGAGAATAAGAATTAAGAGTGCTACGTAGATAGATATATACATGAGTGCAGGTGGTGATCAGTGCCAAACATGGAATGATGCAGTGACACAGCGTAGGGTCATGTGTTAGTGGCGGGGACAGTCATACAGTTATTGTTCATGTGTCCAACAGCAGAGGGGAAGAAACTGTTCTTATGGCGAGAGGTTCTGGTGCGAATGGACCGGAGCCTCCTGCCTGAGGGTAGCAGGTCAAACAGACTGTGTCCAGGGTGAGAAGGGTCAGCTGAGATCCGAGCTGCACGCCGCAATGTCCTGGAGGTGTACAGGTCCTGCAAAGATGGGAGTCTGCAGCCAATCACCTTCTCAGCAGAGCGCACAACACGCTGCAGTCTCTGTTTGTCCCTGATAGTGGCTCCAGCGTACCACACGGTGATGGAGGAGGTGAGGATGGACTCGATGATTGCAGTGTAGAACTGCATCATCGTCCGTGTTGGCAGGTTGAATTTCTTCAGCTGCCTCAGGAAGTACATCCTCTGCTGGGCTTTCTTGATGACGGAGGTGATGGTGGGCTCCCACTTCAGGTCCTGGGTGATGGTGGTACCCAGGAAGCGGAATGAGTCCACAGAGGTGATGGGGGTGTCAGTCAGGATGATGGGGGGGAGTGGGGCTGTGTGCTTCCTGAAGTCCACAATAATCTCCACTGTCTTCTGGGCATTCAGCACCAGGTTGTTGTGGCTGCACCAGGACACCAGACGTTCAACCTCCCTCCTGTAGGCAGACTCATCCCCGTCCGAGATGAGCCCAATAACGGTGGTGTCATCTGCAAACTTGATTAGCTTGACAGACTGGTGGGTGGAGGTGCAGCAGTTGGTGTACAGGGAGAAGAGCAGAGAAGAAAGAACACAGCCCTGAGGGGAGCCGGTGCTGATGGTCCGGGAGTCCGAGACATTCTTTCCCAGCCTCACGTGCTGCTTCCTGTCCATCAGGAAGTCAGTGATCCACCGGCAGATGGGATCAGGCACATTCATCTGGGAAAGCTTGCCTCGGAGATGGTCTGGAAGGATGGTGTTGAAGGCAGAGCTGAAGTCCACAAACAGGATCCTGGCGTAGGTTCCTGGGGAGTCCAGATGCTGCAGGATGAAGTGTAGGGCCATGTTGATGGCGTCGTCTACAGACCTGTTGGCTCTATATGCAAACTGCAGGGGGTCCAGGAGGGGGGCCGTGAGGGTCTTGAGATGGGAGAGAACTAGGCGCTCAAATGACTTCATGACCACAGATGTCAGAGCCACGGGTCTGTAGTCATTTAGTCCAGTGATCCTAGGTTTCTTGGGGACAGGGATTATGGTAGAGGACTTGAAGCAGGCAGGCACATGACATGCCTGCAGTGAGGAGTTGAAAATGCCAGAAAACACTGGGGCCAGCTCGTTTGCACAGTGTCTGAGGGTGGCAGGAGACACGCCGTCTGGGCCAGGAGCTTTCCGAGCATTCAGGTTCTTAAACTGCTTCCTCACATCTGCTTCATGAATATGAAGAGTTGTGGTGGGAGGAGGTGGTGTGAAATCCTCTTTTGTGTGGGGTGAGGAGGGGGGTGTTGTAGGTGAACAGTTTGAAGGTGGTGATGGCTCTATGGAGGGGGAAGAGGTGGGGGAATTAGTGCCCAAAGTGCCTCTATTGTTGGGGCCTTTGGAGGTGTGAAGGCTGCCTGATGGCTCGTCAAAACGGCAGTAGAAGTCGTTAAGGGTGTTGGCTAAGAGCAAGTCATCAGTGGAGTGGGGGGTTTTAGGCTTGTAGTTGGTGATATTCCTAAAACCTTTCCACACAGAGGCCGAGTCATTCTCTGAGATCTGCTGCTGCATCTTCTCAGAGTGCTGATGTTTAGCAATGTCCACTTCTTTAGTGAACTTGTACTTGGCCTCTCTGTAGCAGTCCCTGTCTCCGCTTCTGAACGCCTTTCTCTTTTCCAGCCACAGCTTTTTGAGTTTAGGAGTAAACCAGGGTTTGTCATTGTTATAACTCACCCTGGTGCGTGATGGCACAATGCTGTCCTCACAGAAGTGGATATAGGAGGTGACAGTGTCCGTAAACTCGTCCAAGCTGTTAGAAGCAGCCTTCAATGTGTCCCAGTCTGTGGTCTCCAAACACATGCAAAGCTCCTCCACAGCCTCGTTGCTCCACAGTTTTTTAGTCCTCACGACAGGTTTGGAGAGCTTCAGCCTCTGTCTGTACGCGGGGATTAGGTGGATCATGACGTGGTCAGAAAGTCCGAGTGAAGCGCGGGGCACCGCGCGATAGGCCCCGCTGATCGTGCTTGTAACAGTGGTCTAATGTCCTCTCCTCTCTGGTCGGGCATTTAATATACTGCTTGTATTTGGGAAGCTCATGGCTCAGATTGGCTTTGTTAAAGTCCCCAAGAGCAATGATGAGAGAGTCCGGGAATGTCCGCTCCATGTGGAGAATCTGCTCCGCGAGTGCGCTCTGAGCTGCCTGCGCATCCGCGTCTGGCGGGATGTAAACAGCGGCCAGGATGAATGAAGCAAACTCCCGCGGAGAATAAAACGGTTTGCAGTGGATAAAAAGATATTCCAGAGAGGAAGAGCAGTGCTGAGCAATCACTGTCACATCTGTGCACCAGCCACTATTGATGTAGAAGCAGACACCTCCACCTTTGGACTTACCGGAGAGAGCGGCCTGCCGGTCCGCGCGCAGCAGATGGAAGCCCTCCAGCTTGAGCGCGCAGTCTGGGATGTTCTCACTGAGCCACGACTCCGTAAAACATAAGACACAGGAGGAGGCAAAGTCTCTGTTCATGCTTCTCATCAGGGCCAGTTCGTCAATCTTATTCCCGAGTGAGCGTACATTAGAAAGGAAGATCCCAGGAAGAGCAGTACGCAGTCCGCGTCTCCTCAAACGCACGAGTGCGCCGGCTCGCTTCCCTCTCTTTCGGCGTCTCGCTTTCCTGGTCAGAGTCAGCAGTAAATCTGCCGCAGATGCGACAAATATTGGAAATAAATCCACAGGCGTTGTAGTCCTGTAGTTAAGGAGCTCTTCTCTGGTGTAAGAGTATCCAGAGGAGTGCCCAAACACAGAAGAAATGCACAAAAGCAAAACAAAAGTAACGCACTGAAGCACCAGGGCATCCATACGCGGCGCCATCTTGGTTCTATCTATGAAGGGTCATAGTACAATGAATGCACAAAGAACAATGTTTATTTAAAAAAGGATAAAGCACATAATTCATTATACAGATTTAGCCATACAGGGTAATTTCCATCTGCAGTTCCTGGCAAGTTGAAAGCATTCTTGGACTTTTAACACAACCATTTAAGTGCATTTATTTTCAACTTAGTTTTATTTATATAGTGTAAGATCACTACAGTAGGTGCCTCAAGGTGCTTTATATTGATTACCAACAGGTGAGTCCAGGTGCGCTGGCAGCAGAGTTGGGAAAAGAGAAAGGAACTGCCTCTGCAACAGAAGAGTGTCAAGATTAATGGACAAGAAGACTCAAGCGCAAACTAGAAAGAACAGTTCAATGCATTTATTTCCAGTGATAAAGTATTTACAACCATGCAAAAATGTGCAAGGGAAAGGTGCACCAAGGGAAAGGGGGTCCAACGTGTCCAGTATTAACAGTGCTCACAATCACCAACTCGGAATCAGACTCACCACACAGGATTCCAAATACCTGTGCACAAACAAACAGGGTCAGGTAGTCCACACAGACGCAGCAGAAATGATGCCGTACTTTTGCTAACTGCTTCAGTTCAACAATCCACTGAAGATTGAGCCTCAGCCACTGTCTTAACTAATGTCTTTGTCAACCAGGTGATCAGGAACAGGTGGCACTTCAAGACAGGTGTGCACAGTCAAGGACAGGAACACGTGATGAATCCCGCCCAGAAACAACAACCTTTGCGATCACCTGTGTCTGTGTTTCAAAATACAATTTTCAAATAATCTAAACTGTGTAACAAAACACAAAACACTTTACTTTACATCAATACTTTGGTCAGTACTCCCATGCAGCTTTCAGATAATCTTGAATCATGATTAAATTATGTCATCTCAACTTTTTATTTGACACACTGATCATCTTTTCCCCAACTATTAATGCTGGACTCTGCTGTGAAATGAAGGCAGTTTGACCTTTAGAGATTTTGCAGTGCTTTGTTTGAAACAGTAATGTCTGTGATGACAGTTGTGTCAAGCACACCCACATATTCTCTTACTGCCTGTGAACTTCTGACTCATGGTGTAATAACTGTTTGAACTTCAATGACTTTACTATGATTTCCTTCACTTCAGAGACTCAGTTTTTGCCTGAATTGCTTTCAGTGGTGTGGGTATTTAGTGTGAGGAAGAAGTGGCCTGTAACATCATTAGTATACATCCAGACACATTAACTCCACGTTCTTAATTAGACTATCAACAGGCATTAGCCTCTGCTAGTGTTCCAGCCTACAAAGACCAAACAATAGGCATTAATGGACTGACACTCTGATAACATTCCGGTGATCTCTTCAACTGGCTGACAGGTTTCCGCAATCACTGATGATGGAGGAGGAAGAGCAGGATGCTGATGACCAGCAGCTGCAGAGTTTGCCAACCTGAACGTTCACGCAGGTAGTACGATCCTTCTGCTAAATGGGTTTTCCAAAAGGGCATTAAGTGCTCTGTGAACCATTCAACACTGCCAACATGGTCATTGGAAATACTACAAAAATTCTTAAAACACTTGTATTTCAAATGGACTCTCAAAAGGTATAGGATGGGCATCTGCCATTGTGTCTAAATATCCTTATTGTTAAAGGAAAGAATGTGTTGAGGTCAGAAGCCAAATTAAAAAAAACTGAGATGCTGTGTAAAAAAACACAAAAGAAAAAGAAACAGGAACATTTTCAGAACAATGTTCCTCAAGATATAATTTGAATACTTCATCATCATTTACCGTAAATATCTGTAACAGAAGTCACAGTCAATGAATAATTATGTATGAGTATATGAGTATATGTTTAATCATGTATAATTTCATCATACATGAAGGTGTAGACCAAAGGCAGCTGTAGATTAACATGGGCAAGTGCTTAGCTTTACCTACCTGAGCACTTAACTGTGGACTCCACATTGGCCATTGTTGTTTTAACATGGGCTGATTAGGGATTTGTTCCAACCAGCAGACCAATGGCTGCACTTAAGTGATAGTCTTCATTTCTGTCAAACATAATTTTTGATGGTTATCATCTGGAATAGCCAGATGATGTTGGTTGACAAAATAATATATCTCTTTGCATCAAATTTCAGGGGTGTAAATTAATTAAAAACAAACATGTGACTATTGATTTTTCTGCACTGATGTCCTCTCCGTCCTCCATGTTGTCAGCTTCTCCCATGAGGTGGTTGACGGGCATTATCATACTACTTCACATGCACATGTCTAGGTTGTAAAACAGGTGCAGTTGCAGTTGGGTCAGTTTGTTGATCGGATGCTTTTTGTTTACGTCTTCTTCTTGATTTTCTTTCCAGTAGTTACTCATACACTGGACAGTAGTAGTGTGGCGCTGTAGTTTTAGCTGATCACATTCTCCATCACTAGAGGAAGGGTTCTTGGCACCCAGTTCCCTGTTATTGCTCTTTCCTAGCCCTCCTATTGTCCTCAAATATTACTAACACATTTTACACCCCAAGGGATGTTTGCCTCCAGAAAATGGCTTACATACGATTGTTGACCAAATGTTTGTGACAGGCCCTTTGCTTATTTATTGAATACATAAATTGGAACTCTAGTGGATTCAAATCTTTTCAAAATTACAGACAACATTAATGATGACAGGTGGATGAACCCTATTAATTTTTGGTGATGACACTATGGAGGCATGTGACACACGACACAGGAGCTTATTGCTGTGTCCGAATTCAGGGGAAGGATGCGTGTCATAAGGACACTACCTACCTACGTCACAAAGTAGTGTCCTTAGACGAACGGGTAGTCAGGAAGTGAGCGGCTGTGGACAGCCCCTTTTTTTTCTCCATAGAAACTTTATTGAACAAACAATAAGTATCCAACATAACAGATGGGCTGTGGACAGCCTCCTAGCCTTCAACTCCGCCCTTACTTGCGTGTTTTTCCGGTCGCTATTGCCACAGTGCGAAAACGTTAAAATGGACCCAGAAATGTCGCTCCATTGTTTGGACAGTTTTAATTCTCGAGAAGCTAGAAAAACCTTATCCTTGTCGCCCACACGTTTGTACCTAAGAATCATCAGAGACAATCATATCCAGGTAAAATAATTTCCTTTATTCTACACGTATTTAGGAATTACTTAGCTTACTATAGCATCCACCATCTCCTGCTTGCATATTTCTGAAAACATCTTAGTGGTGTGGCAGCCGTCGATTAAGCCAGCCCTGCAAACCCTGTGGATGGACGATGCAGTGGACAGTGGGAGGAAGCATCCTAAAGCTCGCTTTGCAGACCACCCTGTGTGATTCTCCACTCGCTGACCAGAAAAGACCAACCGCAGGTCTCAGTTGCAGCACCCCATCCATGTCTGATCTTGCTTCGGCAGATTCAGCAACACTGCCAGAGACTTCCTGTAATCTATTACAGTTGTTCAAGAAACGGTCCAGGAACAGGTCACTCAGGTTAATCTTGTGTGAACAACTGTAAATATTGTTTTTTCATCTTTACGTACTGTGTATTTGAAATATTCTTGTTTAATTGTTATTATTATTTACTTTATTGCTATCAAATAAATATCTATGTAATATTGTTCAAAGTTAGCGTTATGTTCATACATGTTAAAAATGCCTGTAAATCAAATTGAGTTCAGTGACAATTACTGTTTGTTTGAATCAATTTATTAATAACATAAAACCTTTAAACTAATTCAACACATATAACAATGTAACTGTCAGGATCCTGGGTCTCCTTACCCAGCGTTTTTAGTTCTTTGTGATGTTTGTATTATTGTACTTGTGTGATTTATTCTATGGTTTCTAGTTTTGATCCCTTGCCCCTCATGTTTCTCTGTGCCCCCTCTGTTCTGTGTAAAGTCTGTGTTTCTTGGTCTGTGTCTTTGCATGTTTTGAGTTTGACCGTTTTCTGTCACTCTGTATTGTGAATTATGTTTTCATGGTTGGTCTTTTGTTACTCCATCGAGTCTAGTTTCTTGTGTTCCATGCTTAGTGTTTCCCTCTGTGTATTTTGGTTCTTAGAGTCCTCTGCCTTATGGTTTATGTTTATGTGTTTCTTAGCTGCTGTCTCCACCGTGTCAAGTTCGCGTCTCTGTGTTATACTTCCTGTTTTACTTTGAAGGTCAAAGTCTAATGTGAATGTGTCCTGCTTTGCTTCCTTGTCTCGTCAGTTCTGATTTCTCCCAGCTGTGCCCTCCTTCTGTGTCTCATTCCCCTCGTTACTTCCCAGTGTATTTAAACCCTGTGTTTCTCTGTGTCAGTGTCGCGTTGTCCCTCTTGTTGTGTCGAGCTCCCTGTGAGTTTAGGTTGTGATTTTCCAGTTTAGTTTAGTTTGCGTTTGTATGCTTTTTCCCCTGTGACCAGCAAATAAAGCTTTCGAGTTCATCCCTTGATTCAGAGTGCCTGCACTTTGGGTCCTACTCCTGCCTGCCACACACCGCTACCTGACAGTAACAATAATATTCAAATAAATAAATTTCACAATACATAACTCATTTTGGAACTAATCTTTCTAGAAGTGAAAACAGTCTGTCCATCCTCTCCCTGCTCTCTCCTCTTCTCAGCCTCTCTTTGCTGCCTCATGTCCTCTCTGATGAGGTCTAGCAGCTCATCATCCTTGTCTCTTTTCTTCTTTCTCCCTGTCGTAACCGCTTCGTCATCACTGTCGTTTTGGTCACCCACTGCTGTGCTTGGCCCTGGAGTGTCCTCAGGGAGAGAGGACATTAGGACAGGAGGCTTAATGGAAGGCATCTATCCTATCACCTCATACATGAGGGCAAACCAAGTAGCAGCAGTGGGCTTCCCACTGACTCCCTGTCCTGAGCCTGGATACTTGCAATCCTAAAGGCAGAAGAAATCAAAAATAACAGCAGGCAAATAAAAACACCACAACAACTCTTAGTAATTGCACATTTATTAACTTGTGTTCTTAAGAATTATCTTCTTGATAACACACATACGTACTTGGTATTTTTTAAAGTTATCCCATGTCTCCTGGCCTGCAAGGGGGTGACTTTCCCCTGCAGGCCCATCTTCTCCAGAATTGTCCTGCTCACACACAACAAATAAGAGAAGAAAGGAAACCATGGCAACTATGTTAATCCCTAAATCCAAAAATTTTCAGAGCAGAACACCAGTGGAATACCGTCTGGACATCACCAGTTCTGTACAGCAGCGGTCCGTGAGTCGTTTGGTACCAGGCCATGAGAGTTGAGGCTCCGGTGTGAAATTTGTGGTTTTCAGGGTTTTTATCGTTAACTCTGTTTCCCTGGGTCTTTTCCCTTGTTGTAGTTGTATGTCTTATTTTGAAAGAAATATTTACACATTACCATAGCGACCAGAGAGCATTAAGTGGCAGAGGGGGATGTTACTTTCAATGTTGGCGCATTTTCAGGAGGACGCTGCTAATTAAGTTACACAATTACACAGTACATTCACGTTTATTATTATATTTACAAAAAAGGTTGGGGACCACCGCTGTACAGCATGGGGGTTAATAGAACCGTACTTATATGAATATGATGTGTAAATTGATTTATTCTTGTACATCCATGTCGTAGCAGCCCAATTCTTCACCCCAGTGAAGAGGTGATCGTTAAATTAAGCCGTTTGGTCTTTGTTCCCCACAACATATCACTAATTCAAGCAAATCAAAATTAGCTGTATGTAAGCGGGAATACATGAAAAACCATACAAGCTGGCTTACGGTTATTTAAATACAAAAAAAACATGTCTATGGAGATGCCCAAAGCTTAACAACACAACCGCTATAACAATTTAACATTTGTACAACCAGATTTTCATATACTTACATTTAAAAGTGTTTTCCTCTCCCGCTTTGACCACCATCGTTATTAGGAACAAATCTCCTTTATGACCCGCAATGAATCCTGGGATATAGTAGGACACGAAGGATACATCGGACCTGTCGTTACCCGATCCATACCGGAAACCCGATCTGTACCACACATGCGCAAATCTTACGTCACTTCCTCTCTTTGCCAACACTGCAACAGCTAATGTATTTGAGTGACACGGTTAGCGCCCAGTTAGCTCCTAGTATTTCTAAACAGCTCTGCCTGCTTTTTGACTGCCCGGGACATTTAAAGAATGGATAATCCATTTACAAACAAATTCAAGCTTTTCTCCTCAACAGAGAGCGTCCCCCGATTGAACAACAGCGCCGTAAAATAAGAAGAATGGCGCCTAATTACAGACTTAATAATACTGACTTAGTAATATGTCACGTGAACATTCATCAGCCAGATTAAGTGTGGTCATGAAGTCTTTTGAGCGCCTAGTTCTCTCCCATCTCAGGACCCTCACGGCCCCCCTCCTGGACCCCCTGCAGTTTGCATATAGAGCCAACAGGTCTGTAGACGACGCCATCAACATGGCCCTACACTTCATCCTGCAGCATCTGGACTCCCCAGGAACCTACGCCAGGATCCTGTTTGTGGACTTCAGCTCTGCCTTCAACACCATCCTTCCAGACCATCTCCGAGACAAGCTTTCCCAGATGAATGTGCCTGATCCCATCTGCCGGTGGATCACTGACTTCCTGACGGACAGGAAGCAGCATGTGAGGCTGGGAAAGAATGTCTCGGACTCCCGGACCATCAGCACCGGCTCCCCTCAGGGCTGTGTTCTTTCTCCTCTGCTCTTCTCCCTGTACACCAACTGCTGCACCTCCACCCACCAGTCTGTCAAGCTAATCAAGTTTGCAGATGACACCACCGTTATTGGACTCATCTCGGACGGGGACGAGTCTGCCTACAGGAGGGAGGTTGAACGTCTGGTGTCCTGGTGCAGCCACAACAACCTGGTGCTGAATGCCCAGAAGACAGTGGAGATTATTGTGGACTTCAGGAAGCACACAGCCCCACTCCCCCCCATCATCCTGACTGACACCCCCATCACCTCTGTGGACTCATTCCGCTTCCTGGGTACCACCATCACCCAGGACCTGAAGTGGGAGCCCACCATCACCTCCGTCATCAAGAAAGCCCAGCAGAGGATGTACTTCCTGAGGCAGCTGAAGAAATTCAACCTGCCAACACGGACGATGACGCAGTTCTACACTGCAATCATCGAGTCCATCCTCACCTCCTCCATCACCGTGTGGTACGCTGGAGCCACTATCAGGGACAAACAGAGACTGCAGCGTGTTGTGCGCTCTGCTGAGAAGGTGATTGGCTGCAGACTCCCATCTTTGCAGGACCTGTACACCTCCAGGACATTGCGGCGTGCAGCTCGGATCTCAGCTGACCCTTCTCACCCTGGACACAGTCTGTTTGACCTGCTCCCCTCAGGCAGGAGGCTCCGGTCCATTCGCACCAGAACCTCTCGCCATAAGAACAGTTTCTTCCCCTCTGCTGTTGGACACATGAACAATAACCATATGACTGTACCCGCCACTAACACATGACCCTACGCTGTGTCACTGCATCATTCTATGTTTGGCACTGATCACCACCTGCACTCATGTATATATCTTTCAACGTAGCACTCTTAATTCTTATTCTCATGTATATATCTCATGTATATCTCATGCACATATCTTTCCACGTAGCACTTTTAATTCTTATCCCTACTTTTATTTTTTTCCATGTCTATTTAAGTGCTATCTATGACAGCATGTTTGCACTGAAGCACCGCAGCAATTTCCTAATGTTGTAAACCTGCTCAACATTTGGCAATAAACCCCATTCTGATTCTGATTCTGATTCTGATTCTGAAGTGTTTACTGACAACTGACAGTGATAGCGGACATCATCATCACTATTCCAACAATCCTCTCCACACAGACAAGCATAAACACACTCGACTATCACTAAATCAAATTTAACACTCATTTGTAAGGACGGTAGTTCATTTTACAATATGATTCATTCGCTCAGTCAGCAGGTGGTGGTATCCTCGTAGCCTGGGGAGTAAACTGCCATTAAACGAAACAGAAGAAGAAAACATCTGCATATGCACGCTACGGATCGGGTAGACCCGATTTGTACAGTCCGACTTTGCACATGCGCAGTAATTATCGGGAGTCCTGATCAGTAACTATCTTTTTATTTTTCGTTTTTGTCTACATTATATTGAAATGCTTCGTTACTGCAAACAATTTAAGAGATGTTTATTATTCTTAACATCTTAACAGATACTGAGACCCGTAACTATCATAAAATGATTCGACCAGAAGTAGACACCTTTTGCACATGCGTGGTACCGATCAGGTTTCCTTTTTTTTTTTTTTTTTTTCTTTTTTTTTGCCTGTCCCGTTTGGATCTTTAGCCATCAGAATTGTTGTCTGAAGGCCAAGAAAGATGGCAAGTGGATTTACTTTACCAAGTGGATCATCATGGCCTTGCCATATTGGTCCATTTGATTGACCTTTATTATAATTATGTATTTATTTTATTTTCGTTTTTTAAAGACGGGACAGACATGACTGGGGGATAGGACAGGGAGAAAGAATGAAGGAAAGAGAGGGAGAGAAAGAAAAATAGAGGGGAGAAGAGATGACGAGAAAGGGGGGAAGAAAAAAAAGAAAAACAAACAAAACACCTGGATCAGGTGGATAAAAAACCAGAAGAGAAAACAAACAACAAAGAGCAACATAATAAAAACAACACCATCACAATAAACTAGCTAATAATAGACAACAGTAGATACTTTTTTAATTTCACCTGTTGAGAATGAAAAAAGAAAACAAGCAGAAGAAAACGAGAGCAATAGAATAAACAACATCACGATGATATATGGGAATATAACTGTAAATACTAAATATTAAACATTATTGTGCAGCATGTAAGATCGACAGGGCACAGTGTGCTTTGAGGTAGGAGCCAAAAAGGGTGTAGTTTGTGTGTGTGAGCACCCGTGTGTACACCTGTGAGCATGAACGTGCTTGTATTTAAAAGGTTCCTTCATGTAATGACCAGTCGATCGCAAAGGTAGTATTGGTAGATCGCATGGCATTAAAAAAATAGATGCCAGCCTATCATCCATCCCGTCACTTGATTGATACAGGGAAGCCAGTCAGATGACAGCAGATTTTTTCTGACGCTTAGGTCGCTGCGCATGCGCAAACAGCGGCGCGAAGTGTAGTAAAACTGACAAGCTAGTCAGCGAGTTAACTCCAATTTTTAGCTCTCGGTTTTTTCTCTTAAACCTGGCCGTCAGCAGCTACTGTCCGGACTATGCATCCCTGGCTGATTCCATTCAGTGCAAGTCATCAGAGTAAACTCAGGTAATGACAAAAAATTTACATAGTTAATTGTGTTGTGAAATATTGGATATTGCGGTTATGCATGTATATACATTGTAGATATAAAGAATCCTCAATATATTTATAAATAAGTATATGTTTTGGATTTTTGTAGTGGGTAGATCATTTTGACTTGGTCATTTTATAAGTAGCTCACATGCGGAAAAAGTGTGAGCACCCCTGTGCTAGAGGGTGTGGGGGAGCCACAGCCCTGCCCACCAAGGCATGAAGCAGGTATGGAGGAGATCAAAACTCCAGACATCCAGAGGCCCTCAGAACACAAGAGACCAAGGAAGACCAACAGAGGGGCAGCCGCGCCACTGTCCCGGAAAGAGCTGAGGAGAGTCCCAGATGAGGGCTCACTCAGCAGCCGCGGAGCAGAAGCCAGGGGGAGTTGCAGTGACGTGCCCGTGAGCTCCACCGGAAGCCAGCTGTGCCAGAGTGACCAAGCCCCAGGTTGAGAGGCCGAGGGCGCCCCACCCCCGAAGTGGCCCGAGCGAGCCCCAGGCTCCAGGCCCCGATAAGCAGCCACCAAGGAGTGAGCCGGTGTGTACTTGGACGCCCATCCCCAGACACAAAGAACCACCAACGCACCGATGTCTGAGGGCGTCTGCCACTGGTAGGGGAAGTGGTGGGGGAGATAGGCCTCCATACCTTGGAGGACCTGGGATGTCCACAGAGAGGTGGCGTCTGATACCCAACCTGACATATGAACACAGACAAACAGGCACACACAGATACAAACATCCATTCCCACCCTCATGCTCTCATATGCAATTACTCAACACTCACCCAACATGGAGACAGACATAGAGAGACACTGTACACACAATCACACTCCCCAAGCGTACTCTAAGCCCCGGGTCTAGGTACCCTTGCCCCTGGAGGGGGAAACTGCACCCAGACCCAGGTGGTGTTACCCTTTTCCCTGGGGTGGGGAGAAGCAGACCGCCCCGACTCCACAGCAGCAGGGAGGCCCCACATTCCAAACCCCAGTCGGACGGCCAACTCCTCCTCCTAGCCCCTCCGCTCCAGCAGGCCGCAGAGAACGGTGTGTGTGAAGACTCCAACCTTCCCTCCGCCCGCTCATATGTAGTGTTGATGCATGTGTGTTCTAAGGTGCATTTAAAACCCAGGAGGGCATGGAGCTACCTGCCAGAGAGCAGCAGGTAAGCGCATAGCCCCTCCTGCTAGCCCTCAATGTCTACGATCAGGTTTCCGGTACGGATCGAGTAGTGACATGACCCATCCTTAAAATTTGGGCCAAAGTAGGACGCATTTGTCGCCACATTTTGAGTACTCTTTGAATTTGGACGGCCTTCGTTGCGTCGCTGTGACGTCATTGCCTCCAAATATGGCATTGGCGCATCCTTCTCCTGAATTCAGACACAACTAACCCTCAAATTCACGGAGAGGTAGGACGCATTTGTCGCCACATTGAGTGCTCTTTGAATTCGGACACCTTTCGCCGCGTCACTGTGACGTCATTGCATCCAAATATGGCATTTTAAGCATCCTTTCCCTGAATTCGGACACAGCTCTAGTTTTTCACTTCAACTTTATTCGCCTCCAAACATGAACTGAGCATATTGCGCCCAAACACAGCAGAACCCTTCCTCCTAGCTTGGGTGTAAGTGGAGCCCTCTAGTGGGTCGCCACAACACGGCCTTTTCTTTAGCACCAACATCATGTCAAAGTTTCAATTTTAGATTTTGTGAATCTTCAGAATCTGTCATCCATGTTTTTTTTTTTGTTTGTTTTTTTAATTTTGGGTGCACATCAGTGCCCTTGAGAATGAATCCTGTTGATTTTTGCCAACCTAGACCCTTTGCTCTTTAACCTTCTCCAGGTTGTCCACCCCTCCCTGAAGCCCACCGAAGCCCACTTCAGTGAGCTAGTTTCAGTCATTGTGCAAATGTACTGTTTATAAAGTTGCAGGAACCTGCAGTCTGCTGAGACTGAATAAGTCACTTGGATGAGTGATGAAACGTTTCTCCCACTGAAAACACAATTTCCAGATGAACAGATTCAACCTTATGGGATTTACTTACCTGGATAATTGAGCATGCATCAATACTTTCTCATTGGAATGTTTTCCCCACTCTTTTTTCTTGTATTAACTTCAAAGGACCATCTCTGCACCTGCAGGTAAAGATTTTAGGTCACACAGACAGACAGATATGCTTTACATAGCTAAAACAACTTGGGGTCAATATGACCCCAGAGGAACACCGATGTATGGAAAATGTGTACAGCTCATTGAAAAAAAGTCTTCTGTAAAATTTTATGCTTAATCACTTTTCCACATTAAATTAGGAAATGTGATGAAATATAAAGCCAAAAAAAAAAAACCCCAAAACAAAACTTCAGTTTTATCATTTTTTGAATGATAGACATTGAATGGGGTCAAATTGACCCCAAGGATGGTAGGAGGGCTAGACTGCATCTATGTCTTCTTGTACTTCTCTTAAATAATTATTTGCCAAAGTTTCAAGCTGATCTGTTGTGTATCCTACGGCCTTCGTGCGAGCTTTTATATGTTTTTAATGCTCCCTCCTCACTATAGTGTTCTATAGTGTCCGATTCTTTCACTTTCACTGCTACTTCCTTCTTCAATGCAGATATTACGTTATGTTATTTTCAGTTTAAATAGTTACTTGTCTAATTTATATATGTTTAATTTATTGTGTGTAACTTATCATTTCAGAATTATATTGTTATTTCATAACCTTGGCATATTTTATTCACAAACACACCCAATCTGTTTATTTTATAAGCTTCTGTTATCACCACCAGCCTTTTATTTTCCTTCCAGTTTATAGCTTTACCTATCAAAACTACTTTAAAACATGATCATTGTTATCTAACCTCCAGTCATATTTATATTTGCATACTCAGCGATCTCTAGCTTCTAGCCACACTTATTAGTGGCTCAGTTTGTGTCTATAGTGAATTAGTCCACTGGGAGGTGAGTCTGATATTTAGCAAGTTTTCTTTTTTCTATGAGCTCAGTTGCTTATAAATGCTTAAGGCTTACATGTACAGATCCTTTGATCCAACTGACTGCTTTTCAGTAAGGTCTCAGGATTAACTCAGTTCGCTTTCCCAGTGATATTCATAAATTTCGATTACACCTTTTCTCTTCCTTACTATTTAGATTTTTCAAATGTCAACTTATTATTTACACTCAACAAAAATATAAACGCAACACCTTTGTTACTGCTCCCATTCCCCATGGGATGGACGTAGAGACCTAAAATTCATTCCAGATACACAATATAACCATCCCTCCCAAACAGTGGTCACAAATCAGTCCAAATGTGTGGTGTGGTAGTGGGCACATCTGCTATATTGAGATAATCCATCCCACCTCACAGGTGTGCCACATCAGGATGCTGATCTGACATCATGAGTAGTGCACAGGTGTACCTCAGACTGCCCACAACAAAAGGCCACCCTGGAATGTGCAGTTTTTTGCGCTATTGGGGGTCTGGGGATCCAGAACCGGTCAGTATCTGGTGTGACCACCATTTGCCTCATGCAGTGCAACACATCGTCGCATGGAGTCTATCAGATTGTCAATTGTGGCCTGTGGAATGTTGGTCCACTCCACTTCAATGGCTGTGTGAGGTTGTTGGATATTCGTGGGAACTGGTACACGCTGTCGTATACGCCGGTCAAGAACATCCCGAACATGCTCAATGGGTGACATGTCCGGTGAGTATGCTGGCCATGCAAGAACTGGGACATTCTCAGCTGCCATCTGCCCTGAACAATGTGAACCATGATTCATCCGTGAAGCGCACACCTCTCCAACGTGCCAGACGCCATCGAATGTGAGCATTTGCCCACACAAGTCTGTTACGGCGACGAGCTGGAGTCAGGTCAAGACCCCGATGAGGACGACGGGCATGCAGTTGAGCGTCCCTGAGACGGTTTCTGACAGTTTGTGCAGAAATTGTTTGGTTGTGCAAACCAATTGTTCCAGCAGCTGTCTGGGTGGCTGGTCTCAGACGATCTTGGAGGTGAACCTGCTGGATGTGGAGGTCCTGGGCTGGTGTGGTTACACGAGGTCTGCGGTTGTGAGGCCGGTTGGATGCGCTGCCATATTCTCTGAAACGCCTGTGGAGATGGCTTATGGTTGAGAAATGAACATTCAATGCACGGGCGACAGATCTGGTTGACATTCCTGCTGTCAGCATGCCAATTGCACGCTCCCTCATTGCTTGTGGCATCTGTGGCATTTTGCTGTGAGACAAAACTGCACATTCCAGGGTGGCCTTTTGTTGTGGGCAGTCTGAGGTACACCTGTGCACTACTCATGTTGTCAGATCAGCATCCTGATGTGGCACACCTGTGAGGTGGGATGGATTATCTCAATATAGCAGATGTGCCCACTACCACACATTTGGACTGATTTGTGACCACTGTTTGGGAGGGATGGTTATATTGTGTATCTGGAATGAATTTTAGGTCTCTACGTCCATCCCATGGGGAATGGGAGCAGTAACAAAGGTGTTGCGTTTATATTTTTGTTGAGTGTAGCTATTATATATGGCCTATTATTTCCTCCCTTTCTTATTTGCACAAATGTCTCAATAGCCTCCTGGCTGGTGATGACTGATTTTGTTGTGTAAATTTTAAAGCTATTGCTAGTATAGTCAAAAACATTCAAAAACCAGGGGAGATGCAGCTTCAAACTGCAGACAAACTGTGCACTTAAAGACAATAAACTCTTAGGGCGTGGGCAAATAAATGTAAAACAGGCAACAAACACCCCTGGGAGGTTAAGCCATCGACAAACAGACAGGAACACAGCCAAAGACAAATGCACCGGACTCTCAGGAATTTACTTATTTAGGGAGTCTTGGACGGGCTCGCTCGGAATAACACCTCTGAGCGCAAATTGCATCACATCTTGGAGAAGCTCACTGCGGTCGTGAGTTCTCAGAATCGGCTCTTGGAGCACAAGAATGACAACATCACGGAGCGTAAGGTTGATAACATCACGGCTCTCCAATGGGAGTTTGAGAGACCAGTGTCGGACTGTTAGAACAGCTTTGAAATTGATATGAGTTGTTTGCACTAAAGTAAAAACCACAATCACTTCATGCGGATACCCCTTCGGCGCCAGCTGCGGTCTCCAGGCTGGAGCTGAACAACAACACCCTGATAATGACTGTGTTTAGACTGTTCTTCCCATTCTATGCAAGGCCACCTGGGTTGGCTCGAAGACTGTTTACTTAGCCTGGCAGGGCGAAGGACACTGTCTCAGCTGAACTCTGGACACATACACACACGCACACACACACACACACACACACACAGACATATATACACATGCAGATGTACACTCATCCCCCCTCCCCCTCCAAACGCCTTCAACGCTTATTCCCCTCCGATGCTGACAGTGGATCAAGTATTATGTATGTTAAATCTGTTCACTTTCAGATGCTGAATCACTTTGGAAGACACTGTGTTATAGTGCATGACAAATCAGTGGTATGTTACGCATTGGAGATGATAATGGTCTTAATTTAAATATACAGTCTGCAGCCCTCTTTGTGCAGCAATAAGCAGTGGTGGAAATGAAGGCACCAGCACCTTCAGCTTAACTAATGATTAACAAATAATCTTGATTTTCTCAGACTGTCGTGCGTGCACACTCGCCATATCCTTATCTTCATTCACGATAAAAAAGACTGGTCCCTTCCAACTGTTTAGCTAATTACATTTTTTCATTTGGTTTATGGTGCAAGTCCATCTTCATCCTTGATCACCACCCTCAGGCGCAATCACACCAATTTGGGATGGGAGGCCTTGGACTGGATATGAGTCAGATCATCCTGGTTAAATACACTACAGTGGCCGGAGTGACGCAGGAGCTCTTTTAGTACATTTTTTCTTTTATCATTACAAGGACCTCAGAGGAACCTAAGGTTTCTGTTTCTGTTCAGCTTTTTCTTTGATTTGTTCTCACTTGTTTTGGTGGTAAATCTACTAAACTATTTTCCTAAACTGAAATGCTAATCATAATCTAAGGAGCTTGGAAGGAAAAGCGTCTGGACTTCTTTGAGTTGCTGGAACACGTTTCACCTCTCATCCAAGAAGCATCTTCAGTTCTAAGGGTCAAATGGTGGAGAGTCCCAGATTTAAACCCACTGGGAGTTTCCCCTCAAAGAGGGACAAAGGACCCCCTGATGATCCTCTACCTTATCACATGAGCCACGGTGTGAAAGCAGGTGTGGGTCACAATCAGCCAGGGTTTTGGGTGAGCTCATTGTGAAACCTGGCCCGACCCTATCATGTGATTTCCTGAGGTCAGATGACCCCGGATGTGAGTGGGCGTTAAGGCGTCTGGTAAGGGATCTCGAAACTGGATTATAGATGGCAGAGAGTTGGTGTCGTAAACCACCGCCTCTGTTCAAAGATGGTTGTTGACAGTGGTTGTAAATGGCTTCTTTCTCTCCTCTTTCAAACCATCTGTTCTCTCTGTCCAAAATGTGTCATCCTCGGAAGAGTGACCTTTGACCTTTAGATGCAGATGAACTGCTGAGTCTTGTCCTGTGGAGGTGGCTCTTCTATGTTGTCCCATGCGCTTGTGAAGTGGCTGTTTGGTCTCTCCGATGTAGAGGTCTGGACATTCCTCGCTGCGCTGTACAGCATACACCACGCTGTTAAGTTTGTGTTTAGGAGTTTTGTCTTTCAGGTGAACCAGTTTCTGTCTGTGTGTGTTGCTGGGTCTGAAGTACACTGGGATGTTGTGCTTGGAGAAAACTCTCCTGAGTTTCTCTGATACACCGGCTACATAGGAGATGACAATGTTGTTGCGTCTGTCCTTCTTATCCTCCCTCGCTGGTGTCTGATCTTCTTTTCTGTGCCTCTTTGCTGACTTTATAAAAGCCCAATTAGGATAACAACATGTTTTAAGTGCTTCCTTTACATGTGTGTGTGTTCCTTCTTTTTCTCTTCAAGCTTAGAGGTAACATGTTCTGCCCGGTGGTGTAGGGTCCTGATTACCCCAAGTTTATGTTCCAGAGTGTGATGGGAGTCAGAGAGGAGGTACTGGTCCGTGTGTGTGGGCTTCCGGTAAACCTCAATGTTGAGGTTTCCATTCTCTTCAATGTGCGCAGTGCAGTCCAGGAAAGGCAAACAGTTGTCATTTGCGTCTTCCCTGGTGAACTTGATGTTTTTATCCATGGCGTTAGTGTGAGCAGTGAAGGATTTATTTTATTCTGCTGTTGGTTCCAAGGTGGATATTTAACTTTCAAATTTTTCTGGCAACATTAATTAGAAGTTTCCAAAATGCTCAGTGTGGAGAAATAATTAATTTTCCTGAAATAATCTACTGACAAAATGTCTACAGTGTATTTTTTATTTCTAAATTGTGACTGTATGTGCACTAACTTAATCCACTTTGATGTGAAAATTTAGGCAGATCTTTAAAATAGGACGATCATTAGTCCTGCTTACAGATTGATTAAAATTACTATGACATAATTCAGTATGCATGGCTTCATCACAGAGTGACCTTCAGTATGCATGCATGCATTGAAGTGGTTTGCAGCCCAGTCAGCACCTCAAAGTACCACAGTTCTTGTTCTTGTGTTCAGTGCTTGCGACCTAAAATCCAAGTACATTTGCAATGTCTTCCCATATCTTGGCAAGGACCCCAATCGTCCCAGTGGGGAGAGACTGTCTGAAAATGTAGTGATGAGGCTGATGGAACCATTCCTAGACAAGGGCAGAAATGTTACCACGGACAATTTCTTCACATCGCCTTCACTTGCGCAAAAACGTCTTAGACGGAAAACCACCATCCTCGGGACAGTCAACAAGTGTCGCCGGGAAATGCGATGTGTTCACTACTACAGATACACATGTGGTAAATGCAGACTACAGATACCATGGCAGTGCCATTATTGTGAATGATTACTGAAAATGTTGAAATGTACTCACTCACTTTTTATTAGTATTTGTAAATATGTGTACAAATGGTTGGTTTTTTTTGGACTGTTTTTATCAATAAATCTCAGCAACAAAGGAAATACACCCATGTGTGTTGATTTCTCCCTAAGATGGCAAACTGAAACACAAGTTTCCTTGTGGCTCTGGAAACTAACCACTCCAAGTTGGTGACTTTTGGAGATTTATTTTCCTGGATCAAAGGAGCTTGCAAAGAAAAGCATCTGGACTTCTTTAAGTTACTTGAAGACGTTTCACCTGTCATCCGAGAAGCGTCTTCAGTTCTAAGGTCAAATGGTGGAGAGTCCCAGATATAAACCTAGTGGGAGTAACCCCCCACAGAGGGACAAAAGGACCCCCTGATGATCCTCTAATCGCCTGAGCCAAGGTGTGAAATTGGGTGTGGGTCCCAATCAGCCAGAGTTTCGGGTGAGTTCATTGTGAAACCTGGCCCCACCTTATCATGCGAATTCCTGAGATCAGATGGCCCCAGATGTGAGTGGGCGTTAAGGCGTCTGGGAAGGGATCTCAAAACTGGATTATAGATGGCAGAGAGTTGGTGTCGTAAACCACCGCCTCTGTTCAAAGATGGTCGCTCACAGTGGACATAGATGGCTTCTTTCACTCCTCTTTCAAACCATCTGTCCTCTCTGTCAAAAATGTGAACATTGGCATCCTCGAAAGAGTGTCCTTTATCCTTAAGATGCAGATGGACTGCTGAGTCTTGTCCAAGACTCCCCACCCCCACACACAAACAAAGAGGCAGTTGGCAGTTAGAAATCAGCAATCATTCACACACCCCCACTCCCCCACTTCTCAGGTAACGACCTAATTTACATATGAATAACTAGCCAATTTAGCTTCCACTTGGCTGAAGTTAAAGCCTAGCTAAACGCCTACCAGCCATTTGGCTGGAAGGCGGGTTTTAAAGGTAGAAAGCCAAATGGCTGCTCTCTGGGACTCTGTGTGCAGTGAAGGATTCCACTTCTTGTCTTTTGATTTTGACCCAGGTGTCGTCTACATATCTGTACCAGTGGCTGGGTAATCTCTCTTTAAAAGAGCCAAGAGCCTTTCTTTCCACTTCCTCTATGTAAAGGTTGGCTACAACATCATAAACAAACAGAGATAAGGCAAAAAGAAAGCACACACAAAAAGAAAGAATAGCGCCCCCACAGTAATAGAGTCATTTGTAAATAACATTGTAAATACATTCTAACTAAAATGTATTCAGCAGTTTCCACAGCAGGGAGTCACTTGCTAACATAAGTCTGTCTTTGTCCCTAATTAAACTACAACATTGTTTTCTTTCACTCATAAACCCATTCACACAAGGTATTCGGGCTTCTTTGGTTTATTACAATACCTGCTTTTATATGAAAATGCCAGCACAGATGTTAACCCTCTGAATGGGCATTTGCCAAGGACACACAACAACCACAGAAAAACTAAAAAAGTATATGCTTTGTATATTCTGCTGTGTTGTTTCAGACTTTTGAATACATTGTTTATTGAAAGCAAGTTGTTTGTTGTGTTATAATCAAAAAGTGCATCTAATTACACTAACCTAGATAGATGATAAAAGCCAACTGCATTTAGGAGATTAAGTAAAAGGTTATTGTTTATTCTTGTTTCGCTTAAGTAAGTAATTACTTACTTATATTACTACAATAAATCGCTGAAATGTAACAAGAGTGTGAAAAAAGGCTTTATTTGAAAACTTTGAAATTCTTTTTTCAGGGGCAAAAGACTCCATTTCAATTTTCATTTGTTTGTTTTTAACGAATAGCAAAAAAAGAAAAGGAAGTAGTATCGAAGCAAAACTTAATCCAATAAAAGAATCAGCACCAAATTCAGCACTTAAACCAATTATTATACTGGTAAATTATCACATTGGAGAATCAAAGACCAAGCCAAAGTGTCCCTCAGTGGCAGAGTGGGGGGGTGGCTTACTGGGCTTAAGCCCGGGTTGTTTTTTCAGAAGCCCGCGGTCTTTTGGAGTGTAATCTTTTCATAGTTAGATGTCTGGCTGACAACTGTATAAAGCAAAAAACTACCCACAATATTCGAAGCACATAGTGCACACTGTGGGAATTTACGACTGTGCGTAAATCCCCCCTATTGGTATGATCCGAGCTCAGGCACTAAGCGGGCGGGGCAGCTGCAGCCTGCGAGTGTGCTGTTGGAGAAACGGAGCCAGGCAGACAGAGGAGAACTGAAGTTCGACCAGGTACCAAAGCAAATCATTCGTACTGTACAAATAATGTAAATATGATGGTGTATCACGAAAGATTGATATCAAAGTGATCACTTGACCCATATTACATTACTTCTCTTCAAGTGAATCAACAAATGGCGAAATGAAAAGCCGAACAACAACAATGCTGTTTCTTTAGAGGGTCTTAGCTTACATGTGTGTTTATTTCATATTTTCTGTTGTTTCCCTCCACGGCTAAACAAATCGGTTTCAGTAATGCACTGATATACAAGAACGGACATAAGGGGCTTCTTTCAAAGAAAAAAATCTGGTAGTATTTTATATATTATGCTTTGTATGTTGTTCAGTATACTTCTATGCAAAACAAGAGGAATTTCAACACACAGCAGTATATTCACAGTTGAAACCAGATATTTACATACACTCTATGGAAAACACAAGAACTTTTTTTTACTGTACAACTTCAATTTAGAGTAAACTTGTTTTGTTTTGGATAAATAAATATTGAAATATCTTTTGAATTAGTTAAATGTCAGAATAAAGAGAGACAGAGCTGTCTATTTTTTTTTATCACATTCATCAAATTTAGGAGTACATATACACTAAGTTTATTGTTAATTAATAAGAAAACTCCAGAGGATTCCATCCTGAGCTGAAGACGCTTCTGATAGGTTAGTAGAGTCCATGTGAGTAAATTGGTGGCACAGCTGTGGATGCATATAAGGCAAAAACACAGAGCCTGTTTCTGTGACATGGGAAAATCAAGAGATGTCAACCAAAACACCAGAAAAAGAATCGTGGAGCTCCATAAGTGTGGCTCAAGTTTGAATACAATTTGGTGACATTTACAATTAAGAAATACAGATAGTTTCTCTCTTTACTCTTAAAGTTAACAAATATGTTTTTTATACACTCAACAAAAATATAAACGCAACACCTTTGTTACTGCTCCCATTCCCCATGGGATGGACGTAGAGACCTAAAATTCATTCCAGATACACAATATAACCATCCCTCCCAAACAGTGGTCACAAATCAGTCCAAATGTGTGGTAGTGGGCACATCTGCTATATTGAGATAATCCATCCCACCTCACAGGTGTGCCACATCAGGATGCTGATCTGACAACATGAGTAGTGCACAGGTGTACCTCAGACTGCCCACAACAAAAGGCCACCCTGGAATGTGCAGTTTTGTCTCACAGCAAAATGCCACAGATGCCACAAGCAATGAGGGAGCGTGCAATTGGCATGCTGACAGCAGGAATGTCAACCAGATCTGTCGCCCGTGCATTGAATGTTCATTTCTCAACCATAAGCCGTCTCCACAGGCGTTTCAGAGAATATGGCAGCGCATCCAACCGGCCTCACAACCGCAGACCTCGTGTAACCACACCAGCCCAGGACCTCCACATCCAGCAGGTTCACCTCCAAGATCGTCTGAGACCAGCCACCCAGACAGCTGCTGGAACAATTGGTTTGCACAACCAAACAATTTCTGCACAAACTGTCAGAAACCGTCTCAGGGACGCTCAACTGCATGCCCGTCGTCCTCATCGGGGTCTTGACCTGACTCCAGCTCGTCGCCGTAACAGACTTGTGTGGGCAAATGCTCACATTCGATGGCGTCTGGCACGTTGGAGAGGTGTGCGCTTCACGGATGAATCATGGTTCACATTGTTCAGGGCAGATGGCAGCTGAGAATGTCCCAGTTCTTGCATGGCCAGCATACTCACCGGACATGTCACCCATTGAGCATGTTCGGGATGTGCTTGACCGGCGTATACGACAGCGTGTACCAGTTCCCACGAATATCCAACAACCTCGCACAGCCATTGAAGTGGAGTGGACCAACATTCCACAGGCCACAATTGACAATCTGATAGACTCCATGCGACGATGTGTTGCACTGCATGAGGCAAATGGTGGTCACACCAGATACTGACCGGTTCTGGGTCCCCAGACCCCCAATAGCGCAAAAAACTGCACATTCCAGGGTGGCCTTTTGTTGTGGGCAGTCTGAGGTACACCTGTGCACTACTCATGATGTCAGATCAGCATCCTGATGTGGCACACCTGTGAGGTGGGATGGATCATCTCAATATAGCAGATGTGCCCACTACCACACATTTGGACTGATTTGTGACCACTGTTTGGGAGGGATGGTTATATTGTGTATCTGGAATGAATTTTAGGTCTCTACGTCCATCCCATGGGGAATGGGAGCAAAAACAAAAGTGTTGCGTTTATATTTTTGTTGAGTGTATTTATCGATCTAAAAAAATAAACATTTAGTCTGATTTGATGTTACAATGAAAAAAGTTTTTGTGTTTTGATCTGAAGAGTAAATATCTGGTTTCAACTGTATATTTGATGATTGTCAGCACAAAGAGGGAGAGAGAGGAACAGAGAGGGAGATGGAGAATGAGGACAGAACAGAGATGGAACAAGAGCAGGTGAAACACACATGTTAGTCAAATGGTTGTTTACCAAAAGTATCACCGTATCATAGGTCCTCATGTATCTCGTACCAGGTGTTTCTTTTTAGGTTTGCTATTTTTCAAATTCTACATTTATTAAGTTATGCAGGCTTGTTTGCACAACAAGGCTAAATAATTATATAAACTTTTCTCAGTCTAAATAGTGGACTTTGGTAGAATCAAAAAATAAGTGTAGTGCAGGTCTATGATGATTTTAGTGCTAGTATCATCTAGTTCTGATTCTGGTTCTGTCTTGGTTAAGTCCTCAGTAGTCCTGATTTTGAACTGTTGTAGTCCTGTTTTAATTCTGGATCAGTTCTGGGTCTGGTTGAATTGGGGTTCAGTCCCTGTGTCTTGATGCAGCCCTGACTTTGTTCTGCCTTGCTGCTTAATTAAAAAACTAGTTTAAGGTGTCCTGCATATGTGATATATATTTTTCCCTATATGAAGTCATTCTTTTTTGAACAAAACTCAAAACAGAGACAATTAATCTTTCAGTCATTTCTACTACCCCCCACCCCCCCCCCCCCCCAAAAAAAAAAAAAAAAAATCCCACATGCATACTACCCTTTAGGGCTAAGCCCTGGGTGTTTCAAATGTCTGGCTCCGCCTCTGGTGTCCCTTAAAAGTAATTAAAATTAAAAAATGTTCAAATCCTTGTTACAAAGAACCATGAATAAAGCCTGATTCTTGTGAATAGCTTTAATCCTTTAAGTGAAGGATGGGAGCGGCAGACTCCGTAAATTTGGTGTGGATCAAGTTCATTTAGAGTTTGTCAAACCTTTAACCTTTAATAAGTGCTTTGTTCAGTTTTGTGTTGAAAAACACAAACTCAGAGTACATTCAGCACCCTAATGGTGACATGGTAGGTTGACTTCAATCTAGAGCTTTTTAACCAGTAGCATCACTGAATTAGAGAGAATTCCTGCAGCCAGACTAAAAGTGTGTTGGAAAGCCAGAAGTCTGATGGTGTAAACAGGGGCTCTCTCCCTTCTTCTTTACCTTCCTCTTTACAAACATCAGACTCCCGATTCAACCTCACTATCACCTCCAGAAGTTCTCTGATGATACAGCCATTGTTGGTGTATCTGAGTATCTGAGGG
This sequence comes from Copadichromis virginalis, assembly GCF_057382275.1. Taxonomy (NCBI): domain Eukaryota; kingdom Metazoa; phylum Chordata; class Actinopteri; order Cichliformes; family Cichlidae; genus Copadichromis; species Copadichromis virginalis. The sequence goes on from NC_140628.1 coordinate 5,684,776, forward strand.
GAAAGATTTAAAGTATAGGAAAATCATCACTGGCTTCCTCTTCTGGTGTGAAGTCAACCTGCACGTCAACAACAGTAAGAAGTGGGAGATGGTGGTTGACGTCTGGAGAAAGTGAATACCCATCACACAGGGGTACAGTTACAGTGTGATGAATACCCATCACACTGTACCTGTCCAAAGTCATGGATAGGTACAAATTCCTGGTTATTTACCTTAACAGTAAACTGGACTGGTCAGAAAACACTCATGCTCTGTAGAAGAAGGGCCAAAGTCATCTTCATCCGCTGGGCATGCTGAGGTCTTTGGGGGTGTGCAGGACATTACAGAGGACCTTTTTTGACATGGTGATGACTTTTGCAATCTTTTATGCAGTTGTCTGCTGGAGCGGGATAGAAACAGCTTAATTTACTGATAAAGAGGGTGGGTAGAGGAGGATTTTAAGGATGTCCATTATGAACAACACCTCTCAGCCCCTCCGTGAGACTGTGGAGGCCTTGAGCAGCTCCTTGAGTGGTAGATTGTTAGAGCCACTGTGTTCTTTATCTATTTTTCTAATATACTTCGAATTTATTTTTTCTTTTAGATCCTTTTGCTGCTGTAACAAATGACATTCCCCAGTGTGGGATTAATAGAGTCTATAAATCTTGAGTTTGGCATCTGGATAGATTGATTACTTCTATGGACAACAGGTAACTGTCCATAGAACAGGTAACGAGTTGAGGAGGCTCCCAATGTCAGCTCGATAACTGTACAAAATACCCCTGGGAGCCAGAAATCTTGCTTATTTCATTCATGAAAATGTGAATAATTGATAACCTTTTTTGAAATGCATTTTTTGGTTATTGATCTGTTTCTCACTGTTCAAATAAACCGAGCAGTAAAATTATAGACTGATCATTAGTTTGTTAGTGGGCAAACTTACAAAATCATGTATTGCGATACTGCAGTGTATGCCATATGTACTAGCAAAACCACTTTTCAGCAGTGAGCTTGATAGAGGCTGTTATTCCAGAGTCGATGTTGTTATTTATTTGACAGACATGTTTCCGTCATTATTAATTTATCACATCTAAAAACAGGCCTGCTGCAGCTGGACGTGGACAGAGTGAAAACAATGACTGGAGGCAGCATATTGCATGTTGAAGGGAGAATTAAATGAGCATAAGCCCCCTGGCTTTATGTCCTAGGTCGTCTGTTAATTTTTTATGGGTGCCTCACTAATTCATGAGGACATCTGTTTTTGCAGCTTCCACTTTATAAGCCCCATGTTCTGCAGTTATGAGCAACGCCAGCTGCAAACCGATTAGACGGGACTTCTAATGGAAATTCAAGCAGAGGAAAACTTTGCACAAACACTACAGCAAAACACAGACACATGCTGGCATATGCTGTCCTCTTACTCTCATTTGCAAAACTAAAAGTTACAGCCCAACTAGTACTCCCTAGAGGCCTCAGCCTTCAATAGCCTATTAAAATAACCCTCTTTTGCAGTTGTTCAAGGTCTTACCAGTACTACTTATCCCCAAAGGCTACACTAGCCCGGATAAATTTGAAAACGCTGCGTTCATACTATCGTTTTCAGTTGTTTTCACAGAGTTGTGCGTCCACATTGAAATGTCTGAAAACGCTTATGTTCCAGTACTGCGCATGCGTGAAACGCAAGGCGATTTGGCCTGCCTCATTTCTGTCTGTCGTTTATTTACTTTCCGGCTCTTTGAAACATTGCGACAAAATGTTGAGGAAAAGCATTGAGTTTTTTAAATGGACTAACAACGAGGTGGAGTTGTTGCTGCGAGTAACACAAAAGTACAAAGTTGCAAAAGCAAGTAAGAATTAAAGAACTTGAAGAAAAGTTATCTGGAGCACGTAAAAACTGATAATAATCTTTAATAGGGCTGTTGAAATTGAGAGCAAACAAAACAACTGCTGTATAATGCCCTCCGCTATCTTAGTTTAATTGGTCACATGACTGCATCACATGACTAAAATGTGTCATCGTTTTCGAAAAGGCTCCGAGTTCGCTGTCCACACTGCGACGCGAAAACGGCCTTTTCAAATGTATCCGCTTTGGAGAGAGTTTTCAAAACGCTCCGTTTTCCTTGACTGAAAACGCCGTCTCAGTGTGGACGGAAGGCCAAAACGGAGAGAAGATGCGTTTTCAAACGTATTAGTGTGGACATGGCCACTACTACTACTACTACCACCACTACTACTACTGCTACAGAAAATGCTGTTGAGGTCATTATTTATAAAGTTTAATTCATAAAATTTATTTCAGTTTTCAGCTTTGTGTCTAATAAGTGAACAGCATGGCCTGTTGGGCTGATCAGGACTTGGCTATTAAAAATATGGTAAATGGACTGTATTTGTCCATTTACCATATTTTTAATAGCCCTAAGGACCCCAAAGCACTTTACACATCCAGTCATCCACCCATTCACACACACATTCACACACTGGTGATGGCAAGCTACATTGTAGCCACAGCCACCCTGGGGCGCACTGACAGAGGCGAGGCTGCCGGACACTGGCGCCAACGGGCCCTCTGACCACCTCCAGTAGGCAACGGGTGAAGTGTCTTGCCCAAGGACACAACGACCAAGACTGTCCAAGCTGGGGCTCGAACCGGCAATCTTCCGATTACAAGGCGAACTCCCAACTCTTGAGCCACGATCATATTATTTAATATCATTTGATATTTTATATCAAAGATATTAAATATCTGTTCTATGTAACAGCTACCAAATACAAGATCACCCTTTTTAATCAGCTACTAAGCTTTTATTTGCTGAATTTTTCATGGAATAATGAGGAAACATGCCTTATCTGATCATGGGACAGATTGCCAGTCAATTGTACAGGTGCTGGTCATATAATTAGAATATCATCAAAAAGTTAATTTATTTCGCTAATTCCATTCAAAAAGTGAAAGTTGTATAATGCATACAATAGTTTTTCTTTTAATTTTGATGATTATAACTGGCAACTAATGAAAACCCCAAATTCAGTGTCTCAGAAAGTTTGAATATTGTGAAAAGGTTCAATATTGAATCAACTGATTAACTCACCTGCAAAGGCCTTTAAATGGTCTCTCAGTCTAGTTCTGTAGGCTCGGAGAAGACTGCTGACTTGACAGTTGTCCAAAAGATGACCACTGACACCTTGCACAAGGAGGGCAAGACACAAAAGTTCATTGCAAAAGAGGCGGGCTGTTCATAGAGCTCTGTGTCCAAGCATATTAATAGAGAGGCAAAGGGAAGGAAAAGATGTGGTAGAAAAAAGTGTACAAGCAATAAGGATAACTGCACTCTGGAGAGGATTGTGAAAAAAACCCATTCAAAAATGTGGGGTCGATTCACAAAGGGTGGACTGCAGCTGGAGTTAGTGCTTCAAGAACCACTATGCAAAGGCGTATGAAAGGTTTCAGCTGTCACATTCCTTGTGTCAAGGCATTCTTGAACAACAGACAGCGTCAGAAGCTTCTCGCCTGGGCTAAAGACAAAAAGGACTGGACTGCTGCTGAGTGGTCGCTGAGTGGTCCAAAGTTGTGTTTTCTGATGAAAGTAAATTCTGCATTTCCTTTGGAAATTAGGGTCCCAGAGTCTGGAGAAAGAGAGAGTGTAAAGTATCCACAGTCAGTGATGGTTTGGGGTGCCATGTCATCTGCTGGTGTTGCTCTGCTTTGTTTTCTGAGGTCCAAGGTCAACACAGCTGTATACCAGGACGTATTAGAGCACTTCATGCTTCCTGCTGCTGACCAACTTTATGGAGATGCAGATTTCATTTTCCAACAGGACTTGGCACCTGCACACAGTGCCAAAGCTACCAGTACCTGGTTTAAGGACCATGGTATCCCTGTTCTTAATTGGCCAGCAAACTCGCCTGACCTTAACCCCATAGAAAATCCATGGGGTATTGTGAAGAGGAAGATGTGATATGCCAGACCCAACAATGCAGAAGAGCTGAAGTCCACTATCAGGGTATCCTGGGCTCTCATAACACCTGAGCAGTGCCACAGACTGATTGAATCCATGCCACACTGCATTGCTGCAGTAATTCAGGCAAAAGGAGCCCCAACTAAGTATTGAGTGCTGTACATGCTCATACTTTTCAGTTGGCCAAGATTTCTGAAAATCCTTTCTTTGTATTGGTCTTAAGTAATAATCTCATTTTCTGAGTTACTGACTGTGGAGTTTTCATTAGTTGTCAGTTACAATCATCAAAATAAACACTTGAAATGTATCAGTCTGTGTGGAATAAATGTATACATTATACAACTTTCACTTTTTGAATGGAATTAGTGAAATAAATAAATTTTTTGATGATATTCTAATTATACGACCAGCACCTGTATACGTATGAGTTATGTATAAAAAATGTCTATATGACAAGGAATATGCTATCTCTCCTTCATCTAAACTTTATAAAAAGAAGATCTCATTGCAGACAGAACTTAAATTACAAATGACACGATAAGATTACTTACACAGCTTCGACATAAGTACTATGAACACGGGGAAAAAACAGGTAGTATACTAGCAAGGCAAATTAAAGAAGTTGCAGCTTCAAGACTGATTACAGAAATAAGAACTAGTGCAGGGCAATTAACAACTGACCCAAAGAGAATTAATGATGTATTCCGAGAATATTATAAAGCACTTTACTCTTCAGACTTAAAAAAAGATCCAAACATAATCGAAAGTTTTTTCGATTCTATTCAAGTTCCATCTATCAATATAGAACACAAACGATTGTTAGAACAACCAATAACATTAACGGAGATAAATCAGGCTATTCAAAGTATGCAGTGCTCAAAAAGTCCCGGTCCGGATGGGTATAGTGCTGAATTCTATAAGACCTTTAGTGAACAAATTTCACCCGTTCTTTTGGAGGTATATAATGAAGCTTTAACTAAAGGATGCTTACCTTCAACCATGTATGATAGCACTATCTCTCTAATCCACAAGCCTGGTAAGGATCCTTTGGAACCTGGTTCGTACAGACCAATAAGCCTATTGAACGTAGATAACAAAATATTGGCAAAAATTCTGGCTATGCGGTTAGAGATAGTTCTCCCAACAGTTGTGTCGGAGGACCAAACGGGATTTGTAAAAAATAGACAGTTATCTTTTAATATTAGAAGGCTATTCAATATTATATATACACATAATACTTCTGATCAATCCGAAATACTACTCTCATTAGATGCAGAGAAGGCCTTTGACAGGGTTGAGTGGGATTTCCTCTTCTCGACCCTGTCAAAGTATGGCATAGGCCCTAATTATATCTCCTTTGTTAAGCTGCTTTACACAAAACCTAAGGCCTCGGTTAATACAAATAATATATCTTCTAGTCCTTTCCTCCTCCACCGCTCTACAAGACAAGGGTGCCCTTTGTCCCCATTGCTATTTGCACTTGTGATAGAACCTCTTGCCATTCAATTACGCTCTACAAAAGATTATAAAGGAATAAGGAGATTTGGTGTAGAACATAAGGTGTCTCTCTATGCAGATGATTTGTTGTTATATATCACTGACGCTACTAAATCATTGCCAAAAATTATGACAGTTTTAACTGAATTTGGGAAAATTTCTGGATACAAAATCAATTTAACAAAAAGTATATTGTTTCCAATTAGTTCTTTAGAAAAATTAGATAGCGCCACATTGATCTCGTTTCCTTTTACAAGCTCAAATACCTTCAAATATCTTGGAATAACTGTAACCTGTGAATTCTCTGGCCTTTTTAAATATAATTTTATTAATTTATACCATCTAACTGAACAGAATTTGGAAAAACTGTCTAAACTGCCCATCTCCCTTGCTGGCCGAGTAAATATCATTAGGATGAGCACTTTTCCCAAATTTTTATTTTTATTTCAATGTATCCCAATATTGATCACAAAAACTTTTTTTAAGAAAATAGACCAGTTAATTTCTCAGTTTATCTGGAACAAAAAGACACCCAGAATAAAAAAGATATTTCTCCAAAGAGCCAAGATTACAGGAGGAATGGGGTTGCCTTGTTTTCAATTTTATTATTGGGCCTGTAATATACGTTGTATGTCATTCTGGGGCGGGGAACATAGACCTGATTGGGAACGGATGGAAAGTTTGACTTTTTTCTCCAATACTCTTAAATCTTTGGTTCATTCAAACTCAGATCTGGGTAAGCATAAATGTAAAAATCCGGTAGTGTCTGGCTCACTAAAAATTTGGTCTCAAATTAGAAAGCATTTTCATTGGCGTCAATGTTCAATCTTTACACCATTAATTCATAATCAAGCATACACATTGCTCTCAGGATCAACATTCCAGCTATGGACTTCCAAAGGGATACATACAATCAAGGATCTGTTTATTGATAATCTTTTTCCTTCGTTTCCACAACTTCAACAAAAATTTTCCATAGAAAACAGAGATTTTTTTTTTTTTTTCTTTTGGCCTGTCCCGTTTGGCTCTTTTGCCATCAGAATTGTTATCTAAAGGCAAAGAAAGATGCCCAACGGATTTACTTTACCAAACTGACCATCCCAGCCTTGCCGTAATGGTCCATTTGATTCACCTTTTATTGTTTATTTTATTTTCACTTACTGAATACGGGACAGACTTGACTGGGGGAAAGAAGGGGAGAAAGAAAGAGGGAAAGAGAAACAGCTGAGAAGAGGGACGGGGGAGAAGGGCAAAAGACAAAAACCAACAGAACGGGCAGAGAAAAAAAAATGCATATATCAATCACCTGGATCACCTGCTGAGAAAGAAAAAAGAAAGCAAGCAGAAGAGAACAAGAGTAATAGAATAAACAACATCACAATGATATATGGGAATATAACAGTAAATACTAAATGTTAAACATTATTGTGCAGCACATAAGATCAACAGAACACAGTGTGCTTTGAGGTAGGAGCCAAAAAGGGTGTAGTTTGTGGGTGTGATCACCCGTGTGTACACCTGTGAGCATGGACGCGTTTGTTTTTTGTTTTTTAAAAGGTTCCTTCATGTAATAATCTGCTAGAGGGTGTGGGGGGGCCACAGCCCCGTCCTCCAGGGCATGAAGCAGGTGTGGAGGAGATCAAAACTCCAGACATCCAGAGGCCCCCAGAACACAAGAGACCAAGGAAGACCACCAGAGGGGCAGCTGCGCCACTGTCCCGGAAAGAGCTGAGGAGAGTCCCAGATGAGGGCTCACTCAGCAGCCGCGGAGAACAGAGATTTTTTCAAGTATTTACAAATACGTCATTTTATTAAAGAAACGTTTCCATCCTTTCCCAATGAACCACAAAAGCTAGTTTCAGATGATCTATTCTTAATGAACCCGCTAAAGAAAGGAGCTATTTCTAGGATCTACAACCAACTTTTGCAAATAGACAGTACAACTACATTGGACCACTTGAGAAATGCTTGGAGTGAAGAACTGGCTACTAACATCACTAAAGATCAATGGACTAAGGCACAAGAACTGGTTCACTCCACTTCTGTCTGTTGCAGGCACGGACTGCTACAATTTAAGGTCTTGCATAGGCTCCATCTGTCTAAATTGAAGGTTTCAAGGATGTTTCCAGGGGCCGATTCAAGATGTGATCGATGTGGCCAGAATTCTGCCTCATTGTCACATATGTTTTGGACATGTCCTAATATCGCTACCTACTGGTCTAAAATATTTAAAACTTTGTCTGATATTTTTAAAAAACAGCTCCCCCCAGACCCAGTAATGGCACTATTTGGTGTAGCTACAGTTAAAAACTTAAATAATAAACAAATTCGTGCTCTGAGTTTTATAACATTGCTTGCAAGACGCCTTATACTTCTAAATTGGAAAAATAAAGCCCCCCCAACTCATTCTGCTTTATTAAGAGACACAATGTATCATTTACAGCTGGAGAAAATTAAATTTTCATTGAGATAATGTTAAACAGTTTTACCTAATTTGGCAACCCTTTATAGATTACTTTAATAAGTAAAACTGAGAGGTTTGGCCTCCTCTCATATCTGCCCCAAGATTATATATATGGGTCTACGCAGGTGTTGTGTTTTTTTTTTTTTTGTTTGTTTTTTTTTTGAGAGGGGGGGGGGGTTCGTTTGGTTTTTTTTTAGTTTTTTTCATTTTTTTCGTTTTTTTTTCCCTCTCTCCCTCCTTTGAATATACTTATTTAGGATAATAAATATGTATGTATAGACATAGATATGATTGTTTATATAATGATAATTATATTTTATGTAAAAAGGATGGGGAGAGGAAGGAAGGGAAGGGGAAAAAGAGGGGAGGGGAAGGGAAGGGGGGGGGAAAGAAAAAAAATGTCTATAAAGCAATAGTTTTGTTAAAGCCTTGAAATAAAGTTAAAATTCTGAACTTGATTGTTTAATTTAAAATCCACTGTGATAGTGTAGAGATAAAATTACAAAAAGTTATTCAGTCATAACTTATAACTTTGTCCCTGTTTTTCAAAACAATTTTTTAAACTCATAATTTCTTTTACTGTCATTGTTACTGTTATCAGTATTATTCTATACCACTCCTGATTTCCTCATGCAGTACCATATTTCTTTAGCTCATCAGCATATACGTTCATTTTGACTTTTTCTGTACTTCTCCATCAACACTCTTAAAGCAAACATTGCATCTGTAGTGCTCTTTTGCTGCATGAAGCCATGCTGTTGCTCACTGATCATCACCTCTCTTAACCTAGCTTCATCAACTCCTCTCCATATCCCCACGGTATTGTTAGGAAAACTACATGGATGGATTTAGTGGCAGAAACACACACGGGCACAAGATAGTTGTGATGCAAGTTTATATACAATGATGGGGAATATTTACAAGGGAGGGGGCTATATACAGTGACAGGTAAAATGTGCAAGGAGAGCAAAGCCGAAGAGATGAGACAGAGCCGAGGTATGTGGGTGGGCAGATGACGCACCGGAGCTACCTGAAAACGAGGGACAAACAGAGTTTACGGGGTAACGTCGACAGCCGAGAGTTAAACTAAAGTGGACGGGGAGAGTTGGAGAGCTTACTTGAAACACAAAACTACAGCTGTAGCAGTGATCACAGACTGGTGTGACGTAGCTCTCCGTCAGGGATCCACAGTAGCCAACACAAAGAAACTAGGCAGGCGAGCAGGCAGCGGAACAGGCTAAAACAAAGGAGAAGCAGGCAGAAGATGGAAGAGAGATACTCCCTACAGCTTATGACAAAATTTGATCCGATTTGATTGATGGCCCTAATCATGACCTTTTGACCTCCCCCCTCCCCCCCGGAAGTGTGTAATTTGATCCCCTAAGCGTGTCGAATTGCATCCTGAGAAGGGAGGGGCAAACCCCCGGTGCATCCGGAGAAGGGAGGGGGGGAAACCCCCGGAAGCGCGCCACCTGTTGCGCCACCTGTTGTTGGAAAAAAAGAAAAAAGTTTTTAGAGGCAGGGAGGGTCTGCGGCAGGGGAGGGGAATAAAAGCAGAGAGGAGGCCGTCACAATTTCTAAGCACAGACACAAGATGGATCCTTTCATTCTGCAGCCCAGCAGCGCTCCTGTGTACTTGGACGGCGAAGAGATCTGCTCTCCCGAGGCCGCGAGCATGGGAGGCAGCAGCTGGGGAGATCAGAGAGGGAGGGAGGGTTCCTGAAGCATAGGGGTGACGCAGCAGTTGACTCTGTGCTGTATAGAGAGACAGAGCGGCAGATAGTTTTCCACAAACTCATAGTTTGAATTCTGTTTCAATATTATGACAATTTTCTCTGTTTTTTTTTTTTTTTACAATAGCGGATGTAATTTTACTTTCATAAGCTGCACCGGCGCTTGTAATGGGAAAAAAATTCTGCTTATGCATTAATGTAATTAATTAACTTATTTATCCTTAAGTAAGGTAATGACTTGAGTTCTAATGCTTTTTGTCTCTTGAGTTAGCTGTCAATGTGGGATTTTTTCCCCTTTTTGTTCAGTTAAAGCTGCCTTTCATTCTTCAACACAGCTTAAACTCTAATAGGTAAGCTTTCTTGTAATTTCTTAGTTCTGCAGGCTTCTTGAAAGACATCCGAGACTCTTCTTTGGATGCTGGCTGCCTTTTGTTTTGTTTTCTGTCAAGATGATCCCACACTGCTTCGATTATCTTGAGGTTCGAACCCTGGAGAGATCAATCCATGACTGATGCGTTGTTTCATCCAGGCATACTTTGACTACATTGGCAGTATGTTTGCGATCATTGTCGTACTGAAAAATGAAGTTGCTGCCAATCAGACACTACGTGGTATTACATGGTCGATCAAAATCTGGTGGAACTTTTCTACATTCATAATTTGATTAATTTGGATAAGAGCTCCAACAACACTGGCTGAAATCCAGCCTCAAAGCACGGTAGAGTATCCACGCTGTGTTAAAGACGGCTATAGACATTCACTGTTGTATCTCTCTTCGGACCTCTTCCATGCATATTTCAAATTTGGATTCATTACTCCATAAGACATATTACAGCTGATTTCTTTTTCCAGTCAATTTCTTGTGTAATTTGGCACACCTCAGCCTTATTTTTCTCTGTTCTCCTTCCTTAAGAATGGCTTATTAACAGCCACCCTTCCAACTCAGATAACTTTTGATGAGGTTTCATGAAATGTTTACAGCACTTGAGTTACTCGCCACGGCCATCCTAAATGCTAAGAACACTAAACTTTAATTCTAAATTACGTAATTAACGTTAACCAGAAAAAACAAGCCAAAGTCGAAATGTTGCTGAGCTGACCTGTGGTATGCTATGTCTTCTAAAGCACGTATAATGTAAACAGAACTGGTCTTTGCACAGAAGCCTGTGGAGCTTCATAATTAACCTCAGTGTGTGAAGAGGACTCTCCATTTAATAATAGCTGTAATAAAATGTTATGGCCGACGGTGTTAAACGCTGCACTTGGGTCTAGCAGGGAAGATTTCAACTTTTCAATATGAATGAAGGCTGAAAACTGATTAGATTAATGTCTGATGATCTTTTCTGTGCTTCTTCAAGTTTGTAACACCAAACATATTAAAGGATGGTGTAAGGTTCACAGGAAGAGTTTAATTAGACACACATTTACTATTTTTCTTTATACTCTTTCTTTCTTGACATGTTTAATATGATTACTATCAGAGGAGAAAATGAACCTTGTGTAGTCTAAAAACTTTTTTATTTAATCAAACTGTAATGTTGTTGAACTCTGACGGACGTGTCTTTTAATCTTGTCAACAAATCCTTAATCACCTAAATGTGCCATTTATCATCTTGTAAAATGTTCCCTCTGCTTCTGTTGCACATCTCCCCGGACACTCTCTGCTTCACCAGCCCTGTGCAGCTGGTCCAACCCCTGCCTGCCTCCTTAAACTGGGGTGTTTAAATCTCTTTACCTCTGTTGTGAACTTCACACAAAGTTTGTGGTAACAAAATCAAACTGACGAGGATCTCGTTTGAAAAACACACACACTCACGAGACAAAATAAAAACAGACTGCTCAAAGCAAAAGCAGAGCCCTCACAGCTGGTAGCACAAAACACAGTGACAACGTGCGTATCAGATACCCTCAGTGCCAAAAGCATAAATATGAAAAAATGTGATCACCAAGAATATCCTAAAAATGGCATTGAGGTGCGTGTTACAGTAAAAAAAAAAAAAAAAAAAAGCAGCCAAATTTTCATCTGAAAATGTTGAATTTTAGTAAAAACAATGCTCTGTAGTTTGATACTGTCGTTACAGACAAAGCAGATGTTTAAAGCCTTCGGACGCTCATTTGAAACGCACACATTCTCCTTATCAGCTGGAAACATTAAAGCCGTAAAATGACTTTTTCAAACGGATAAAAACTATTGAACAGCAGCAATGTTGAGCCTGTTCCAAAATTTGAATGTACATGTTTTGAAGGTGCGGGTCTTGTTGAATTACATTCTTTAATTTTTCGAGCCACAAAAACAACAACTTTTAATTTTCTTCTGCTTGAGTATCGGCCTCGGGTAGCTCTACTTATCATTGCTCAGTCAGTTGTCTGTTTGTGCTACTTTTTTTCAAGGAGCACTGGATTATTGGTAAGGGTGACTTTATGTGTTTAGCTACTTAAGTGGAAGTACTGTGGATAGTTTTACCTTACATACATAGATCTACCAGTACAGCTTCTGAGGTATCTGTTTACAAAATGTTATAATCTATTCAAAGGTTCTTTGCAATTTTACATTGATAAACATTATCCTTAACACATTTGGCCCACATAAAGTACTATGGCCATCACACGGTCATTTAGAATTGTTTAAATAACTCGTGTCTTAAGTCCTTCCATCAAACAGAAAATAAAAAAAAAAAAACATGGTTCACTTTTACATCACAAAATGTTAGAAATATAAGCCGTTCATAACAACCTGAAAGGCTGGGAGTTTAAAATGCAAACCGATGGAAGCAGAAGTAGAAGACTATAATGTCACAGAGCACACGGTGTCTATTATTGTGTAGACATTTATAAATAAGAGCTTAATAAAGATGCTTAATTTCTTAAGAAATAAACAGGTGGAGTGATCTTTATCAAAAGTGGATGTTGCATCTGTGGCTAAACCACTGTACCCAAAAAACTTTAAAAATCTACTGTGTGTGAGGCTGTGTAAGTAAAGCTTGCCCTTCACACCCACGTGTAATAAACCATTTGTTGGGGGTTGTGGATTTGACACCTCAGCATTGTGAAAGTGGGGAAACATGTTTCTGACTGTGCATAAGATTTCTGCTTACAACTTAGAATCTCAGTTCTAAATGAAATTCAGATGTTTTTTAAGTATGGCTAATGTATTATTTGACTTCTAAGGCACACACACACACACACACACACACACACACACACACACACACACACACACACACACACACACAAGAACAACACAGAGAAGAAGAAGAGGGGGTAGTTTTACTACGCATCATAAAAACGCAATCATTCATCTTCCGACTGTATCTTTCTGTTCTGGCTTTAGAATCATAGGTTGTTTACTGAACCGTACTTTGGGAGTCATACTGTTGTGATACTGGGGAGAAAAGGGTAAGGTTTAAACCATTACACACAAAACTTGAAAAACCTAAAGAGTGTGTGAGACTGCTAGCTGTGTTGTTCAGCATTAAACTCATCTACAAATGTGTTAGTAAAGAGCGACTTGTGCTTCTGTCCCATTAAGCAACGGTTTAACAAATTTCACTGCAAACTATAAAAGGAATCTGGATTTAAATAGAACATAGTAGTGCAGGAAACACTAGTATAAGGTGTCTATGGAACAAATCTCCTTCAGCGTTCAAATGACCAAAGTGAGGCCTACAGGCGTTTCTCTCGGTTGGTTGTGTTCAGGGAAAAAGCAGCTAAATACGCTGAGACTGCTCCGCATTGTTAGCGAGTTAACTCTGGATATCTGTAGGTTTGTCAAACTTGGAGTGAACAAAAGCAGAAAAACAGTAAAAGATGCAGACAGTGAAAGTCTGGTTTATTTCATGAACACAATGAAACATTTTACAGTCCACAGAGCAAAGTAGCATACATGATAAATAGATACACATAACATGAGAAGTAAAACTCGTCGTCTTACCACATGTTATATTCAGTAAACTTAAAATAACCACAGAAATTAGAGTTTAGTGTTTTAAGTCATCTATTAAAAAACACGAGTCAACATTACTGAAGTGACGCTTTAACGATGCGTCTTATCACCGTGTTTATGATGATATAACATGTTCTCTCGTTAGTAGATGTCTGCGCTGTCACTTGTCATGAAAATGTCCAGAGCCAGGGTTCCTCTTTAATTACCATTGATCATTAATAGGGTCACAAAAGATTTGTCGCATTATCCCCATAAACAAAATGCTTTTATAGAAATCAATGTGATACAAATATTTCGATTCTTGATTCACAATGTGCACGAACTCAAAATCTTTAGAGGTTCATATTTATAAAGTATCGCAAATAATACATTTATACCATTGTATGAGCTACACTTCTTGTAAAAACTGATTGAAAAAAGCTCCTGTCGTGACCTTCCTTCTGTGAGGACACACACACACACACAGAGAGAGAGAGAGGGGGAGATCATTAGGATTGGAGGCGTTTTTGGATTTTCACTTATTGTTGGCTTTACAGTCACATAAAATTCATTCCAATTTTTTTGCCTTTGCTTCAATTAAGGTGTTTCTTTAAATCTACAGCAGCTTCCTTTTCAAAAAGTTTACTGACATAGTAAGGAAGTAGCTAGGGAACTCAGTAAGTATGAGCAACAACAGCTTAGGGACTGTTTCTACAATAAAGAGGAATTCATCATCATCTGCAGTTCATCAAAAAAAAAAAGTGCCATTAAAAACAATTCAGCAGATCCTCAAAGTATGGATACAATCTGTTTTCAGCTGTAGAGGTACGCTTCACGTACTTATCAACATGCAGTTTAGAGGCTTGCATTAGAGTGCTTTGGTACTTGGACCTCTTTTATTTAGCACGGTTATACCATTGTGTATTTAGCTATATAAATATGCTCAAGAGTCTATTGTATGTTTGTCATGCAATTAAAAATTCAAAAATATAATTTTTAAATCAGTAACTTTGCAAATTTAGCGCGGACCCTGACCCCTCCCTCCGGCTCCCACGGCCCCGCTGTCACCGTAAGACTCATACTCTTCCCCCACGTATGCTGCTATTTCCCCGCGCCCCAATAATTCTTGTCCTTTTTCTGTTGCAGCCTCCCACAGTCCCGTTTTCGGCGTTCCTGCGCGACTCATCTCCCGGTCCCTTGGTTTCTCGAGTTTCACGCGTGTTTTCCTTCTACCCTCCCGGGACACCTTCAGTTAAAATAAAGTTTATTTTCTCGTACTCCTGTGTGTGTTGGCTCTGCTTCTGGGTCCAGCTTGTGCGCTGAACTTCGGTTCATGACACTAATAGTTTTAAATAGAGCACCACAAACAACAGGTATTCCTTTAGAAATAAACTTTTCTTGTGTTACTTCTAAAAACTACAGATTCTTAACTCTGCAACAGTTAGACAGCGTTGGTTACAGTTAGGCCCCCAACAGTCAGCAAAACAAGTCATAAAACAATAAAAGAGGCTCCCTTTATCAAGAGCATCCCAGCACTGTAGTTCCATTACAATCAGTTTCCTTTATTTTATCTTATCATGTCAGAGGCCAACTGAAACCAAGTCCACCTATATAAAAACACCCCATCAGACACACAGTAGTTTCCTCAGCACTTCACAACTGTCGCAAGGTATAGCGTTTTAACTTCTTATTTTTTCGGATCCCAGACACAGTGGTGTGAGGTAGTTAGCACACAGTTTGGACGTGTAGAAAACATTGTTTGTTTGGAACACATCAGCAGAGAGGTAGAGTTCATAGCTGTTCATAAGAGTTTAATTTAATCAAACCTCATTTTACGGATCTAAGTGGCTCCTCATCAATTCTCACCAATTCGCCATTTTATTTAAATATCTGAATTTTCGGAATGAGGATCCAAGCGGGACACAGAGGCTGCTTTAACGCACCAGAATGCAAATATAAATAAAAGCCTGACTATCCTGAGAGCCTAGCTGCAGCGAGACCTTTCTTTCACACGGATTCCTGGATGTGCGTTGGATCCGACTTTGCTACCCGCACAGAGCGTTTCTGACAGTCGGGCGCTGCTATACAATAGAGAAAAGCAACAATACACCGTGTTTCTCTGCTCCAAGGTAAGGATGTCTGTTATACCCAGCGCATAAATGTCTCTGTGTTAACGCTGATTATTCAAACCCTGTTGAAAAGGTGACACATTTGTTATCCAAAAACATTTCCTCTAAATTTGCAAAGTTACTGATTTAAAAATTATATTTTTGAATTTTTAATTGCATGACAAACATACAATAGACTCTTGAGCATATTTATATAGCTAAATACACGGCATGGTATAACCGTGCTAAATAAAAGAGGCCCAAGTACCAAAGCACTCTAATGCAAGCCTCTAAACTGCATGTTGATAAGTACGTGAAGCGTACCTCTACAGCTGAAAACAGATTGTATCCATACTTTGAGGATCTGCTGAATTGTTTTTAATGGCACTTTTTTTTTTTGATGAACTGCAGATGATGATGAATTCCTCTTTATTGTAGAAACAGTCCCTAAGCTGTTGTTGCTCATACTTACTGAGTTCCCTAGCTACTTCCTTACTATGTCAGTAAACTTTTTGAAAAGGAAGCTGCTGTAGATTTAAAGAAACACCTTAATTGAAGCAAAGGCAAAAAAATTGGAATGAATTTTATGTGACTGTAAAGCCAACAATAAGTGAAAATCCAAAAACGCCTCCAATCCTAATGATCTCCCCCTCTCTCTCTCTCTGTGTGTGTGTGTGTGTCCTCACAGAAGGAAGGTCACGACAGGAGCTTTTTTCAATCAGTTTTTACAAGAAGTGTAGCTCATACAATGGTATAAATGTATTATTTGCGATACTTTATAAATATGAACCTCTAAAGATTTTGAGTTCGTGCACATTGTGAATCAAGAATCGAAATATTTGTATCACATTGATTTCTATAAAAGCATTTTGTTTATGGGGATAATGCGACAAATCTTTTGTGACCCTATTAATGATCAATGGTAATTAAAGAGGAACCCTGGCTCTGGACATTTTCATGACAAGTGACAGCGCAGACATCTACTAACGAGAGAACATGTTATATCATCATAAACACGGTGATAAGACGCATCGTTAAAGCGTCACTTCAGTAATGTTGACTCGTGTTTTTTAATAGATGACTTAAAACACTAAACTCTAATTTCTGTGGTTATTTTAAGTTTACTGAATATAACATGTGGTAAGACGACGAGTTTTACTTCTCATGTTATGTGTATCTATTTATCATGTATGCTACTTTGCTCTGTGGACTGTAAAATGTTTCATTGTGTTCATGAAATAAACCAGACTTTCACTGTCTGCATCTTTTACTGTTTTTCTGCTTTTGTTCACTCCAAGTTTGACAAACCTACAGATATCCAGAGTTAACTCGCTAACAATGCGGAGCAGTCTCAGCGTATTTAGCTGCTTTTTCCCTGAACACAACCAACCGAGAGAAACGCCTGTAGGCCTCACTTTGGTCATTTGAACGCTGAAGGAGATTTGTTCCATAGACACCTTATACTAGTGTTTCCTGCACTACTATGTTCTATTTAAATCCAGATTCCTTTTATAGTTTGCAGTGAAATTTGTTAAACCGTTGCTTAATGGGACAGAAGCACAAGTCGCTCTTTACTAACACATTTGTAGATGAGTTTAATGCTGAACAACACAGCTAGCAGTCTCACACACTCTTTAGGTTTTTCAAGTTTTGTGTGTAATGGTTTAAACCTTACCCTTTTCTCCCCAGTATCACAACAGTATGACTCCCAAAGTACGGTTCAGTAAACAACCTATGATTCTAAAGCCAGAACAGAAAGATACAGTCGGAAGATGAATGATTGCGTTTTTATGATGCGTAGTAAAACTACCCCCTCTTCTTCTTCTCTGTGTTGTTCTTGTGTGTGTGTGTGTGTGTGTGTGTGTGTGTGTGTGTGTGTGTGTGTGTGTGTGTGTGTGTGTGTGTGTGTGCCTTAGAAGTCAAATAATACATTAGCCATACTTAAAAAACATCTGAATTTCATTTAGAACTGAGATTCTAAGTTGTAAGCAGAAATCTTATGCACAGTCAGAAACATGTTTCCCCACTTTCACAATGCTGAGGTGTCAAATCCACAACCCCCAACAAATGGTTTATTACACGTGGGTGTGAAGGGCAAGCTTTACTTACACAGCCTCATACACAGTAGATTTTTAAAGTTTTTTGGGTACAGTGGTTTAGCCACAGATGCAACATCCACTTTTGATAAAGATCACTCCACCTGTTTATTTCTTAAGAAATTAAGCATCTTTATTAAGCTCTTATTTATAAATGTCTACACAATAATAGACACCGTGTGCTCTGTGACATTATAGTCTTCTACTTCTGCTTCCATCGGTTTGCATTTTAAACTCCCAGCCTTTCAGGTTGTTATGAACGGCTTATATTTCTAACATTTTGTGATGTAAAAGTGAACCATGTTTTTTTTTTTTTATTTTCTGTTTGATGGAAGGACTTAAGACACGAGTTATTTAAACAATTCTAAATGACCGTGTGATGGCCATAGTACTTTATGTGGGCCAAATGTGTTAAGGATAATGTTTATCAATGTAAAATTGCAAAGAACCTTTGAATAGATTATAACATTTTGTAAACAGATACCTCAGAAGCTGTACTGGTAGATCTATGTATGTAAGGTAAAACTATCCACAGTACTTCCACTTAAGTAGCTAAACACATAAAGTCACCCTTACCAATAATCCAGTGCTCCTTGAAAAAAAGTAGCACAAACAGACAACTGACTGAGCAATGATAAGTAGAGCTACCCGAGGCCGATACTCAAGCAGAAGAAAATTAAAAGTTGTTGTTTTTGTGGCTCGAAAAATTAAAGAATGTATGTTTAATAATTCAACAAGACCCGCACCTTCAAAACATGTACATTCAAATTTTGGAACAGGCTCAACATTGCTGCTGTTCAATAGTTTTTATCCGTTTGAAAAAGTCATTTTACGGCTTTAATGTTTCCAGCTGATAAGGAGAATGTGTGCGTTTCAAATGAGCGTCCGAAGGCTTTAAACATCTGCTTTGTCTGTAACGACAGTATCAAACTACAGAGCATTGTTTTTACTAAAATTCAACATTTTCAGATGAAAATTTGGCTGCTTTTTTTTTTTTTTTTTTTTACTGTAACACGCACCTCAATGCCATTTTTAGGATATTCTTGGTGATCACATTTTTTCATATTTATGCTTTTGGCACTGAGGGTATCTGATACGCACGTTGTCACTGTGTTTTGTGCTACCAGCTGTGAGGGCTCTGCTTTTGCTTTGAGCAGTCTGTTTTTATTTTGTCTCGTGAGTGTGTGTGTTTTTCAAACGAGATCCTCGTCAGTTTGATTTTGTTACCACAAACTTTGTGTGAAGTTCACAACAGAGGTAAAGAGATTTAAACACCCCAGTTTAAGGAGGCAGGCAGGGGTTGGACCAGCTGCACAGGGCTGGTGAAGCAGAGAGTGTCCGGGGAGATGTGCAACAGAAGCAGAGGGAACATTTTACAAGATGATAAATGGCACATTTAGGTGATTAAGGATTTGTTGACAAGATTAAAAGACACGTCCGTCAGAGTTCAACAACATTACAGTTTGATTAAATAAAAAAGTTTTTAGACTACACAAGGTTCATTTTCTCCTCTGATAGTAATCATATTAAACATGTCAAGAAAGAAAGAGTATAAAGAAAAATAGTAAATGTGTGTCTAATTAAACTCTTCCTGTGAACCTTACACCATCCTTTAATATGTTTGGTGTTACAAACTTGAAGAAGCACAGAAAAGATCATCAGACATTAATCTAATCAGTTTTCAGCCTTCATTCATATTGAAAAGTTGAAATCTTCCCTGCTAGACCCAAGTGCAGCGTTTAACACCGTCGGCCATAACATTTTATTACAGCTATTATTAAATGGAGAGTCCTCTTCACACACTGAGGTTAATTATGAAGCTCCACAGGCTTCTGTGCAAAGACCAGTTCTGTTTACATTATACGTGCTTTAGAAGACATAGCATACCACAGGTCAGCTCAGCAACATTTCGACTTTGGCTTGTTTTTTCTGGTTAACGTTAATTACGTAATTTAGAATTAAAGTTTAGTGTTCTTAGCATTTAGGATGGCCGTGGCGAGTAACTCAAGTGCTGTAAACATTTCATGAAACCTCATCAAAAGTTATCTGAGTTGGAAGGGTGGCTGTTAATAAGCCATTCTTAAGGAAGGAGAACAGAGAAAAATAAGGCTGAGGTGTGCCAAATTACACAAGAAATTGACTGGAAAAAGAAATCAGCTGTAATATGTCTTATGGAGTAATGAATCCAAATTTGAAATATGCATGGAAGAGGTCCGAAGAGAGATACAACAGTGAATGTCTATAGCCGTCTTTAACACAGCGTGGATACTCTACCGTGCTTTGAGGCTGGATTTCAGCCAGTGTTGTTGGAGCTCTTATCCAAATTAATCAAATTATGAATGTAGAAAAGTTCCACCAGATTTTGATCGACCATGTAATACCACGTAGTGTCTGATTGGCAGCAACTTCATTTTTCAGTACGACAATGATCGCAAACATACTGCCAATGTAGTCAAAGTATGCCTGGATGAAACAACGCATCAGTCATGGATTGATCTCTCCAGGGTTCGAACCTCAAGATAATCGAAGCAGTGTGGGATCATCTTGACAGAAAACAAAACAAAAGGCAGCCAGCATCCAAAGAAGAGTCTCGGATGTCTTTCAAGAAGCCTGCAGAACTAAGAAATTACAAGAAAGCTTACCTATTAGAGTTTAAGCTGTGTTGAAGAATGAAAGGCAGCTTTAACTGAACAAAAAGGGGAAAAAATCCCACATTGACAGCTAACTCAAGAGACAAAAAGCATTAGAACTCAAGTCATTACCTTACTTAAGGATAAATAAGTTAATTAATTACATTAATGCATAAGCAGAATTTTTTTCCCATTACAAGCGCCGGTGCAGCTTATGAAAGTAAAATTACATCCGCTATTGTAAAAAAAAAAAAAAACAGAGAAAATTGTCATAATATTGAAACAGAATTCAAACTATGAGTTTGTGGAAAACTATCTGCCGCTCTGTCTCTCTATACAGCACAGAGTCAACTGCTGCGTCACCCCTATGCTTCAGGAACCCTCCCTCCCTCTCTGATCTCCCCAGCTGCTGCCTCCCATGCTCGCGGCCTCGGGAGAGCAGATCTCTTCGCCGTCCAAGTACACAGGAGCGCTGCTGGGCTGCAGAATGAAAGGATCCATCTTGTGTCTGTGCTTAGAAATTGTGACGGCCTCCTCTCTGCTTTTATTCCCCTCCCCTGCCGCAGACCCTCCCTGCCTCTAAAAACTTTTTTCTTTTTTTCCAACAACAGGTGGCGCAACAGGTGGCGCGCTTCCGGGGGTTTCCCCCCCTCCCTTCTCCGGATGCACCGGGGGTTTGCCCCTCCCTTCTCAGGATGCAATTCGACACGCTTAGGGGATCAAATTACACACTTCCGGGGGGGAGGGGGGAGGTCAAAAGGTCATGATTAGGGCCATCAATCAAATCGGATCAAATTTTGTCATAAGCTGTAGGGAGTATCTCTCTGATGGATCCTAAAAACATGCAGCTCAATAGCGTGGAATCAGCAGATTCAGCTTGCACTAACACGTTACCACTTGTGACAGCGACAATACTCCGACACCAGACGTCCGTAACTCAGCTCCATAAAAGCGCTCACTGATGACATCCGATGCGCCGCAGGTGTGCCGGAATGCCATCAAGCCCCGCCTCGCCTACCTATGCCAAAAAGGAAAATAAAAACCAAACAACAACAATACACCTACCCACCACCTCCTAACAGGTATGGCTCATTAAATGTATCCCTCTCTAGTTACTATAGTTGTATACATTATCTTTTTTCTTAGAAATTGGCAGAGGTGGGTAGTAACGAGTTACATTTACTCCGTTACATTTACTTGAGTAAGTTTTTGAAAAAAATGTACTTTTAAAGTACCTTTTTTGCACGATACTTTTTACTTTTACTTGAGTACATTTGTGAAGAAGAAACGGTACTTTTACTCCGCTACATTTGCAAAATTCGACTCGTTACTTTAAAAAAAAAAAAATTAGTTTAACACATTAGGTAACATGCCGCCAGTGGAGTTTCCGGTAACGTTTTTACCAATGAGATGTGGCCATGCAGTCACATGACCAGTTTGAAACTCGGGCGGGCAGAGCGGCCCAAGCGTTTCAAAGTAGCGGACACACGGAAAGAAGAAACATGAAAACATGGCAGAGTCTACGCTAGAGCTGAAGAGGATGAACAGCATTTTCCTCACATACAAAGAATGTTTCGCTTAAAAGCAGTACAAAAGAACAGTTATGTCTTCAGTGTCGGTGTCTTCAGTGAGAGCGAAAACAAACCAACTTTTCAGCGTGAAACAACTCAACTCGTGTAACCTGAGGAAATGCTAAGTTTTCTCTAAATATCTTTTTAGCTGTGGTTAGCTGGATGTCAGTCTTATGTTACAGAAGCTGTGTCGAGCTCGAGCTGCGAGTCATATTTTTGCGCTACGTTGTAGTGAGATAAGTTTGTTTTGTGCAGCTGTCCTGTTTACTGCTCGCTGGTTAGCTAGCGTGAGCTATAAGCAGTGTTGGGAAGGTTACTTTTAAAATGTATTCCGTTACAGAATACAGAATACATGCCCCAAAATGTATTCTGTAACGTATTCCGTTACGTTACTCAATGAGAGTAACGTATTCTGAATACTTTGGATTACTTAATATATTATCGTGCTTTTTACAACAACGTGAATGTACTATTGCTGTGTGATTTATTACTATTACTGAAGGTCCGCGACTCCGAACTGTAGTAAAGGGACCTCTGACTAATACGGCGGGGTCCCTGTCGGCTCATAGCCGAAAAATAGCTTTACTTTGTTGTGTGGGTCAATTTTTCTTGCGAGAGACAGAGAGAGGCGTTGAAAGACTGCTCCAACGGAACTTATTGTTTTCGGAGGAAAACACGAACACGGTGTACAGTCGAGTCTTAATAGCTTACTTACAACTGGGCTCGTCAGGCACTCTTCTTGGCTGCAGTGGTTATTATTATATTTACATGCTTCCAGCTCCCGTTTTTCCTCGACGACAACTCGTACCTTTCCACTCGCCTTTTTCTCCCTCCTCGCGCTCACAGACACATAACGTGTATGGCAGTCCATTCTCCCTGCAACACGGACTATACTGCCCATGATGCTACATTCTTTAGAGCTATGCTTGTAGCATTCTGCCTGTTAGCTTAGCACAACAACAACAACGAAAAGGCGCTCTCTCACCCAGGAAACACACAGTCGCAGAAAGAGAGAGAGAGCGTCGCCCTGTAACCATGGCAACCGTAACGCTGCCGCCTGGAACGAAAGAACGTAGCTGTCAAACAAAACCCAAACAGTCCTGACCCGCGACAAAATGAAACAGGAAAGTACCGCAGTGTAATCCATTTATTTCAACAAAGTAACTGTATTCTGAATACCACCTTTTTAAACGGTAACTGTAACGGAATACAGTTACTCATATTTTGTATTCTAAATACGTAACGGCGGTACATGTATTCCGTTACTCCCCAACACTGGCTATAAGCTAACAGCTAGCCTGGTTAATGACACTAGAGTTCAACGCACATGCAAACAGCTCATCTCTACTGCTTTAACTGTTAAAACAGAAGGCAATACTGCGGGTGACAGGGTTTATTATGTGAAACAGCAGCTTGTTTAGTTTAAACAGTCTGCATTAAGCTGGGCAAACACTATACGATTTTTTTCAGTCACGTTATTCCGCTCCTGCTCAAACTGTACAATTGAATCTCAGGGGTTAGAAGTTCATAAGTCACAATCATTGACTGTAGAAAACATGGACGACGCGAAGGCTCCCCAAAAATGAAGCCAAAACGTCTCTATCGGCCCCTGGTGTCTGGCTGCAGTATAGGTCATAAACCCCACCTCCTCCATGTTAGCGGATGGGACTGGGGTCAGACTAAAATAAATTAATTCTCCATCCATTCGCTTCCGCTTATCCTTTTCAGGGTCGCAGGGGGTGCTGGAGCCTATCCCAGCTGTCATAGGGCGAAAGGCAGGGTACACCCTGGACAGGTCGCCAGTCTGTCGCATTCTCCTCAGATAATTTTTTTCCAAAATTCTTTCTTTTGTTATCAATAGTTCTCATCACGCTGATTTATGTCCAAGGGGTCTCCTTTCCCATAAGTTTGATTCTAATTCCTACCGCGGTGATGTTAAATTGGGGTGAAACGTCATCATAACAGCTTTGACTGACAGCTGCAGTCACGGAGAAACTTGCGCATCTCTGTTCGCGAATAGCAGATAGAACGTAGGCTCTGAGAGGAGGGCCAGCGTTTGCGCTACGAAAACACGACCGTGTGTTTTAACCTGACAGCCTGAGGTGTTCTTCAGTAAACTGGACTACCTGACAGAAGGACCGAGGCCCGCTGCACTTTTTCGGTAAGTTAAACGTGTTTGCAAGCTAATCCGTAACTACCGTCCTTAGCTAGCTCCTGAGACCTAGCTAGCTAAAATGAGCACTCGGCTGTCAGGGTTCGTTTAGCTGTGCAGGTGAATGAATTTACTAAAGAAATCAAGAGAAACGCCCCAGGCTGCTCAGTCACTAATTAGTGTGAATGCTTGAAAAGCATTCACAGTATTGTTCTTCGAATCTTTATTATTATATATTCCGTACGTTTTTTGGCATCTAACTCCTTCAAAACCGTTCAACTTAGAAAAACCATTCAAACATCATTAGATTCCTATTCTTTTGGACATGACTGCTTCTACTTTTCTCATTTTTAACATTTATATTTTTAATTTTATTCAACTTTATTCAACAAAAATTTCCCATGTATTTCAATGGGGAGACCCTTCAAATTCTCATTCAACTTACTCATTTTTAAACTCTTACTACTTCCACATACATTGACATAGAGCCACCATTCAAACTTTAAAACGAAGACAAGACATTCAACTATTCAACTTGTATTTATCTTTTCAATATCTATTATACTTTTTCTTCAGTTCCAGTTTAAGTTTCATGATGTTTTTTCACCCGTTTCAAAATTTATAATGGGTGTGTATGGGACGGAATGTTGGGGCTAGAGTGAGACAGCTCAACTGCTAGAGTGAGAGGAGCAAAAAAATTAATCTTAAAATATTTTTTAAAACTGCTGCTGTGTCCGCAGCGTTTGCTCTACAGGTATGATTTTACCCTCAAAACGTAGCCATGGCTGTCCTCTTTCATCCAATGTGTTTACTATTGTACTAGGTGTTATGGTTCTTTCATAAATGTCACCAATGCACAGCCTCCTCCCTCCAACTCTTCCATAGACTCTAATGTTAAAATGGCTCAGAAGGTTCGTTTGAAAATCAGAAGAGCATGGTGTCTTTCCACTGTCACCACGTCCATATAATAAACTCCACAGGCATGAAAACTGAGAATTCAGTAGACTAGAAGCTGCTGTCGCTCACGGTGAAAGAATTTTTTCAATGCGACTTTTACTTTTCATTTGGGAACGATTTGTTTCGGCCTGACTTTTCTGTTCATTTTAAGCAGCAAAAGTGAGGCGCATGTCTGTGTACGTGTGTATGGAGCCTTTGGGTGCGGTCACTATAGCAACCAGGCTCACACCTGCCTGCTTAACGAGCTCTGCCTGCCACTGTACCAAGATTCATCTTAAGCACTTCTCTTTCAACTGCTGCTGTGTCCACAGTGTTACAGCCATCATTTTACCCTCAAATTGTCGCCATTATTGTTCTCTTTCCAACACCGTATCTTTCAAAGCTCAGGCATTTAAACTTTTTAAACTGTGTGGATCAAAGTGGAGGGATCACATTTGAGTCATTCAGTGATTCAAAGAATATGACCTTTTAATATTCATTCAGATGTTTTCTGACTCTAAATGTTCTTTTCTCATTTCTTAGGGTTTTCTAATTTACATTTAAAACATTTTCAGTTTTTTTCCAACTCCTTCTTCTGTGTAACCTTCAGCTTTTAGCAGTTCAGCACCTTTGTTTTCAGGTTAAATTCGTTTTTTTTTTTTTGTTTTTTTTTAATCTCATTCAATATTTTTAACTCAAAATTCAGCAATTAATTCATTTCAGTGCATACATTCAGATTCAAGCATTCACACTGCAGTTTCTTCAGAAAATGCACTTTCTAGTTACTGTTACTGTACTTTTATTACAAGTATATACTGTAAAAGCAACAGGCTGCACCCTGCTGCAGCTCCTGTGCAGAGCTGAATATTAAATATGTGCAAACAACAGCATGTTTTCAGTCTCTTGCCACATCTGTAAAGACAGTAACAATTTTTTAAAAAGCTTGTACTTCAGTAACTCCTCATTAATCAGGAACTATGGATTAAAGTACTGTAGTGTACTGTAATACTGAAAAAAATGCAAGAGAAGAATTTCAGATCCTGAGTGTGTGAGGACAGAAGAATCAGCTTTATTTCAATATTGAGGGATAAAATTTATATCTGAGTTTGATGGTTCTGTTGTCTTTGTGAATACAGGAGCTGCCCTCAGATTCAGACCTCAGCCCCACCGAGTGACAGCAGACAGATCATCCAACATGTTCACATGTTAACTGCAAAATGAACTGATGAAAACAGTACAAAGGTTAAAGTACCACATGTGCTGTAGTGAAAGCTGCAGCTTTATTGATAAAGTTAAAGACAAAAAAACAAAAGAATTATTAACTCATGTAACTGTGTCACTATATATCAGCATTAACAGGACCTCAGTTTGTATCTCAGACCTGCACAGCTTCCGTTTCAAACACTTGATGTACTCAGCTGCATGAAGAGCACGTGAGATTTTCTCTGACACAATTAAATAAAACCTGATGAAGGTTAAAGGTCGTCACTTGTATGTTGAACTACAAACTTGTCATCTGGAATTTTTTCACAGTTTTTTTACACATAGTGTGTTATTTACCATAAAGTGATTCAGAGTTATTCATACTAGAGTAACCAGAGAGGATCACATATTTTTAAATATATAACTTTCTACAGGACTGAATATAATATCTTTATGTAAAAGTCCAGAGCCTCTGGGGAGTATCTGAGTATTTATAACATTACACAAACCAAAGGTCTCCATCACAGTGTTCATGAAATGCTGCATTTATCCATCTCCTGGGGCGGGCCTACGGAGGAGTGCTGAAGATTTCCCTGTGAGGGAGCTGCTGGTGAAGATCATGAGTCCTGCTTGATCAATGCAATGAGCTTCAGTGTTCCTGGTGTTTCGTAAATGATGCCTCTCTCAGTGGGTCAACAGAACTTCTGGCACAGGACAGCTGTGATGAAAGAAAGGGAAGAAGTTTCTCCAAACATCTGGACCCAGGAAACCCAGCTTGGTCCTGATGGTCTCCCTCACTAGTTTCTCTCCAGGGTGAATGTAGCTGTTGATATAATATGGACTCTATTATTAAATGAAAAGAACAAATTAGACTACGCTACTGCAACGTTCTGCTGATGTTTTTAAAGTTTCCATGTTACCAGGCTGTAGAGGGCTCTGAAGATTTAAACAGTTTCAGATCCATTACACTCAAAGTCTTATGTTAAATCTCAAAGGACAGCATTATATTTTTTGATATTAACAGTAAGTCTGGGCCTGGGTAGAGTGTGCTCTCATCGCTGTCTAAAAATGGATAAAAAAACATAAGTGTTGAAGACTATTAAGAGTAGCAGGTGTGTAGCATCGCTAACTAGCTAGCAACAAGCCTCCAACACAGTGCGTATGCTAGCGGCTAATCTAACTAACGAATTAACAACAGAGTGATTTTAGAACTATAAGATGATAAGCTGTGTGTCTTTTTTATAACAGTGACATGGTTGTATTTACCTTAATTAAACGGGTCGTCAGTCGTGGTAAACCAGCAAAAAAACCCGAGTCGCCGGGCTACATAAAAAGTGTAGGGGGGCGTGTTTGCGGTCACGTCCAGCGGGTGCGTGGACAGGAGCGTTACACAGTCGCTCCACCTCAAGTCACTACTGCGCAGACTCTGGCTCCAAATTTGCAAGATAGCAGCCTCCACAAGCGGGATATTTTGGCTTCATTTTTGCACAATGGTAGGAGGCGGGGTCGCGTCGTCCATGTTTTCTACAGTCAATGGTCACAATGCAGGGCCTGATGCTCTGATGCGACCTGAGTGCTCAAACTGTGCGTCCATAACATGAAGCTTATCATACAAAATCTGTCCCTTGCTTTCCCTCTCTCTGTCTTTTACTCACACAGACACACACACACACACCATCAACTTTGCTAAATTACTAATGAAAAACATTGACCAGGCAGCTGTGATTGAGCAGCAATGTCCATCCAACTCTTTTCATGGTTGTAGTCGTGATAAGTTTGTGAGGCCACATTGAAAAGCCTCGGATACGGAAGCGTAGAGCTGCCACCCAGGCAAAAGAAAACTAGAGCTATATCACGTTATAACATGAAAAGTATATTGGTCTAACAATATACTTTTAATGTTTGTACAATATACTATCACGTTATTACAATATACATAATTATCACGTTCGTACAATATAAATATTATATTGTTCAAACGTGAAAGGTATATTGTACTAACATGACAGTATATTGTACAAACATAAAAAGTATATTGTATAATTTTTGTAACTTTTGTCACTAGACTGCTTCATTAGTCTGCACCACTTCTTCAAAAAAGCAACAAGTTAAACAGAATGTGAACATTTTCAAACATGGAAAAATAAAGTTCAGTCTTAGTCTTATATAGAAAAAAAAAGGAAATCCAGAAACTTGTGAACAGAGATGAAAAATATATAATCTAGTGAGAGTTTAATACTATTCACTCTTAGTGGCTGCAGTGAGCTTGTTTTTGACTGCAGAGCTGTGGCGGGGTGTGGTCTGCGGCGCGGCTGCGGGGGAGGGAGACGCACCTGAGCAGCATAACCAATCACGCCTTGCTGCCTTAAAACAGAATGAACTAGTTCCTGTTGTTGTTGCTGATGTGTGTAGGCTGCAGCCAAAAAGCTGCAGCTGCGTATGTAAGTCGACAGCTGCAATAAAGAAATGTACTGAAAAGTGCAAGAGTCTGGTCGGGTCTCTCGTGCCCCAAGCCTGGGTTTCAGCACCACTGCAAACGATGCACGTGGGCGTGTTTCCTGAATCAGCAGCAGGTGTTAAACAGCAGACAGGTGAGCAGGATGTATGCAAGTAAACTGAGGGTCCCTTGAATTGATCGGTGGTGCCATGAGGAAAATAATTCCATTGTCATCTTGAGATAATATTGATGCTTGTATGGATTTGTAGGAGACGAAGAGGATGGCGACCTTTTTTGCTGAGGTCCTCAGCAAACTGCATGCTGACACACTAACAGAAAGAGACAGAAAGTTCAGTGAAAATGAGAATCAGCGGGTGCAACATGTGGAACACAGAGTTGAATGTGTAAACAAATCTATGAAATCAAATCTGTTAAACTAAAACAATCAGTTAACCTGGAACACCAGGGCTGTGAGCTTGCTGCACTCTGTCAGCTGACTGTTAGCGGAGCTAGTGACATCTCCGAAAACATCGGAGCACTTTTGCAAACATGTTCTATTTTGACAACCTGACCAGACATGTGAAGACTATGCCACTTACATTCTCAGCTAAAACAATAAGTATAGTTTGTGACAGAAAAATGGGGTATCTTAAAACTTCACTCACAGTTTAGAGCAGTGTTTTTCAACCTTTTTTGAGTCGCGGCACATTTTATAGATTAAAAATATCCTGTGGCACACCACCAACCAAACTTGCTCCAAAATGACACATTGTAGCCTAATACAGTACATATAATGGCAAGTTAGTCTCTCAGTTTGTTTATACTCACTCAGTGTGAAACCTGGGCCTGTCTAGATGAACACAAAGATGATATTCTGGCAGGAATTGAATAAAGGCATACACGAAGCTCTTCCTCAACATCTCTTTCTGTTTTCAGTTTTCTTTTCAGATGTTTTTACCATGCGCACAACATCATCCAACACAGGAGCTAGGTCTGCTGGTAAAGTTTTGGCAACAAGCGCCTCAGGGTGCAGAAAACAGTGCGTAACAATAACATCTGGGTGTATCGCTTTCACTCTGCTAACGAAACCTTTGGTGCGCCCGACCATGGCTGCTACTCCATCAGTGCAGACACTCGTGCAGTTTTCCCACTTAAGTCCTCCTTGTTCAAGATATTCGGATGTAACCCGAAAAATTTCTTCTCTTGTTGTTTTTTTCTGGCAGTGCCTTGCAAAATAGAAAGTTTTCTCTGATGGAGTCTCCATCCACAAAACGCACATTGGCCAAGAGTGGGGAATGTCATCTAATGTCCGTAGACTCATCGAGTTGCTATGCAAACTTCCCACTGAAGCATATCTTCTCCAAAACCACACTTTCGTTGTCTGCAGACATGTCATCAATACGTCTGGCAATTGTGTTATCTGAGAGCGGGACTTTGGCTATTTCTTTAACCGTGTCAGGGCCCAGCATTTCATTCATAATGGCGCTGTTTGAGAGCTTTTCTCCACACACTAAACATAACGGAGTCGGTGCAGATCTCCAGTGAAAGTAAATCTGACTGCAGGTGACTATTACTGTGCATAATTATTAGGCAACTTAACAAAAAACAAATATATACCCATTTCAATTATTTATTTTTACCAGTGAAACCAATATAACATCTCCACATTCACAAATATACATTTCTGACATTCAAAAACAAAACAAAAACAAATCAGCGACCAATATAGCCACCTTTCTTTGCAAGGACACTCAAAAGCCTGCCATCCATGGATTCTGTCGGTGTTTTGATCTGTTCACCATCAAATAAATAAATTGAATTGAAATTGAACATTGCGTGCAGCAGCAACCACAGCCTCCCAGACACTGTTCAGAGAGGTGTACTGTTTTCCCTCCTTGTAAATCTCACATTTGATGATGGACCACAGGTTCTCAATGGGGTTCAGATCAGGTGAACAAGGAGGCCATGTCATTAGTTTTTCTTCTTTTGTACCCTTTCTTGCCAGCCACGCTGTGGAGTACTTGGATGCGTGTCCTGCATGAAAATCATGTTTTTCTTGAAGGATGCAGACTTCTTCCTGTACCACTGCTTGAAGAAGGTGTCTTCCAGAAACTGGCAATAGGACTGGGAGTTGAGCTTGACTCCATCCTCAACCCGAAAAGGCCCCACAAGCTCATCTTTGATGATACCAGCCCAAACCAGTACTCCACCTCCACCTTGCTGGCGTCTGAGTCTGACTGGAGCTCTCTGCCCTTTACCAATCCAGCCACGGGCCCATCCATCTGGCCCATCAAGACTCACTCTCATTTCATCAGTCCATAAAACCTTAGAAAAACCAGTCTTGAGATATTTCTTGGCCCAGTCTTGACGTTTCAGCTTGTGTGTCTTGTTCAGTGGTAGTCGTCTTTCAGCCTTTCTTACCTTGGCCATGTCTCTGAGTATTGCACACCTTGTGCATTTGGGCACTCCAGTGATGTTGCAGCTCTGAAATATGGCCAAACTGGTGGCAAGTGGCATCTTGGCAGCTGCACGCTTGACTTTTCTCAGTTCATGGGCAGTTATTTTGCGCCTTGGTTTTTCCACATGCTTCTTGCGACCCTGTTGATTATTTTGAATGAAACGCTTGATTGTTCGATGATCACGCTTCAGAAGCATTGCAATTTTGAGACTGCTGCATCCCTCTGCAACACCTATCTCACTCTATCTCACCTATCGCTATCTCACTATTTTTGACATATCTGAGCCTGTCAAGTCCTTCTTTTGACCCATTTTGCCAAAGGAAAGGAGGTTGCCTAATAATTATGCACACCTGATATAGGGTGTTGATGTCATTAGACCACACCCCTTCTCATTACAGAGATGCACATCACCTAATATGCTTAATTGGTAGTAGGCTTTTGAGCCTATACAGCTTGGAGTAAGACAACATGCATGAAGAGGATGATGTGGACAAAATACTCATTTGCCTAATAATTCTGCACTCCCTATATAGTGCCATCTGATACACTCTTCTCCTCTCTTCATCTCTCCTGACCAACTTCTGATGATAACATACTATGATACCAACCAGGGGTCTCCCTTTACCGATCGTACTCCCTACCCTCACCTCTACACTCCTACCTTTCATTGTCTCACACTGTGTGAGAACATCCCTTGCCCCTATCCTCTTCCTTCATTTTCAGCCATTAGCACTGCAGTTTCCACTGGTGGTTGTTTTTACTCCAAGCCCTTCCACGTTTTTACTTTTTACTCCTAGCCCCTCGTTGGGGCCAGCTCACCTGCTGACCCCAGTAGGCACCCCCGCCCTCTGGAAACCACCAAGGCCAGGGGGCCCAGGCCCATCCGGACCAGACTGCAGAGGAAACTGTGCCCACCCCATCATCCAATCAACTCCCAGAAAACACAATAGACACCCAGGTTAAGTTCATTCTACACCTCTCTTATAGCTCTCCCCCACCTGCAGAGTGAACTCCTGGAGAGCAGAGAAGCAGGAGGGTTTTTTTTTTTTTTAAGATAATAGCATTTTAGGAATCACCTTGACGATGCCTGCCTAGTGGCAGTTTATTCCTAGCTGTCGTAAATGTTGTTGTGTTGTTACAACTGATGCTGAGCACGTCCAATAAAGCAGCATTATAAAGAAAGCTACCGAGTGGTCATTCTACACTTCTGGTAATTAAAAATTGTACAGTGCATCTCTATTTTTGTTGATAAGATCATTTTTGGTTCAAATGTTATTTTTCTGAGCAGTACCTGAAGAGAGGTCTGATTCCCATGCCCAAAATTCTGCATGTTAAACTGCCCCTACAAACAAGGTTGACATGGTCGAAATCACATTTGTTAGTAGTAGAAAAAAAGAGCCACATTCTCAGTTGTGTCTCAGTTGAATCCTAACACACACACATGCTTGTATACTGACACTCTTATCCATGTCCAGAGCCCGATGGTGTAGCTGGGTTATTATAGCAGAAGGAGATAAGGTGGTCAGACAGGCAAGATGCAGTCCTGGGCTGTAATAGCCACAAGCTTATCTTAACACTTTCAATGACAGAGAACAGCTCTGACCTGAAGAAAACCAGCTGCTATTGTCGACCTTTTAATTCTTTGACAACAGCCATTTTAATCCCCCCACACATACCACATATCTGTGGTGTGAGAGGAAACTGCAGATTTTTCCTAATAACACCTAGCCTTTGTGTATGTTAATAAGCCTAAGGCTTAATAATGCAATGTAGAGACACTGGCTGTGTTCCCTCTACATGAAAAGACTAATTACTGTAAACTTAATCTGCAGGAGAGGCCTATATCCAATTACATGGAAATTAAAGCTCAGTGTGCTTCTGCTGTGTTATTAGTCTGATTGTGCATGAGCCGACATGTACATGTTCATCTCACACTATGTTTCTTCCTGTACATCTGCCTATTCATATTTTTCCCTAGACAGCATCCTTTGCAGGCCTTCCATGTGTGTTCATCCAACAGATTCAATAAGATACAGCTGAAAATAGTAGCCCCCCTCTTCATCAATATGATCCTGCTGACAATCTCTCCTTCATTAGAGTCAAAGGAATTAACCAAACGAGGAAAGTTGAAAGTGTAGCCTCAGGTCAAAAATATTTTCTGTCAGCTTTAATCACATTGCAGCTACATCTGTGTCTTGTATGTAACTGTGATCTGCATCAGTCTACTCATATAACAACAGATGGATTCTCAACAGCGAAAAACACGTTTTCACAAACTGGTAATATCTGTGTTTTTTTAGTTTTACTCTGTAGCTGCACTGAAAAAGACAATGTCCCACCAAAGGACATACAAAGTTGGCCATTGTTACGGCCCTAGCAGAGCCTCTTCCTGAAGTTGCCTGTGTGGGTTAGGGCGTCCTACCATCTCTCCTGTCCTAGGTGCCACCCTTTTTCTTTTCTACAGCTGACTCCCATCAGCAATTAAAAGTATTTAAGGTCAGAGAAAGGTGAGCTCTGGTGCCAGAGAGCCATGTTGGTCTTTGCCGCTAGTGAGCTGTGTTTTGTGACTGTTTGTGCCTGCTCGGTGGAGAGGAGCGTATTTGGTAGTGATGGGTAGATGAAGCTTCATGAAGCACTGAAGCTTTTCATCCAATTGGTTCATCCCAGCGCAAAGCTTCTTGAAGCTTCATTTGCTCTAGTAGGACACCTACTGGACGTAAAAATATTAGTTGGCATGAATTTGAAGAGTGTGGCCTTTTGCACACAGCCTGTAAATGTCAACAACAAAAGGAGTGTGTAACACATGTATATTGTAGTGATGGCAGTATACTCTGTATATTTATACTGGCAGTATGGAAAATGATCATTTACTGTGATGTGAGGTGTGGTTGGGGTGTGGACAGTGGTTGTGCTTTTGTAACGTTGAGGTATAGACAGCTACACACTGAGGCTTTGAGCCTCAGTCCTGCCCACATTTTATTCTGTAAAAACTAAATTTTCACTGCTTTTATGGCCTTTTTAGTGGGGAGAACATAGCTAGGATTTAACGATTTAACAAATCTTTTAAATCCTTTGTCCTCCACAATGCTAAATGGCTGGGAGTCCTCAATCACCATGCTAACCAGGTCTTCATCTATTTGAGATTGTTCTCCTGAGGAAAGACAACAAAAACAAAGCACAAATATAAATATCACACACGTAACTTATTACAGTTGTATAATATTGTTATATCATTTAGTAACATTACTGCATGCTATATTATCATGGCATTTGATGGCTCACCTGGTCTTGCTCCACAATCGGTGTCCCCCTTATTCTCATGCAAAGCTCTGTAGTGCCTAAGCATGGATGAGGTGTTGTTGTTGTTATATCCCAGCTCCCTGGCACATAGCAAACACTTCACCTTGTACAAAAGTAAAGACAGCTTAACATAAATTGTATTGCACCATCAGTATTATGAAAATACATCTTCTGTAGAAATTTACATACCTTGTTGGGAGGAATAAGATCAAAATGTTCCCACACAGGGGAGGACATCCTCCTCTTCTTAGCTGGCTCCATTCTCTCCTGACTTTCTCTCCTCACTCTCCTAAACCTCCAAACTGTCTCCAAACTCTCACTAACTGCAACTCTCCATCAAACACCCACATTTTGAATGAAGTCTGAGGGCTTTATATCACTGTCATAGCTCGCGGCAAAGTTCGACCCACTTCATGAACCAGTCACGTGGTACAGCCGGGCAGCGAGGCTTCGGACGTCATCATTTTCAGCTCCTCCCATAAATGAAGCAAGCCTCGATACGCGCATCGCGGAAACGCCCCCTCCATTACTGGACACAAGCTTCGAAGCCTCGATACAGAACGTCACATCACTAGTATTTGGTGACTAACCCTTTACTTTGATTTATTTTTCAGTAGTACTGACCAACGTCTGAGTTTTGGTTTGTTTCTTCAAATGGTGATAGCGGCTTGGCCGTCTGTTTTAGTTGAGTTATTAATAGAAACTGTAATAAAACTTCAATTTAGCCATTTTGCCTCTGTCTCCTTTTTTTGACCAGAACACTTTTTGTTACTTCCCCTCATCGCCTGGACCCCTTTTTAAGGGAACATAACTAGTGGGTGCTGGTCCGGGATCTGAAAAGGGAGTTTGATATTAGTGGTGTTTGGTTTTTTTCTGCTTTTATGTAACGGTCGTGTTGCCTTTTGAGAAGAGTAGAAATAAACCTTCCCAGTTTAGTTAGGTGAGTGTCCACCTGAGCTTTTTAAGTTCTTCCTTCGTGCACTCTTTTATTATTTGCCTTTTCTTGTTTTTGGAGTAATCCTGGGCAGGGATAAGTTCCCTGTTGGGGGTAGGCAATTCAGGGCTCCGGTTGCTGAAGCTTTGCCTTTCAAGTCGCCTCGAGCCCAGTTGTTTAATTAACTATTAATCTGTTTAATTGTTGGCTAGCCTGTGAGAGAGTTGGCGTAGGGGGTGTGGCGGTTGTCTTCAGGCTGAAATGGCGTTAAAGTTGCATCAGCTGGAGGTGATGAGTACTGGGCCTACACCTGTTGGTGAGCAGGTGTCTAGGAGCTCGTTTGTAGACAATAATATTCACCTTGTTCCTGTTTTCTGTGAGACGCGTGTTGATCGTTTCTTCAATGCATTTGAACGCATAGCGACTGCACTGCAATGGCCTCAAGACATGTGGTGTGTGATGTTGCTATGTAAGTTGACAGGTAAGGCTCAGGAAGTTTGTTCTGGTATATCTATGGAGGACTTTTTAGTTTATAAAAAGCTTAAGTGCTGTCCTCAAAGCCTTTGAACTTGTACATGAAAGTATTTTCGAGGATTAGAGTTGACACGGGGTCAATCTTTCCTTGACTTTGCAAGAGAGAAGAGAAAACTTTTTGATAGGTGGTGTTCTACAAGTCAGGCTAATTATTTGAGTTTGATATGTGAGCTAATGCTTTTTGGAAGATTTTAAAAACTCTGTTCCTGAATGTATTGCTCCTTTTTCTGACCTGGACACTTTTTGTTACTTCCCCTCATCGCCCAGGCCCTTTTTTTTAGGGCCCGAGCACCGAGAGTGCGAAGGCCCTATTGTATCTGCTCCGTTTCTTATTATTATTATTATTAGGGCCCGAGCCCTGATAGTGCGAAGGCCCTATTGTATCTGCTCCGTTTCTTATTATTAGGGCCCGAGCACCGAGAGTGCAAAGGCCCTATTGTATCTGCTCCGTTTCTTATTATTATTATTAGGGCCCGAGCACTGACAGTGCGAAGGCCCTATTGTATCTGCTCTGTTTCTTATTATTATTATTAGGGCCCGAGCACTGACAGTGCAAAGGCCCTATTGTATCTGCTCTGTTTTTTATTATTAGGGCCCGAGCACTGACAGTGCGAAGGCCCTATTGTAATTGCTCTGTTTATTATTAGGGCCCGAGCACTGATAGTGCGAAGGCCCTATTGTATCTGCTCTGTTTATTAGGGCCCGAGCACCGAGAGTGCGAAGGCCCTATTGTATCTGCTCCGTTTCTTCTTCTTATTATTATTATTATTATTATTATTATTAGGGCCCGAGCACCGAGAGTGCGAAGGCCCTATTGTATCTGCTCCGTTTCTTCTTATTAGGGCCCGAGCACCGAGAGTGCGAAGGCCCTATTGTATCTGCTCCGTTTCTTATTATTAGGGCCCGAGCACTGAGAGTGCGAAGGCCCTATTGTATCTGCTCCGTTTCTTATTATTATTATTATTATTCAGGCAAAACAAGGGCCTTTTTGAGGGCCTAAACATGCTCAAAAACTCATGAAATTTTGCACACATGCCAGGTCTGGTGAAAAATTTTGTATTTTAATGGTTTTACATATGAGCACTGGGAAATGGCTCTACAGCGCCACCTATGCCTTGTTAAATGCAGCCCTACGACCACATGGTTTGAGCTACATGTATGAAATTTGGCACACATGTGTATCATGCCAAGACGAACAAAAAAGTCTGTGGGCCCATTGACGCAAACCCAACAGGAAGTCCGCCATTTGGAAGAGAAGGTGACATTTTGGCTCTAATTTTGCCATTTCCATGCCTCGAACTTTTGCGAACTCCTCCTTGGGGTTTCATTTCATAACCTTCAAATTTGGACAGTGTCAACTACACCCTTGTGCCATGTTAAATTGCGGAGCTTTTGAGTTTTCACAATACTATGAGGCCGTGGCGCCATGGCGAATTTCGATGACTCGCCATGAAAATCTTATTGCCTCTCATTTTGTCATACATTTTCTGACCTTGACCAAAGTGAACACATATGATAAGGCTCCACCCCTGAACATATTTCAACTGCCATATTTGACATCAAGGACAGCGCCACCTAGTGGGAACAGGAAATGTCATGTTTTACACTTTGGGGTACAGTATAGTGATGGGTGACATCTGCAGCCTCAAATTTCTCCAGGAAAGCCTTAAGGAGTTGGTCTTGGGTTACAGTGAAAACTGTGAGTTTTCGCGAAAGGGTGTGACCCCAGCAGCATGGCGAACTTTGATGTCACGCCATGAAGAAACAAATTAGTATAACTCAATGAAATCCAGTCTGATCAGTACCAGACTTTACAGGCATGATGTCAGACCCGCCCTGAACAGATTGATGTGCCCATTGTCGGAAATACGGACAGCGCCACCTAGTGGCAACAGGAAATGTCATGGCTTTAACTTTGTTGTACTGATTTTCACAGGTTGATCGTGGCCACCTCAAAAGCGGTGAATATCACCATCAGTCCCTCGTGATGCTTCAGTGCAAAAATTGTGACTTTAAACTGAACGGCGCACCCTGGTGGCAACGCGGTTCATCATGAAAGATGAAGTGGCTTTTGAGGGGCTTGGAAAGTTTATAGAGGCTTTAAATTTGGCGCACACCTCCAAATGGATGAAGGCATTGTTGTTATGTAACCATTTTCCTTGAATAGCGCAAAATGGCTCCACAGCGCCCCCTACAATATTTCAAAACATCAGCCCCTGCTCTGTGTTTCATCTATGAGTCTGACACTTGGTAAGCTTGTGTAAGATATCAAGATGTACAAAAAAGTCTCTTGGAGCAATATCCCAAATCCAACAGGAAGTCAGCCATTTTAAAATGAATGTGTAATTTTGATGACATTTTCCCCCCTTTTCAGGCCTCATACTTTGACGAACTCCTCCAAGGGATTTCATCATATTGAAGCATTCTTCAGTGTGTAGAATCTAAAGACCTTTGTGATGTTAAATTGCGAAGCTTTTTCCGTTCAGGGAAACGGGGTGGTCATGGCGGCACGTAGAGTTTCAATCACTCGCAAAAAGCAGTAATCTGCTGTCACTAAAAAACACAATGTCCAATCTCTCCCAAAGGTCGCAGGTGTGATGAGACTCGAGCTTGGAAATGTTTGTTATGCTATTTGTCAATAATGGTTAGAGCGCCACCTAGTGGCATGACTATAATCCTGGTTGAATAAGATGAAATGTTAGCTGGTGATTAAAAGCATGAAATCCATCAATGTGACATCACATCGGACGTGCCGGTTTGAGGTGTTGGCAGTGGCTCGACGTGCCGGGGGTGCGAGGGCCCTCATAACGCTGCTTGCAGCTTTAATTATTATTATTATTATTATTATTATTCAGGCGAAACAAGGGCCTTTTTGAGGGCCTAAACATGCTCAAAAACTCATGAAATTTTGCACACATGCCAGGTCTGGTGAAAAATTTTGTATTTTAATGGTTTTACATATGAGCACTGGGAAATGGCTCTAGAGCGCCACCTATGCCTTGTTAAATGCAGCCCTACGACCACATCGTTTGAGCTACATGTATGAAATTTGGCACACATGTGTATCATGCCAAGATGAACAAAAAAGTCTGTGGGCCCATTGACGCAAACCCAACAGGAAGTCCACCATTTGGAAGAGAAGGTGACATTTTGGCTCTAATTTTGCCATTTCCATGCCTCGAACTTTTGCGAACTCCTCCTTGGGGTTTCATTTCATAACCTTCAAATTTGGACAGTGTCAACTACACCCTTGTGCCATGTTAAATTGCGGAGCTTTTGAGTTTTCACAATACTATGAGGCCGTGGTGCCATGGCGAATTTCGATGACTCGCCATGAAAATCTTATTGCCTCTCATTTTGTCATACATTTTCTGACCTTGACCAAAGTGAACACATATGATAAGGCTCCACCCCGGAACATATTTCAACTGCCATATTTGACACCAGGGACAGCGCCACCTAGTGGGAACAGGAAATGTCATGTTTTACACTTTGGGGTACAGTATAGTGATGGGTGACACCTGCAGCCTCAAATTTCTCCAGGAAAGCCTTAAGGAGTTGGTCTTGGGTTACAGTGAAAACTGTGACTTTTCGCAAAAGGGTGTGACCCCAGCAGCATGGCGAACTTTGATGTCACGCCATGAAGAAACAAATTAGTATAACTCAATGAAATCCAGTCTGTTCAGTACCAGACATTACAGGCATGATGTCAGACCCGCCCTGAACAGATTGATGTGCCCATTGTCGGGAATACGTACAGCGCCACCTAGTGGCAACAGGAAATGTCATGTCTTACACTTTGTTGTACTGATTTTCACAGGTTCATTGTGGATACCTCAAAAGCGGTGAATGTCACCGTCAGTCCTTCATGATGCTGCAGTGCGAAAATTGTGACTTTATACTGAACGGTGCACCCTGGTGGCAACGCTGTTCACCATGAAAAATGAAGTGGTTTTTGAGGGGCTTGGAAAGTTTAAAAAGTCTTGAAATTTGGCCCACACCTCCAATGTGCTTAAGGCTTTGTTGTTATGTGATCATTTTCATTGAATATCCCAAAATGGCT
This sequence comes from Copadichromis virginalis, assembly GCF_057382275.1. Lineage (NCBI taxonomy): Eukaryota > Metazoa > Chordata > Actinopteri > Cichliformes > Cichlidae > Copadichromis > Copadichromis virginalis. The sequence goes on from NC_140628.1 coordinate 5,724,750, forward strand.
CCACAGCGCCCCCTACAAAATTTCAAAACCACAGCCCCAGCTCTGTGTTTTATGTATGAGTCTGAAACCTGGTAGGCTTATAGGAGATATCAAGATGTACAAAAAAGTCTCTTGGAGCAATATCCCAAATACAACAGGAAGTCAGCCATTTTAAAATTAATGTGCAATTTTGGCAACATTTTCCCCTCTTTCCAGGCACCGTTCTTTGACGAACTCCTCCAAGGGATTTCATCAGATTGAACCAATCTCCAGTGTGTGGAATCTAAAGACCTTTGTGATGTTAAATTGCGAAGCTTTTTACGTTCAGGGAAACGGGGTTGTCATGGCGGCACGTGGAGTTTCAATCACTCGCCAAAAAGCAGTAATCTGCTGTCACTCAAAATCAAAATGTCCAAACTCTCCCAAAGGTCGCAGGCGTGATGAGACACGAGCTAGGAAATGTTTGTTATGCCATTTGTCAGTAATGGTTAGAGCGCCACCTAGTGGGACGACTATAATGATGATTGAATGAGATGAAATGTTAGCTGGTGGTTAAATGCATGAATTCCATCAATGTGACATCAGATCGGAGGTGCTGGTTGTAGGTGTTGGGTGTGGCTCGACGCGATGGGGTGCGAGGGCCCTCATAACGCTGCTTGCAGCTTTAATTATTATTATTATTATTATTATTATTATTATTATTATTCAGGCAAAACAAGGGCCTTTTTGAGGGCCTAAACATGCTCAAAAACTCATGAAATTTTGCACACATGCCAGGTCTGGTGAAAAATTTTGTATTTTAATGGTTTTACATATGAGCACTGGGAAATGGCTCTAGAGCGCCACCTATGCCTTGTTAAATGCAGCCCTACGACCACATCGTTTGAGCTACATGTATGAAATTTGGCACACATGTGTATCATGCCAAGACGAACAAAAAAGTCAGTGGGCCCATTGACGCAAACCCAACAGGAAGTCCGCCATTTGGAAGAGAAGGTGACATTTTGGCTCTAATTTTGCCATTTCCATGCCTCGAACTTTTGCGAACTCCTCCTTGGGGTTTGATTTCATAACCTTCATATTTGGTCAGTGTCAACTACACCCTTGTGCCATGTTAAATTGCGGAGCTTTTGAGTTTTCACAATACGGTGAGGCCGTGGCGCCATGGCGAATTTCGATGACTCGCCATGAAAATCTTATTGCCTCTCATTTTGTCATACATTTTCTGACCTTGACCAAAGTGAACACATATGATAAGGCTCCACCCCTGAACATATTTCAACTGCCATATTTGACACCAGGGACAGCGCCACCTAGTGGGAACAGGAAATGTCATGTTTTACACTTTGGGGTACAGTATTGTGATGGGTGACATCTGCAGCCTCAAATTTCTCCAGGAAAGCCTTAAGGAGTTGGTCTTGGGTTACAGTGAAAACTGTGACTTTTCACGAAAGGGTGTGACCCCAGCAGCATGGCGAACTTTGATGTCACGCCATGAAGAAACAAATTAGTATAACTCAATGAAATCCAGTCTGATCAGTACCAGACTTTACAGGCATGATGTCAGACCCGCCCTGAACAAATTGATATGCCCATTGTCGGAAATACGGACAGCGCCACCTAGTGGCAACAGGACATGTCATGGCTTTAACTTTGTTGTACTGATTTTCACAGGTTGATCGTGGCCACCTCAAAAGCGGTGAATATCACCATCAGTCCCTCGTGATGCTTCAGTGCAAAAATTGTGACTTTAAACTGAACGGCGCACCCTGGTGGCAACGCAGTTCATCATGAAAGATGAAGTGGCTTTTGAGGGGCTTGGAAAGTTTATAGAGGCTTGAAATTTGGCACACACCTCCAAATGGATGAAAGCATTGTTGTTATGTAACCATTTTACTTGAATAGCGCAAAATGGCTCCACAGCGCCCCCTACAATATTTCAAAACATCAGCCCCTGCTCTGTGTTTCATCTATGAGTCTGACACTTGGTAAGCTTGTGTAAGATATCAAGATGTACAAAAAAGTCTCTTGGAGCAATATCCCAAATCCAACAGGAAGTCAGCCATTTTAAAATTAATGTGTAATTTTGATGACATTTTCCCCTCTTTTCAGGCTTCATACTTTGACGAACTCCTCCAAGGGATTTCATCATATTGAAGCATTCTTCAGTGTGTAGAATCTAAAGACCTTTGTGATGTTAAATTGCGAAGCTTTTTCCGTTCAGGGAAACGGGGTGGTCATGGCGGCACGTAGAGTTTCAATCACTCGCAAAAAGCAGTAATCTGCTGTCACTAAAAAACACAATGTCCAATCTCTCCCAAAGGTCGCAGGTGTGATGAGACTCGAGCTTGGAAATGTTTGTTATGCTATTTGTCAATAATGGTTAGAGCGCCACCTAGTGGCATGACTATAATCCTGGTTGAATAAGATGAAATGTTAGCTGGTGATTAAAAGCATGAAATCCATCAATGTGACATCACATCGGAGGTGCTGGTTTTAGGTGTTGGGCGTGGCTCGACGTGCCGGGGGTGCGAGGGCCCTCATAACGCTGCTTGCAGCTTTAATTATTATTATTATTATTATTATTATTATTATTCACCCCAAACAAGGGCCTTTTTGAGGGCCTAAACATGCTCAAAAACTCATGAAATTTTGCACACATGCCAGGTCTGGTGAAAAATTTTGTATTTTAATGGTTTTACTTATGAGCACTGGGAAATGGCTCTAGAGCGCCACCTATGCCTTGTTAAATGCAGCCCTACGACCACATGGTTTCAGCTACATGTATGAAATTTGGCACACATGTGTATCATTCCAAGACGAACAAAAAAGTCTGTGGGCCCATTGACGCAAACCCAACAGGAAGTCCGCCATTTGGAAGAGAAGGTGACATTTTGGCTCTAATTTTGCCATTTCCATGCCTCGAACTTTAACGAACTCCTCCTTGGGATTTGGTCGTATAAGCTTCAAATTTGGACAGTGTCAACTACACCCTTGTGCCATGTTAAATTGCGGAGCTTTTGAGTTTTCACAATACTATGAGGCCGTGGCGCCATGGCGAATTTCGATGACTCGCCATGAAAATCTTATTGCCTCTCATTTTGTCATACATTTTCTGACCTTGACCAAAGTGAACACATATGATAAGGCTCCACCCCTGAACATATTTCAACTGCCATATTTGACATCAAGGACAGCGCCACCTAGTGGGAACAGGAAATGTCATGTTTTACACTTTGGGGTACAGTATAGTGATGGGTGACATCTGCAGCCTCAAATTTCTCCAGGAAAGCCTTAAGGAGTTGGTCTTGGGTTACAGTGAAAACTGTGAGTTTTCGCGAAAGGGTGTGACCCCAGCAGCATGGCGAACTTTGATGTCACGCCATGAAGAAACAAATTAGTATAACTCAATGAAATCCAGTCTGATCAGTACCAGACTTTACAGGCATGATGTCAGACCCGCCCTGAACAGATTGATGTGCCCATTGTCGGAAATACGGACAGCGCCACCTAGTGGCAACAGGAAATGTCATGGCTTTAACTTTGTTGTACTGATTTTCACAGGTTGATCGTGGCCACCTCAAAAGCGGTGAATATCACCATCAGTCCCTCGTGATGCTTCAGTGCAAAAATTGTGAGTTTAAACTGAACGGCGCACCCTGGTGGCAACGCGGTTCATCATGAAAGATGAAGTGGCTTTTGAGGGGCTTGGAAAGTTTATAGAGGCTTGAAATTTGGCACACACCTCCAAATGGATGAAGGCTTTGTTGTCATGTAACCATTTTCCTTGAATAGCGCAAAATGGCTCCACAGCGCCCCCTACAATATTTCAAAACATCAGCCCCTGCTCTGTGTTTTATCTATGAGTCTGACACTTGGTAAGCTTGTGTAAGATATCAAGATGTACAAAAAAGTCTCTTGGAGCAATATCCCAAATCCAACAGGAAGTCAGCCATTTGAAAATTAATGTGTAATTTTGATGACATTTTCCCCCCTTTTCAGGCCTCATACTTTGACGAACTCCTCCAAGGGATTTCATCATATTGAAGCATTCTTCAGTGTGTAGAATCTAAAGACCTTTGTGATGTTAAATTGCGAAGCTTTTTCCGTTCAGGGAAACGGGGTGGTCATGGCGGCACATAGAGTTTCAATCACTCGCAAAAAGCAGTAATCTGCTGTCACTAAAAAACACAATGTCCAATCTCTCCCAAAGGTCGCAGGTGTGATGAGACTCGAGCTTGGAAATGTTTGTTATGCTATTTGTCAATAATGGTTAGAGCGCCACCTAGTGGCATGAGTATAATCCTGGTTGAATAAGATGAAATGTTAGCTGGTGATTAAAAGCATGAAATCCATCAATGTGACATCACATCGGACGTGCCGGTTTGAGGTGTTGGCAGTGGCTCGACGTGCCGGGGGTGCGAGGGCCCTCATAACGCTGCTTGCAGCTTTAATTATTATTATTATTATTAGGGCCCGAGCACTGACTGTGCGAAGGCCCTATTGTATCTGCTCTGTTTCTTATTATTAGGGCCCGAGCACTGACAGTGCGAAGGCCCAATTGTAATTGCTCTGTTTATTATTAGGGCCCGAGCACTGATAGTGCGAAGGCCCTATTGTAATTGCTCTGTTTATTATTATTATTATTATTATTAGGGCCCGAGCACTGACAGTGCGAAGGTCCTATTGTAATTGCTCTGTTTATTATTATTATTATTAGGGCCCGAGCACTGAGAGTGCGAAGGCCCTATTGTATCTGCTCCGTTTCTTATTATTATTATTAGGGCCCGAGCACCGAGAGTGCGAAGGCCCTATTGTATCTGCTCCGTTTCTTATTAGGGCCCGAGCACTGAGAGTGCGAAGGCCCTATTGTATCTGCTCCGTTTCTTATTATTATTAGGGCCCGAGCACCGAGAGTGCGAAGGCCCTATTGTATCTGCTCCGTTTCTTATTAGGGCCCGAGCACCGAGAGTGCGAAGGCCCTATTGTATCTGCTCCGTTTCTTATTATTATTATTATTATTATTATTATTATTATTATTATTAGGGCCCGAGCACCGAGAGTGCGAAGGCCCTATTGTATCTGCTCCGTTTCTTATTATTATTATTATTATTATTATTCACCCCAAACAAGGGCCTTTTTGAGGGCCTAAACATGCTCAAAAACTCATGAAATTTTGCACACATGCCAGGTCTGGTGAAAAATTTTGTATTTTAATGGTTTTACATATGAGCACTGGGAAATGGCTCTACAGCGCCACCTATGCCTTGTTAAATGCAGCCCTACGACCACATCGTTTGAGCTACATGTATGAAATTTGGCACACATGTGTATCATGCCAAGACGAACAAAAAAGTCTGTGGGCCCATTGACGCAAACCCAACAGGAAGTCCGCCATTTGGAAGAGAAGGTGACATTTTGGCTCTAATTTTGCCATTTCCATGCCTCGAACTTTTGCGAACTCCTCCTTGGGGTTTCATTTCATAACCTTCAAATTTGGACAGTGTCAACTACACCCTTGTGCCATGTTAAATTGCGGAGCTTTTGAGTTTTCACAATACTATGAGGCCGTGGCGCCATGGCGAATTTCGATGACTCGCCATGAAAATCTTATTGCCTCTCATTTTGTCATACATTTTCTGACCTTGACCAAAGTGAACACATATGATAAGGCTCCACCCCTGAACATATTTCAACTGCCATATTTGACATCAAGGACAGCGCCACCTAGTGGGAACAGGAAATGTCATGTTTTACACTTTGGGGTACAGTATAGTGATGGGTGACATCTGCAGCCTCAAATTTCTCCAGGAAAGCCTTAAGGAGTTGGTCTTGGGTTCCAGTGAAAACTGTGAGTTTTCGCGAAAGGGTGTGACCCCAGCAGCATGGCGAACTTTGATGTCACGCCATGAAGAAACAAATTAGTATAACTCAATGAAATCCAGTCTGATCAGTACCAGACTTTACAGGCATGATGTCAGACCCGCCCTGAACAGATTGATGTGCCCATTGTCGGAAATACGGACAGCGCCACCTAGTGGCAACAGGAAATGTCATGGCTTTAATTTTGTTGTACTGATTTTCACAGGTTCATCGTGGCCACCTCAAAAGCGGTGAATATCACCATCAGTCCCTCGTGATGCTTCAGTGCAAAAATTGTGACTTTAAACTGAACGGCGCACCCTGGTGGCAACGCTGTTCACCATGAAAGATGAAGTGGCTTTTGAGGGTCTTGGCAAGTTTATAGAGGCTTGAAATTTGGCACACACCTCCAATGTGATGAAGGCTTTGTTGTCATGTGATCATTTTCATTGAATATCCCAAAATGGCTCCACAGCGCCCCCTACAATATTTCAAAACCACAGCCCCTGCTCTGTGTTTTATGTATGAATCTGAAACCTGGTAGGCTTATAGGAGATATTAAGATGTACAAAAAAGTCTCTTGGAGCAATATCCCAAATCCAACAGGAAGTCAGCCATTTTAAAATTAATGTGCAATTTTGGCAACATTTTCCCCTCTTTTCAGGCACCGTGCTTTGACGTACTCCTCCAAGGGATTTCATCAGATTGCACTATTCTTCAGTGTGTGGAATCTAAAGACCTTTGTGATGTTAAATTGCGAAGCTTTTTACATTCAGGGAAACGGGGTGGTCATGGCGGCACGTAGAGTTTCAGTCACTCGCCAAAAAGCACTAATCTGCTGTCACTCAAAAACACAATGTCCAATCTCTCCCAAAGCTCATAGGCGTGATGAGACTCGAGCTTGGAAGTGTTTGTTATGCCATTTGTACATAATGGTTAGAGCGCCACCTAGTGGGACGACTAACTAATCATAAATGAATGAGTTGAAATGTTAGCTGGTGGTTAAATGCATGAATTCCATCAATGTGACATCAGATCGGAGGTGCTGGTTTTAGGTGTTGGGCGTGGCTCGACGCGCCGGGGGTGCGAGGGCCCTCATAACGCTGCTTGCAGCTTTAATTATTATTATTATTATTATTCACCCCAAACAAGGGCCTTTTTGAGGGCCTAAACATGCTCAAAAACTCATGAAATTTTGCACACATGCCAGGTCTGGTGAAAAATTTTGTATTTTAATGGTTTTACATATGAGCACTGGGAAATGGCTCTACAGCGCCACCTATGCCTTGTTAAATGCAGCCCTACGACCACATCGTTTGAGCTACATGTATGAAATTTGGCACACATGTGTATCATGCCAAGACGAACAAAAAAGTCTGTGGGCCCATTGACGCAAACCCAACAGGAAGTCCGCCATTTGGAAGAGAAGGTGACATTTTGGCTCTAATTTTGCCATTTCCATGCCTCGAACTTTTGCGAACTCCTCCTTGGGGTTTCATTTCATAACCTTCAAATTTGGACAGTGTCAACTACACCCTTGTGCCATGTTAAATTGCGGAGCTTTTGAGTTTTCACAATACTATGAGGCCGTGGCGCCATGGCGAATTTCGATGACTCGCCATGAAAATCTTATTGCCTCTCATTTTGTCATACATTTTCTGACCTTGACCAAAGTGAACACATATGATAAGGCTCCACCCCTGAACATATTTCAACTGCCATATTTGACATCAAGGACAGCGCCACCTAGTGGGAACAGGAAATGTCATGTTTTACACTTTGGGGTACAGTATTGTGATGGGTGACATCTGCAGCCTCAAATTTCTCCAGGAAAGCCTTAAGGAGTTGGTCTTGGGTTACAGTGAAAACTGTGACTTTTCGTGAAAGGGTGTGACCCCAGCAGCATGGCGAACTTTGATGTCACGCCATGAAGAAAGAAATTAGTATAACTCAATGAAATCCAGTCTGATCAGTACCAGACTTTACAGGCATGATGTCAGACCCGCCCTGAACAGATTGATGTGCCCATTGTCAGGAATATGAAGAGCGCCACCTAGTGGGAAGAGGAAATGTCATGTCTTACACTTTGTTGTACTGATTTTCACAGGTTCATAGTGGCCACCTCAAAAGCGGTGAATATCACCATCAGTCCTTGATGATGCTTTAGTGCAAAAATTGTGACTTTAAACTGAACGGCGCACCCTGGTGGCAACGCTGTTCACCATGAAAAATGAAGTGGCTTTTGAGGGGCTTGGAAAGTTTATAGAGGCTTGAAATTTGGCGCACTCCTCCATTGTGCTTAACGCTTTGTTGTTATGTGATCATTTTCATTGAATAGCGCAAAATGGCTCCACAGCGCCCCCTACAAAATTTCAAAACATCAGCCCCAGCTCTGTGTTTTATGTATGAGTTTGAAACCTGGTAAGCTTATAGGAGATATCAAGATGTACAAAAAAGTCTCTTGGAGCAATATCCCAAATCTAACAGGAAGTCAGCCATTTTAAAATTAATGTGCAATTTTGGCAACATTTTCCCCTCTTTCCAGGCACCGTTCTTTGACGAACTCCTCCAAGGGATTTCATCATATTGAACCAATCTCCAGTGTGTGGAATCTAAAGACCTTTGTGATGTTAAATTGCGAAGCTTTTTACGTTCAGGGAAACGGGGTTGTCATGGCGGCACGTGGAGTTTCAATCACTTGCCAAAAAGCAGTAATCTGCTGTCACTCAAAATCAAAATGTCCAATCTCTCCCAAAGCTCATAGGCGTGATGAGACTCGAGCTCGGAAATGTTTGTTATGCCATTTGTACATAATGGTTAGAGTGCCACCTAGTGGAACGACTAACTAATCATGAATGAATGAGTTGAAATGTTAGCTGGTGGTTAAATGCATGAATTCCATCAATGTGACATCAGATTGGAGGTGCTGGTTTTAGGTGTTGGGCGTGGCTCGACGCGCCGGGGGTGCGAGGGCCCTCATAACGCTGCTTGCAGCTTTAATTATTAGGGCCCGAGCACTGAGAGTGCGAAGGCCCTATTGTATCTGCTCCGTTTCTTATTATTATTATTATTATTATTATTATTCAGGCGAAACAAGGGCCTTTTTGAGGGCCTAAACATGCTCAAAAACTCATGAAATTTTGCACACATGCCAGGTCTGGTGAAAAATTTTGTATTTTAATGGTTTTACATATGAGCACTGGGAAATGGCTCTACAGCGCCACCTATGCCTTGTTAAATGCAGCCCTACGACCACATGGTTTGAGCTACATGTATGAAATTTGGCACACATGTGTATCATGCCAAGACGAACAAAAAAGTCTGGGGGCCCATTGACGCAAACCCAACAGGAAGTCCGCCATTTGGAAGAGAAGGTGACATTTTGGCTCTAATTTTGCCATTTCCATGCCTCGAACTTTTGCGAACTCCTCCTTGGGGTTTCATTTCATAACCTTCAAATTTGGACAGTGTCAACTACACCCTTGTGCCATGTTAAATTGCGGAGCTTTTGAGTTTTCACAATACTATGAGGCCGTGGCGCCATGGCGAATTTCGATGACTCGCCATGAAAATCTTATTGCCTCTCATTTTGTCATACATTTTCTGACCTTGACCAAAGTGAACACATATGATAAGGCTCCACCCCTGAACATATTTCAACTGCCATATTTGACACCAGGGACAGCGCCACCTAGTGGGAACAGGAAATGTCATGTTTTACACTTTGGGGTACAGTATAGTGATGGGTGACACCTGCAGCCTCAAATTTCTCCAGGAAAGCCTTAAGGAGTTGGTCTTGGGTTACCGTGAAAACTGTGACTTTTCGCAAAAGGGTGTGACCCCAGCAGCATGGCGAACTTTGATGTCACGCCATGAAGAAAGAAATTAGTATAACTCAATGAAATCCAGTCTGATCAGTACCAGACTTTACAGGCATGATGTCAGACCCGCCCTGAACAGATTGACGTGCCCATTGTCGGAAATACGGACAGCGCCACCTAGTGGCCACAGGAAATGTCATGGCTTTAATTTTGTTGTACTGATTTTCACAGGTTCATCGTGGCCACCTCAAAAGCGGTGAATATCACCATCAGTCCCTCGTGATGCTTCAGTGCAAAAATTGTGACTTTACACTGAACGGCGCACCCTGGTGGCAACGCAGTTCAACATGAAAGATGAAGTGGCTTTTGAGGGGCTTGGAAAGTTTATAGAGGCTTGAAATTTGGCACACACCCCCAAATGTATGAAGGCTTTGTTGTCATGTGATCATTTTCATTGAATAGCGCGAAATTGCTCCACAGCGCCCCCTACAAAGATTCAAAATATCAGCCCCTGCTCTGTGTTTTATCTATGAGTCTGAAACTTGGTAAGCTCATGGAAGATATTAAGATGTACAAAAAAGTCTCTTGGAGCAATATCCCAAATCCAACAGGAAGTCAGCCATTTTAAAATTAATGTGTAATTTTGATGACATTTTCCCCCCTTTTCAGGCCTCATACTTTGACGAACTCCTCCAAGGGATTTCATCATATTGAAGCATTCTTCAGTGTGTAGAATCTAAAGACCTTTGTGATGTTAAATTGCGAAGCTTTTTCCGTTCAGGGAAACGGGGTGGTCATGGCGGCACGTAGAGTTTCAATCACTCGCAAAAAGCAGTAATCTGCTGTCACTAAAAAACACAATGTCCAATCTCTCCCAAAGGTCGCAGGTGTGATGAGACTCGAGCTTGGAAATGTTTGTTATGCTATTTGTCAATAATGGTTAGAGCGCCACCTAGTGGCATGACTATAATCCTGGTCGAATAAGATGAAATGTTAGCTGGTGATTAAAAGCATGAAATCCATCAATGTGACATCACATCGGAGGTGCTGGTTTTAGGTGTTGGGCGTGGCTCGACGCGCCGGGGGTGCGAGGGCCCTCATAACGCTGCTTGCAGCTTTAATTATTATTATTATTATTCACCCCAAACAAGGGCCTTTTTGAGGGCCTAAACATGCTCAAAAACTCATGAAATTTTGCACACATGCCAGGTCTGGTGAAAAATTTTGTATTTTAATGGTTTTACATATGAGCACTGGGAAATGGCTCTACAGCGCCACCTATGCCTTGTTAAATGCAGCCCTACGACCACATCGTTTCAGCTACATGTATGAAATTTGGCACACATGTGTATCATGCCGAGTCGAACAAAAAAGTCTGTGGGCCCATTGATGCAAACCCAACAGGAAGTCCGCCATTTGGAAGAGAAGGTGACATTTTGGCTCTAATTTTGCCATTTCCATGCCTCGAACTTTTGCGAACTCCTCCTTGGCATTTGGTTGTATAAGCTTCATCTTTGGTCAGTGTCAACTACACACCTGGGCCATGTTAAATTGCGGAGCTTTTGAGTTTTCACAATACTATGAGGCCGTGGCGCCATGGCGAATTTCGATGACTCGCCATGAAAATCTTATTGCCTCTCATTTTGTCATACATTTTCTGACCTTGACCAAAGTGAACACATATGATAAGGCTCCACCCCTGAACATATTTCAACTGCCATATTTGACACCAGGGACAGCGCCACCTAGTGGCAACAGGAAATGTCATGTTTTACACTTTGGGGTACAGTATAGTGATGGGTGACACCTGCAGCCTCAAATTTCTCCAGGAAAGCCTTAAGGAGTTGGTCTTGGGTTACAGTGAAAACTGTGACTTTTCGCAAAAGGGTGTGACCCCAGCAGCATGGCGAACTTTGATGTCACGCCATGAAGAAACAAATTAGTATAACTCAATGAAATCCAGTCTGTTCAGTACCAGACTTTACAGGCATGATGTCAGACCCGCCCTGAACAGATTGATGTGCCCATTGTCGGGAATACGTACAGCGCCACCTAGTGGCAACAGGAAATGTCATGGCTTTAATTTTGTTGTACTGATTTTCACAGGTTCATCGTGGCCACCTCAAAAGCGGTGAATATCAACATCAGTCCCTCGTGATGCTTCAGTGCAAAAATTGTGACTTTAAACTGAACGGCGCACCCTGGTGGCAACGCTGTTCAACATGAAAGATGAAGTGGCTTTTGAGGGGCTTGCAAGTTTATAGAGGCTTGAAATTTGGCCCACACCTCCAAATGGTTGAAGGCTTTGTTGTCATGTGATCATTTTCATTGAATAGCGCGAAATTGCTCCACAGCGCCCCCTACAAAATTTCAAAACAACAGCCCCTGCTCTGTGTTTCATCTATGAGTCTGAAACCTGGTAAGCTTATGGAAAATATCAAGATGTACAAAAAAGTCTCTTGGAGCAATATCCCAAATCCAACAGGAAGTCAGCCATTTTAAAATGAATGTGCAATTTTGGCGACATTTTCCCCTCTTTTCAGGCTTCATACTTTGACGAACTCCTCCAAGGGATTTCATCATATTGAACCATTCTCCAGTGTGTGGAATCTAAAGACCTTTGTGATGTTAAATTGCGAAGCTTTTTACGTTCAAGGAAACGGGGTGGTTATGGCGGCACTTAGAGTTTGAATCACTCGCCAAAAAGCAGTAATCTGCTGTCACTCAAAAACACAATGTCCAATCTCTCCCAAAGGTCGCAGGTGTGATGAGACTTGAGCTTGGAAGTGTTTGTTATGCCATTTGTACATAATGGTTAGAGCGCCACCTAGTGGAACGACTAACTAATCATGAATGAATGAGTTGAAATGTTAGCTGGTGGTTAAATGCATGAATTCCATCAATGTGACATCAGATCGGATGTGCTGGTTTTAGGTGTTGGGCGTGGCTCGACGCGCCGGGGGTGCGAGGGCCCTCATAACGCTGCTTGCAGCTTTAATTATTATTATTATTATTATTATTCAGGCGAAACAAGGGCCTTTTTGAGGGCCTAAACATGCTCAAAAACTCATGAAATTTTGCACACATGCCAGGTCTGGTGAAAAATTTTGTATTTTAATGGTTTTACATATGAGCACTGGGAAATGGCTCTACAGCGCCACCTATGCCTTGTTAAATGCAGCCCTACGACCACATCGTTTGAGCTACATGTATGAAATTTGGCACACATGTGTATCATGCCAAGACGAACAAAAAAGTCTGTGGGCCCATTGACGCAAACCCAACAGGAAGTCCGCCATTTGGAAGAGAAGGTGACATTTTGGCTCTAATTTTGCCATTTCCATGCCTCGAACTTTTGCGAACTCCTCCTTGGGATTTGGGCGTATAAGCTTCAAATTTGGACAGTGTCAACTACACCCTTGTGCCATGTTAAATTGCGGAGCTTTTGAGTTTTCACAATACTATGAGGCCGTGGCGCCATGGCGAATTTCGATGACTCGCCATGAAAATCTTATTGCCTCTCATTTTGTCATACATTTTCTGACCTTGACCAAAGTGAACACATATGATAAGGCTCCACCCCTGAACATATTTCAACTGCCATATTTGACATAAGGGCCAGCGCCACCTAGTGGGAACAGGAAATGTCATGTTTTACACTTTGGGGTACAGTATTGTGATGGGTGACATCTGCAGCCTCATATTTCTCCAGGAAAGCCTTAAGGAGTTGGTCTTGGGGTACAGTGAAAACTGTGAGTTTTCGCGAAAGGGTGTGACCCCAGCAGCATGGCGAACTTTGAGGTCTCGCCATGAAGAAACAAATTAGTATAACTCAATGAAATCCAGTCTGATCAGTACCAGACTTTACAGGCATGATGTCAGACCCGCCCTGAACAGATTGATGTGCCCATTGTCGGGAATACGGACAGCGCCACCTAGTGGCAACAGGACATGTCATGTCTTACACTTTGTTGTACTGATTTTCACAGGTTCATCGTGGCCACCTCAAAAGCGGTGAATATCACCATCAGTCCCTCGTGATGCTTCAGTGCAAAAATTGTGACTTTACACTGAACGGCGCACCCTGGTGGCAACGCGGTTCAACATGAAAGATGAAGTGGCTTTTGAGGGGCTTGGAAAGTTTATAGAGGCTTGAAATTTGGCACACACCTCCAAATGGATGTAGGCTTTGTTGTTATGTGATCATTTTCATTGAATATCCCAAAATGGCTCCACAGCGCCCCCTACAAAATTTCAAAACCACAGCCCCAGCTCTGTGTTTTATGTATGAGTCTGAAACCTGGTAAGCTTATAGGAGATATCAAGATGTACAAAAAGGTCTCTTGGAGCAATATCCCAAATACAACAGGAAGTCAGCCATTTTAAAATTAATGTGCAATTTTGGCAACATTTTCCCCTCTTTTCAGGCATCGTTCTTTGACGAACTCCTCCAAGGGATTTCATCATATTGAACCAATCTCCAGTGTGTGGAATCTAAAGACCTTTGTGATGTTAAATTGCGAAGCTTTTTACGTTCAGGGAAACGGGGTTGTCATGGCGGCACGTGGAGTTTCAATCACTCGCCAAAAAGCAGTAATCTGCTGTCACTCAAAATCAAAATGTCCAAACTCTCCCAAAGGTCGCAGGCGTGATGAGACTCGAGCTAGGAAATGTTTGTTATGCCATTTGTCAGTAATGGTTAGAGCGCCACCTAGTGGGACGACTATAATGATGATTGAATGAGATGAAATGTTAGCTGGTGGTTAAATGCATGAATTCCATCAATGTGACATCAGATCGGAGATGCTGGTTGTAGGTGTTGGGCGTGGCTCGACGCGATGGGGTGCGAGGGCCCTCATAACGCTGCTTGCAGCTTTAATTATTATTATTATTATTATTATTATTATTATTATTATTATTCACCCCAAACAAGGGCCTTTTTGAGGGCCTAAACATGCTCAAAAACTCATGAAATTTTGCACACATGCCAGGTCTGGTGAAAAATTTTGTATTTTAATGGTTTTACATATGAGCACTGGGAAATGGCTCTACAGCGCCACCTATGCCTTGTTAAATGCAGCCCTACGACCACATCGTTTCAGCTACATGTATGAAATTTGGCACACATGTGTATCATGCCCAGACGAACAAAAAAGTCTGTGGGCCCATTGATGCAAACCCAACAGGAAGTCCGCCATTTGGAAGAGAAGGTGACATTTTGGCTCTAATTTTGCCATTTCCATGCCTCGAACTTTTGCGAACTCCTCCTTGGGATTTGGTTGTATAAGCTTCATCTTTGGTCAGTGTCAACTACACACCTGGGCCATGTTAAATTGCGGAGCTTTTGAGTTTTCACAATACTATGAGGCCGTGGCGCCATGGCGAATTTCGATGACTCGCCATGAAAATCTTATTGCCTCTCATTTTGTCATACATTTTCTGACCTTGACCAAAGTGAACACATATGATAAGGCTCCACCCCTGAACATATTTCAACTGCCATATTTGACACCAGGGACAGCGCCACCTAGTGGGAACAGGAAATGTCATGTTTTACACTTTGGGGTACAGTATAGTGATGGGTGACACCTGCAGCCTCAAATTTCTCCAGGAAAGCCTTAAGGAGTTGGTCTTGGGTTACAGTGAAAACTGTGACTTTTCGCAAAAGGGTGTGACCCCAGCAGCATGGCGAACTTTGATGTCACGCCATGAAGAAACAAATTAGTATAACTCAATGAAATCCAGTCTGATCAGTACCAGACTTTACAGGCATGATGTCAGACCCGCCCTGAACAGATTGATGTGCCCATTGTCGGAAATACGGACAGCGCCACCTAGTGGCAACAGGAAATGTCATGGCTTTAACTTTGTTGTACTGATTTTCACAGGTTGATCGTGGCCACCTCAAAAGCGGTGAATATCACCATCAGTCCCTCGTGATGCTTCAGTGCAAAAATTGTGACTTTAAACTGAACGGCGCACCCTGGTGGCAACGCAGTTCATCATGAAAGATGAAGTGGCTTTTGAGGGGCTTGGAAAGTTTATAGAGGCTTGAAATTTGGCACACACCTTCAAATGGATGAAAGCATTGTTGTTATGTAACCATTTTCCTTGAATAGCGCAAAATGGCTCCACAGCGCCCCCTACAATATTTCAAAACATCAGCCCCTGCTCTGTGTTTCATCTATGAGTCTGACACTTGGTAAGCTTGTGTAAGATATCAAGATGTACAAAAAAGTCTCTTGGAGCAATATCCCAAATCCAACAGGAAGTCAGCCATTTTAAAATTAATGTGTAATTTTGATGACATTTTCCCCTCTTTTCAGGCTTCATACTTTGACGAACTCCTCCAAGGGATTTCATCATATTGAAGCATTCTTCAGTGTGTAGAATCTAAAGACCTTTGTGATGTTAAATTGCGAAGCTTTTTCCGTTCAGGGAAACGGGGTGGTCATGGCGGCACGTAGAGTTTCAATCACTCGCAAAAAGCAGTAATCTGCTGTCACTAAAAAACACAATGTCCAATCTCTCCCAAAGGTCGCAGGTGTGATGAGACTCGAGCTTGGAAATGTTTGTTATGCTATTTGTCAATAATGGTTAGAGCGCCACCTAGTGGCATGACTATAATCCTGGTTGAATAAGATGAAATGTTAGCTGGTGATTAAAAGCATGAAATCCATCAATGTGACATCACATCGGACGTGCCGGTTTGAGGTGTTGGCAGTGGCTCGACGTGCCGGGGGTGCGAGGGCCCTCATAACGCTGCTTGCAGCTTTAATTAGGGCCCGAGCACTGACAGTGCGAAGGCCCTATTGTAATTGCTCTGTTTATTATTATTATTATTATTATTATTTCGGCAAATGAATTGGCCGTTTGAGGGCCTAAACATGCTCGAAAACTCATGAAATTTTGCACACGCGACAGGTCTGGTGAAAATTTACGTATTTTAATGTTCTCAGACTTGGCCAGGGAAAATTAGCTCAGTAGCACCACCTAGAAAAATGAAAAACGCGAGCCCCCGGTATGGGTATGGCCTAAAGGTTTGAAAGTCGGTACACCTATATAACGTTCAGAGTCGAACAAAAAAGTCTATTATGGCAATGTCCTAAACCCAACAGGAAGTCCGCCATTTTGGATTGAATGTGACATTTTGGCTCTGATTTTACCGTTTCGATGCCTCGAACTTTAACGAACTCCTCCTTGGCATTTGGTCCTATACGCTTCAAATTTGGACAGTGTCAACTACACCCTTGTGCCATGTTAAATTGCGGAGCTTTTGAGTTTTCACAATACTATGAGGCCGTGGCGCCATGGCGAATTTCGATCACTCGCCATGAAAATCGTATTGCCTCTCATTTTGTCATACATTTTCTGACCTTGACCAAAGTGAACACATATGATAAGGCTCCACCCCTGAACATATTTCAACTGCCATATTTGACATCAAGGACAGCGCCACCTAGTGGGAACAGGAAATGTCATGTTTTACACTTTGGGGTACAGTATTGTGATGGGTGACATCTGCAGCCTCAAATTTCTCCAGGAAAGCCTTAAGGAGTTGGTCTTGGGTTACAGTGAAACTGTGACTTTTCGCAAAAGGGTGTGACCCCAGCGGCATGGCGAACTTTGATGTCACGCCATGAAGAAACAAATTAGTATAACTCAATGAAATCCAGTCTGATCAGTACCAGACTTTACAGGCATGATGTCACACCCGCCCTGAACAGATTGATGTGCCCATTGTCGGAAATACGGACAGCGCCACCTAGTGGCAACAGGAAATGTCATGGCTTTAATTTTGTTGTACTGATTTTCACAGGTTCATCGTGGCCACCTCAAAAGCGGTGAATATCACCAACAGTCCCTCGTAATGCTTCAGTGTAAAAAATGTGACTTTAAACTGAACGGCGCACCCTGGTGGCAACGCTGTTCAACATGAAAGATGAAGTTACTTTTGAGGGGCTTGGAAAGTTTATAGAGGCTTGAAACTTGGCCCACGCCTCCAATGTGATGAAGGCTTTGTTGTTATGTAACCATTTTCCTTGAATAGCGCAAAATGGCTCCACAGCGCCCCCTACAAAATTCCAAAATATCAGCCCCTGCTCTGTGTTTTATCTATGAGTCTGAAACCTGGTAAGCTTATGGAAGATCATAAGATGTACAAAAAAGTCTCTTGGAGCAATATCCCAAATCCAACAGGAAGTCAGCCATTTTAAAGTTAATGTGTAATTTTGGCAACATTTTCCCATCTTTTCAGGCACCATACTTTGACGAACTCCTCCAAGGGATTTCATCAGATTGATGCAATCTCCTGTGTGTGGAATCTAAAGACCTTTGTGATGTTAAATTGCGAAGCTTTTTACATTCAGGGAAACGGGGTGGTCATGGCGGCACGTAGAGTTTCAATCACTCGCCAAAAAGCAGTAATCTGCTGTCACTCAAAGACACAATGTCCAGTCTCTCCCAAAGCTCATAGGCGTGATGAGACTCGAGCTCGGAAATGTTTGTTATGCCATTTGTACATAATGGTTAGAGCGCCACCTAGTGGAACGACTAACTAATCATGAATGAATGAGTTGAAATGTTAGCTGGTGGTTAAATGCATGAATTCCATCAATGTGACATCAGATCGGAGGTGCTGGTTTTAGGTGTTGGGCGTGGCTCGACACGCCGGGGGTGCGAGGGCCCTCATAACGCTGCTTGCAGCTTTAATTATTATTATTATTATTCAGGCAAAACAAGGGCCTTTTTGAGGGCCTAAACATGCTCAAAAACTCATGAAATTTTGCACACATGCCAGGTCTGGTGAAAAATTTTGTATTTTAATGGTTTTACATATGAGCACTGGGAAATGGCTCTACAGCGCCACCTATGCCTTGTTAAATGCAGCCCTACGACCACATCGTTTCAGCTACATGTATGAAATTTGGCACACATGTGTATCATGCCAAGACGAACAAAAAAGTCTGTGGGCCCATTGACGCAAACCCAACAGGAAGTCCGCCATTTGGAAGAGAAGGTGACATTTTGGCTCTAATTTTGCCATTTCCATGCCTCGAACTTTTGCGAACTCCTCCTTGGGGTTTCATTTCATAACCTTCAAATTTGGACAGTGTCAACTACACCCTTGTGCCATGTTAAATTGCGGAGCTTTTGAGTTTTCACAATACTATGAGGCCGTGGCGCCATGGCGAATTTCGATGACTCGCCATGAAAATCTTATTGCCTCTCATTTTGTCATACATTTTCTGACCTTGACCAAAGTGAACACATATGATAAGGCTCCACCCCTGAACATATTTCAACTGCCATATTTGACATAAGGGCCAGCGCCACCTAGTGGGAACAGGAAATGTCATGTTTTACACTTTGGGGTACAGTATTGTGATGGGTGACATCTGCAGCCTCATATTTCTCCAGGAAAGCCTTAAGGAGTTGGTCTTGGGGTACAGTGAAAACTGTGAGTTTTCGCGAAAGGGTGTGACCCCAGCAGCATGGCGAACTTTGATGTCTCGCCATGAAGAAACAAATTAGTATAACTCAATGAAATCCAGTCTGATCAGTACCAGACTTTACAGGCGTGATGTCAGACCCGCCCTGAACAGATTGATGTGCCCATTGTCAGGAATATGAAGAGCGCCACCTAGTGGCAACAGGAAATGTCATGTCTTACACTTTGTTGTACTGATTTTCACAGGTTCATCGTGGCCACCTCAAAAGCGGTGAATATCACCATCAGTCCCTCGTGATGTTTCAGTGCAAAAATTGTGACTTTAAACTGAACGGCGCACCCTGGTGGCAACGCGGTCCACCATGAAAGATGAAGTGGCTTTTGAGGGGCTTGGAAAGTATATAGAGGCCTTAAATTTAGCACACACCTCCAAACGGATGAAGGCTTTGTTGTCATGTGATCATTTTCATTGAATAGCGCGAAATGGCTCCACAGCGCCCCCTACAAAATTTCAAAACCACAGCCCCAGCTCTGTGTTTTATGTATGAATCTGAAACCTGGTAGGCTTATAGGAGATATCAAGATGTACAAAAAAGTCTCTTGGAGCAATATCCCAAATCCAACAGGAAGTCAGCCATTTTAAAATTAATGTGTAATTTTGGCGACATTTTCCCCTCTTTTCAGGCTTCATACTTTGACGAACTCCTCCAAGGGATTTCATCATATTGAACCATTCTCCAGTGTGTGGAATCTAAAGACCTTTGTGATGTTAAATTGCGAAGCTTTTTACGTTCAGGGAAACGGGGTGGTCATGGCGGCACGTAGAGTTTCAATCACTCGCCAAAAAGCAGTAATCTGCTGTCACTCAAAAACACAATGTCCAATCTCTCCCAAAGCTCATAGGCGGGATGAGACTCGAGCTCGGAAATGTTTGTTATGCCATTTGTACATAATGGTTAGAGCGCCACCTAGTGGGACGACTATACTCATGGTTGAACCAAATGAAATGTTAGCTGGTGGTTAAATGCATGAATTCCATCAATGTGACATCACATCGAACGTGCTGGTTTTAGGTGTTGGGCGTGGCTCGACACGCCAGGGTGCGAGGGCCCTCATAACGCTGCTTGCAGCTTTAATTATTATTATTATTAGGGCCCGAGCACCGAGAGTGCGAAGGCCCTATTGTATCTGCTCCGTTTCTTATTATTATTATTATTAGGGCCCGAGCACTGAGAGTGCGAAGGCCCTATTGTATCTGCTCCGTTTCTTATTATTAGGGCCCGAGCACTGACTGTGCGAAGGCCCTATTGTATCTGCTCCGTTTCTTATTAGGGCCCGAGCACTGACAGTGCGAAGGCCCTATTGTAATTGCTCTGTTTATTAGGGCCCGAGCACTGAGAGTGCGAAGGCCCTATTGTATCTGCTCCGTTTCTTATTATTATTATTATTATTAGGGCCCGAGCACTGAGAGTGCGAAGGCCCTATTGTAATTGCTCTGTTTCTTATTATTATTATTATTATTTCGGCAAATGAATCGGCCTTTTGAGGACCTAAACATGCTCTAAAACTCATGAAATTTTGCACACGCGTCAGGTCTGGTGAAAATTTACGTATTTTAATGTTCTCAGACATGACCAGGGAAAATTAGCTCAGTAGCGCCACCTAGAAAAATGAAAAACGCGAGCCCCCGGTATGAGTATGACCTACATGTATGAAATTTGGCACACATATGTATCATGCCAAGACGAACAAAAAAGTCTGTGGGCCCATTGACGCAAACCCAACAGGAAGTCCGCCATTTGGAAGAGAAGGTGACATTTTGGCTCTAATTTTGCCATTTCCATGCCTCGAACTTTTGCGAACTCCTCCTTGGGGTTTGATTTCATAACCTTCATATTTGGTCAGTGTCAACTACACCCTTGTGCCATGTTAAATTGCGGAGCTTTTGAGTTTTCACAATACTATGAGGCCGTGGCGCCATGGCGAATTTCGATGACTCGCCATGAAAATCTTATTGCCTCTCATTTTGTCATACATTTTCTGACCTTGACCAAAGTGAACACATATGATAAGGCTCCACCCCTGAACATATTTCAACTGCCATATTTGACACCAGGGACAGCGCCACCTAGTGGGAACAGGAAATGTCATGTTTTACACTTTGGGGTACAGTATAGTGATGGGTGACATCTGCAGCCTCAAATTTCTCCAGGAAAGCCTTAAGGAGTTGGTCTTGGGTTACAGTGAAAACTGTGACTTTTCACGAAAGGGTGTGACCCCAGCAGCATGGCGAACTTTGATGTCACGCCATGAAGAAACAAATTAGTATAACTCAATGAAATCCAGTCTGATCAGTACCAGACTTTACAGGCATGATGTCAGACCCGCCCTGAACAGATTGATGTGCCCATTGTCGGAAATACGGACAGCGCCACCTAGTGGCAACAGGAAATGTCATGGCTTTAATTTTGTTGTACTGATTTTCACAGGTTCATCGTGGCCACCTCAAAAGCGGTGAATATCAACATCAGTCCCTCGTGATGCTTCAGTGCAAAAATTGTGACTTTAAACTGAACGGCGCACCCTGGTGGTAACGCGGTTCACCATGAAAGATGAAGTGGCTTTTGAGGGGCTTGGAAAGTTTATAGAGGCTTGAAATTTGGCACACACCTCCAAATGGATGAACGCTTTGTTGGCATGTGATCATTTTCATTGAATAGCGCGAAATGGCTCCACAGCGCCCCCTACAATATTTCAAAACATCAGCCCCTGCTCTGTGTTTCATCTATGAGTCTGACACTTGGTAAGCTTGTGTAAGATATCAAGATGTACAAAAAAGTCTCTTGGAGCAATATCCCAAATCCAACAGGAAGTCAGCCATTTTAAAATTAATGTGTAATTTTGATGACATTTTCCCCCCTTTTCAGGCCTCATACTTTGACGAACTCCTCCAAGGGATTTCATCATATTGAAGCATTCTTCAGTGTGTAGAATCTAAAGACCTTTGTGATGTTAAATTGCGAAGCTTTTTCCGTTCAGGGAAACGGGGTGGTCATGGCGGCACGTAGAGTTTCAATCACTCGCAAAAAGCAGTAATCTGCTGTCACTAAAAAACACAATGTCCAATCTCTCCCAAAGGTCGCAGGTGTGATGAGACTCGAGCTTGGAAATGTTTGTTATGCTATTTGTCAATAATGGTTAGAGCGCCACCTAGTGGCATGACTATAATCCTGGTTGAATAAGATGAAATGTTAGCTGGTGATTAAAAGCATGAAATCCATCAATGTGACATCACATCGGACGTGCCGGTTTGAGGTGTTGGCAGTGGCTCGACGTGCCGGGGGTGCGAGGGCCCTCATAACGCTGCTTGCAGCTTTAATTATTATTATTATTCACCCCAAACAAGGGCCTTTTTGAGGGCCTAAACATGCTCAAAAACTCATGAAATTTCGCACACATGCCAGGTTTGGTGAAAAATTTTGTATTTTAATGGTTTTACTTATGAGCACTGGGAAATGGCTCTAGAGCGCCACCTATACCTTGTTAAATGCAGCCCTACGACCACACAGTTTGAGCTACATGTATGAAATTTGGCACACATGTGTATCATTCCAAGACGAACAAAAAAGTCTGTGGGCCCATTGATGCAAACCCAACAGGAAGTCCGCCATTTAGAAGTGAAAGTGACATTTTGGCTCTAATTTTGCCATTTCCATGCCTCGAACTTTTTCGAACTCCTCCTTGGAATTTGGGCGTATAGGCTTCAAATTTGGACAGTGTCAACTACACCCTTGTGCCATGTTAAATTGCGGAGCTTTTGAGTTTTCACAATACTATGAGGCCGTGGCGCCATGGCGAATTTCGATGACTCGCCATGAAAATCTTATTGCCTCTCATTCTGTCATACATTTTCCGATCTGGACCAAAGAGTACACATATGATAAGGCTCCACCCCTGAACATATTTCAACTGCCATATTTGACATAAGGGCCAGCGCCACCTAGTGGGAACAGGAAATGTCATGTTTTACACTTTGGGGTACAGTATTGTGATGGGTGACATCTGCAGCCTCAAATTTCTCCAGGAAAGCCTTAAGGAGTTGGTCTTGGGGTACAGTGAAAACTGTGACTTTTCGCGAAAGGGTGTGACCCCAGCAGCATGGCGAACTTTGATGTCTCGCCATGAAGAAACAAATTAGTATAACTCAATGAAATCCAGTCTGATCAGTACCAGACTTTACAGGCGTGATGTCAGACCCGCCCTGAACAGATTGATGTGCCCATTGTCAGGAATATGAAGAGCGCCACCTAGTGGGAACAGGAAATGTCATGTCTTACACTTTGTTGTACTGATTTTCACAGGTTCATCGTGGCCACCTCAAAAGCGGTGAATATCAACATCAGTCCCTCGTGATGTTTCAGTGCAAAAATTGTGACTTTAAACTGAACGGCGCACCCTGGTGGCAACGCTGTTCACCATGAAAGATGAAGTGGCTTTTGAGGGGCTTGGCAAGTATATAGAGGCTTTAAATTTAGCACACCCCTCCAAATGGATGAAGGCTTTGTTGTCATGTGATCATTTTTATTGAATAGCGCGAAATGGCTCCACAGCGCCCCCTACAAAATTTCAAAACCACAGCCCCAGCTCTGTGTTTTATGTATGAGTCTGAAACCTGGTAAGCTTATAGGAGATATCAAGATGTACAAAAAAGTCTCTTGGAGCAATATCCAAAATCCAACAGGAAGTCAGCCATTTTAAAATTAATGTGCAATTTTGGCAACATTTTCCCATCTTTTCAGGCACCGTACTTTGACGAACTCCTCCAAGGGATTTCATCAGATTGGACCGATCTGCAGTTTGTGGAATCTAAAGACCTTTGTGATGTTAAATTGCGAAGCTTTTTACGTCCAGGGAAACGGGGTGGTTATGGCGGCACTTAGAGTTTGAATCACTCGCCAAAAAGCAGTAATCTGCTGTCACTCAAAAACACAATGTCCAATCTCTCCCAAACGTCTCAGGTGTGATGAGACTCGAGCTTGGAAGTGTTTGTTATGCCATTTGTACATAATGGTTAGAGCGCCACCTAGTGGAACGACTAACTAATCATGAATGAATGAGTTGAAATGTTAGCTGGTGGTTAAATGCATGAATTCCATCAATGTGACATCAGATCGGACGTGCTGGTTTTAGGTGTTGGGCGTGGCTCGACGCGCCGGGGGTGCGAGGGCCCTCATAACGCTGCTTGCAGCTTTAATTAGGGCCCGAGCACCGAGAGTGCGAAGGCCCTATTGTATCTGCTCCGTTTCTTATTATTATTATTTATTATTGTGTGGATGCTTTAAGCATCCACACTATTGAGTTCCTGTTTCTCTTTATTCTTTATTATTGTGTGGATGCTTTAAGCATCCACACTATTGAGTTCCTGTTTCTCTTTATTCTTTATTGTGTGGATGCTTTAAGCATCCACACTATTGAGTTCCTGTTTCTCTTTATTCTTTATTGTGTGGATGCTTTAAGCATCCACACTATTGAGTTCCTGTTTCTCTTTATTCTTTATTATTATTATTATTATTCTTAGGACTTCCGTACACTTTTCGCCGTAGAACTACTTCCACAATTTTCAGCCGATTTTCACCGTTCAAATTTTAAACTATTCAGCTATTTTTGCTCTTTCCGGCTATGACTTTTGCTATTTTTAACTATTATACTTTTTAAAATATTCCACTTTTTTCCTTTAATTTGTCCCATTGAAATGAATGGGAAACTTCAGCAATTCTGCTAAAATTTGCTTGTTTTTGAAACTTAACTACTTCCTCATACTTTCACCTAGAACAACCATTCAAATTTTAAAATGTTCACAAATTATTGGGCTATTCAGGTATGATTCAGCTTTTTCAAATCTTTTACTGTTTTACTTTTATGCCTCTTAAAGTTTTCAGTTGCAAAATTGTGATTTTTCACAAAATACATGCGTTGTTATGGTTGCTATGCTCTTGGCTTCCAGTGTGTCACTGAAGGTTTTGCAGTCTTCTCTTCATGTCCGAACAACTGTTTGCTACTTGCTCAATTTTCACTCAACTTCCACAAATTATACATCAAAACGTAGGTATTTTTGCTGGCTTTCAGAAAATGTCACTATCATTGTTGTGGTATTCATAGAACTTTCGCAAATCTCCTCAGACTAACACAAGGTCAGAAAACTCTCCATATAAAGTCAATGGAGAGTTTGTTCAAAATCACCGCTGCATTTCTGGAATGAGAGGCATATTCGAATCGTCATATCTCCTTAACGAAGCAAAGTTAAGACATGAGGCTTGTCCCGGCATATCTTCAGACACTCCTGACGCTCACAATTCAAGAATTTCTTTCTCAACTATTACCGTTCTGAAATGAGTTGGACTTGTTTGAGGGTAGGAAATTCGTCCTTCGCTCAGATTTCTTCAGATTTCAAAGTCTGGAAATGAACCACTTTTTTCTCTCGTCATAACTTTTTGTTGGATTTCCACAGAGACCTGAAAATTTCCATGATTGTTCACCAAAGCCTGCTGTCTCTTACGGTGAAAGAATGATATCGATACTCCAAATAGATTTCAAGTTACAAAGCGTTGTTTGAGGGCAAGTCAAGGCAGTTTTTGCTTCGCTCTACTCAGTTATGGTGCATTAGAAGTCAAATATCTTTAATAATTCATATTTTAACGATAAATTGTAAACACTGGAAGATTCCCCCATGTCTTCTGAACAAAACGGTGTAAGAATGACCGTTCTAGCCCCTACGGTTAGGAAATTATGGTCATTTGTTTGAGGGGAGTCGTCACTATGAGAAATAGACTGCAATAATCCTGTGCCTCTCTCTGCTGCGTGTGTAAAAAGATGCACCTTTTTTGGCGGGAAAACGTAAACAGCCACTGTGATTGGTGGATTTAAATTCGGCAGCTCTCTCCCTCTGTGTCTGTCTGTGTGTGTGTGTGTGTGTGTGTGTGTGTGTGTGTGTGTGTGTGTGTGTGTTTAGTGGGAGAGAGAGGACCCTGCCCTTATTTGGCAGCATGTCATTGTAGGATTTAAATTGAATATAGTTAGACTGATTGACTGGATTAGAGCCTGTGTTTGTGTGTCCCTCTCTGCATTTCTGTTTCAATATGCCTCCATATTTGTAATTTTGTAAGTTATTGCTATTCTGCTAAATCATAGTATTTCTGGTACTTTTCGGTACTTGTGCTAAATACAGTATTTCTGCTAATTTATAGTGTTTCTGCTTTATTATACTATTTGTGCTAAAACATAGTATTTCTACTAAATGTAGTATTTCTGCTTTTTATACTATTTGTGCTAAATTATAATATTTCTGCTTTTTATACTATTTGTGCTAAATTATAATATTTCTGCTTTTTATACTATTTGTGCTAAATTATAATATTTCTGCTTTTTATACTATTTGTGCTAAAACATAGTATTTCTACTAAATGTAGTATTTCTGCTTTTTATACTATTTGTGCTAAATTATAATATTTGTGCTAAATTATAATATTTCTGCTTTTTATACTATTTGTGCTAAAACATAGTATTTCTACTAAATGTAGTATTTATGCTTAATCATACTATTTCTGCTTTTTATAGGATTTGTGCCTAATATAGTATTTCTGCTTTTTATAGGATTTGTGCTTAATAATATAGTATTTCTGCTAAATTATAGTATTTCTGCTTTTTATAGTATTTGTGCTAAAACATAGTATTTCTACTAAATGTAGTATTTATGCTTAATCATAGTATTTCTATATATTTCTGCCATGTCCCCAGGCAGCCAATCCTCTGTGAGGACTTAGACATTCAAATTTTCAAATCAGGGCCTGCACGGTTTCCCAGCCAATCATATATGTGTCCTGAGGCATTCAAATTTGCATATTGGGGCCTTCATGGCTTCTAAGCCAGCCAATCATATCTGAGGGCTGAGGAATTCAAATCCACAAATCAGGGCCTGCACGGCTTCCCAGGCAGCCAATCATATATGTGGCCTCAGGCATTCAAATTTGCATATTGGGGGAATTCGTGGCTTCTAAGTCAACAAGTCATCCATGTCGTATATCTCTAAAAATTCACATTTTAATGATAAATTGTTAACACTGGAAGATTCCCCCATCTCTTCTGAACAAAACGGTGTAAGAATGACCGCTCTAGCCCCTACGGTTTGGAAATTATGGTCATTTGTTTGAGGGGAGTCCTCACTATGAGAAATAGGCTGCAATAATCCTGTGCCTCTCTCTGCTGCGTGTGTAAAAAGATGCACCTGTTTTGGCGGGAAAAAGTACACAGGCTCTCTGATTGGTGGATTCAAATTCAGCAGCTCCCAGGCTGACCTAGAAACTTACTTCTCTCTCCCTGTGCATTTTTTTGCTGATTTTTTCATTTAACAAGTATATTTGAGGGACCCTCAGCATGTTCAGCATTTTTTCAGCTGTCCATTTTGCTTTTCCAATTTTTCTGTTTAACTTATTACTATTGTGCTAAATCATACTGTTTCTGCTATTTCATAAGATTTGTGCTTAATATAGTATTTCTGCTTTTAATAGGATTTGTGCTTAATATAGTATTTCTGCTTTTTATAGAATTTGTGCTTAATATAGTATTTCTGCTTTTAATAGGATTTGTGCTTAATATAGTATTTCTGCTTTTTATAGAATTTGTGCTTAATACAGTATTTCTGCTTTTTATAGAATTTGTGCTTAATATAGTATTTCTGCTTTTTATAGGATTTGTGCTTAATATAGTATTTCTGCTAAATTACAGTATTTCTGCTTTTTATACTATTTGTGCTAAAACATAGTATTTCTACTAAATGTAGTATTTATGCTTAATCATACTATTTCTGCTTTTTATGGGATTTGTGCCTAATATAGTATTTCTGCTTTTTATAGGATTTTTGCTCAAACATAGTATTTCTACTAAATGTAGTGTTTATGCTTAATCATGCTATTTCTGCTTTTTATAGGATTTGTGCTTAATATAGTATTTCTGCTAAATTATAGTATTTCTGCTTTTTATAGTATTTGTGCTAAAACATAGTATTTCTACTAAATGTAGTATTTATGCTTAATCATAGTATTTCTATATATTTCTGCCAGGTCCCCAGGCAGCCAATCCTCTGTGAGGACTTAGACATTCAAATTTTCAAATCAGGGCCTGCACGGTTTCCCAGCCAATCATATATGTGTCCTGAGGCATTCAAATTTGCATATTGGGGCCTTCATGGCTTCTAAGCCAGCCAATCATATCTGAGGGCTGAGGAATTCAAATCCACAAATCAGGGCCTGCACGGCTTCCCAGGCAGCCAATCATATATGTGGCCTCAGGCATTCAAATTTGCATATTGGGAAATTCGTGGCTTCTAAGTCAACAAGTCATCCATGTCGTATATCTCTAAAAATTCACATTTTAATGATAAATTGTTAACACTGGAAGATTCCCCCATCTCTTCTGAACAAAACGGTTTAAGAATGACCGTTCTAGCCCCTACGGTTAGGAAATTATGGTCATTTGTTTGTGGGGAGTCCTCACTATGAGAAATAGGCTGCAATAATCCTGTGCCTCTCTGTGCTGCGTGTGTAAAAAGATGCACCTGTTTTGGCGGGAAAACGTAAACAGCCACTGTGATTGGTGGATTTAAATTCGGCAGCTCTCTCCCTCTGTGTCTGTCTGTGTGTGTGTGTGTGTGTGTGTGTGTGTGTGTGTTTAGTGGGAGAGAGAGGACCCTGCCCTTATTTGGCAGCATGTCATTGTAGGATTTAAATTGAATATAGTTAGACTGGTTGACTGAATTGGATCTTGTGTGTGTGTCTCTCTGTGCATGTGTGTTTCCTCATGTGTACATATTTGTAATTGTGTGGCTGTCATAAATTTTTTTTCAGATTTTTGTCATTTAACAAGTATATTTGAGGGACCCTCAGCATGTTCAGCATTTTTTCAGCTGTCCATTTTGCTTTTCCAATTTTTCTGTTTAACTTATTACTATTGTGCTAAATCATACTATTTCTGCTATTTTATAAGATTTGTGCCTAATATAGTATTTCTGCTTTTATAGGATTTGTGCTTAATATAGTATTTCTGCTTTTTATAAGATTTGTGCTTAATATAGTATTTCTGCTAAATGTAGTATTTATGCTTAATCATATTATTTCTGCTTTTCATAGGATTTGTGCTTAATATAGTATTTCTGCTAAATTTAGTATTTCTGATTAATTATAGTTTTTCTACTAAATCATAGTACAGTATTTCTGCTTTTTATGGGATTTGTGCTAAAACAAAGTATTTCTACTAAATGTAGTATTTATGCTTAATCATACCATTTCTGCTTTTTATAGGATTTGTGCTTAATATAGTATTTCTGCTAAATTATAGTATTTCTGCCAAATTATAATATTTGTGCTAAAACATAGTCTTAATTTAAAATTACAATATTCATAGTTCATCACAGTGTCTCTGGTAAATCACAATATTTCTGCTCTGTTGTACTATTTTTCTAAATCATAGTGTTTCTGTAATGTTTAAGTATTTTTGGCTAAATATATTCTTTCTGTTATCTTATATTATTTCTCCTAAATTCTTGTATTTTTGAGAAGTTATCATGTTTCTGGTAAGTTACAATATTTCTGCTAAATTCTGCTATGCTATTGTATCTCTGCCAAGTATTATGTTTCCTCTAAGATATTGCAGTTCTGCTAAGTTATTCCATTTTAGCAAACTTCTTTTGCTTCTGCAAAGTTTTTACAATTTCTGCAACTTTTCAGCTTTTTCAGCTACTTTTTGCAGACAGCTTCAGCTTTAAAGCATCCACACTGCATTTTCGCAGGAAATGCAAATTTTTCTAGTTATTATTATTATTCTTAGGACTTCCGTACACTTTTCGCCGTAGAACTACTTCCACAATTTTCAGCCGATTTTCACCGTTCAAATTTTAAACTATTCAGCTATTTTTGCTAATGCCGGCTATGACTTTTGCTATTTTTAACTATTATACTTTTTAAAATATTCCACTTTTTTCCTTTAATTTGTCCCATTGAAATGAATGGGAAACTTCAGCAATTCTGCTAAAATTTGCTTGTTTTTGAAACTTAACTACTTCCTCATACTTTCACCTAGAACAACCATTCAAATTTTAAAATGTTCACAAATTATTGGGCTATTCAGGTATGATTCAGCTTTTTCAAATCTTTTACTGTTTTACTTTTATGCCTCTTAAAGTTTTGAGTTGCAAAATTGTGATTTTTCACAAAATACATGCGTTGTTATGGTTGCTATGCTCTTGGCTTCCAGTGTGCCACTGAAGGTTTTGCAGTCTTCTCTTCATGTCCGAACAACTGTTTGCTACTTGCTCAATTTTCACTCAACTTCCACAAATTATACATCAAAACGTAGGTATTTTTGCTGGCTTTCAGAAAATGTCACTATCATTGTTGTGGTATTCATAGAACTTTCGCAAATCTCCTCAGACTAACACAAGGTCAGAAAACTCTCCATATAAAGTCAATGGAGAGTTTGTTCAAAATCACCGCTGCATTTCTGGAATGAGAGGCATATTCGAATCGTCATATCTCCTTAACGAAGCAAAGTTAAGACATGAGGCTTGTCCCGGCATATCTTCAGACACTCCTGACGCTCACAATTCAAGAATTTCTTTCTCAACTATTACCGTTCTGAAATGAGTTGGACTTGTTTGAGGGTAGGAAATTCGTCCTTCGCTCAGATTTCTTCAGATTTCAAAGTCTGGAAATGAACCACTTTTTTCTCTCGTCATAACTTTTTGTTGGATTTCCACAGAGACCTGAAAATTTCCATGATTGTTCACCAAAGCCTGCTGTCTCTTACGGTGAAAGAATGATATCGATACTCCAAATAGATTTCAAGTTACAAAGCGTTGTTTGAGGGCAAGTCAAGGCAGTTTTTGCTTCGCTCTACTCAGTTATGGTGCATTAGAAGTCAAATATCTTTAATAATTCATATTTTAATGATAAATTGTAAACACTGGAAGATTCCCCCATGTCTTCTGAACAAAACGGTGTAAGAATGACCGTTCTAGCCCCTACGGTTAGGAAATTATGGTCATTTGTTTGAGGGGAGTCGTCACTATGAGAAATAGACTGCAATAATCCTGTGCCTCTCTCTGCTGCACCTTTTTTGGCGGGAAAACGTAAACAGCCACTCTGATTGGTGGATTTAAATTCGGCAGCTCTCTCCCTCTGTGTCTGTCTGTGTGTGTGTGTGTGTGTGTGTGTGTGTGTGTGTGTGTGTGTGTGTGTGTGTGTGTGTGTGTGTGTGTGTGTGTTTAGTGGGAGAGAGAGGACCCTGCCCTTATTTGGCAGCATGTCATTGTAGGATTTAAATTGACTATAGTTAGACTGATTGACTGGATTAGAGCCTGTGTTTGTGTGTCCCTCTCTGCATTTCTGTTTCAATATGCCTCCATATTTGTAATTTTGTAAGTTATTGCTATTCTGCTAAATCATAGTATTTCTGGTACTTTTCTGTACTTGTGCTAAATACAGTATTTCTGCTAATTTATAGTGTGTCTGCTTTATTATACTATTTGTGCTAAAACATAGTATTTCTACTAAATGTAGTATTTCTGCTTTTTATACTATTTGTGCTAAATTATAATATTTCTGCTTTTTATACTATTTGTGCTAAATTATAATATTTCTGCTTTTTATACTATTTGTGCTAAATTATAATATTTCTGCTTTTTATACTATTTGTGCTAAAACATAGTATTTCTACTAAATGTAGTATTTCTGCTTTTTATACTATTTGTGCTAAATTATAATATTTCTGCTTTTTATACTATTTGTGCTAAATTATAATATTTCTGCTTTTTATACTATTTGTGCTAAATTATAATATTTCTGCTTTTTATACTATTTGTGCTAAAACATAGTATTTCTACTAAATGTAGTATTTCTGCTTTTTATACTATTTGTGCTAAATTATAATATTTCTGCTTTTTATACTATTTGTGCTAAATTATAATATTTCTGCTTTTTATACTATTTGTGCTAAATTATAATATTTCTGCTTTTTATACTATTTGTGCTAAATTATAATATTTCTGCTTTTTATACTATTTGTGCTAAAACATAGTATTTCTACTAAATGTAGTATTTATGCTTAATCATACTATTTCTGCTTTTTATAGGATTTGTGCCTAATATAGTATTTCTGCTTTTTATAGGATTTGTGCTTAATAATATAGTATTTCTGCTAAATTATAGTATTTCTGCTTTTTATAGTATTTGTGCTAAAACATAGTATTTCTACTAAATGTAGTATTTATGCTTAATCATAGTATTTCTATATATTTCTGCCATGTCCCCAGGCAGCCAATCCTCTGTGAGGACTTAGACATTCAAATTTTCAAATCAGGGCCTGCACGGTTTCCCAGCCAATCATATATGTGTCCTGAGGCATTCAAATTTGCATATTGGGGCCTTCATGGCTTCTAAGCCAGCCAATCATATCTGAGGGCTGAGGAATTCAAATCCACAAATCAGGGCCTGCACGGCTTCCCAGGCAGCCAATCATATATGTGGCCTCAGGCATTCAAATTTGCATATTGGGGGAATTCGTGGCTTCTAAGTCAACAAGTCATCCATGTCGTATATCTCTAAAAATTCACATTTTAATGATAAATTGTTAACACTGGAAGATTCCCCCATCTCTTCTGAACAAAACGGTGTAAGAATGACCGCTCTAGCCCCTACGGTTTGGAAATTATGGTCATTTGTTTGAGGGGAGTCCTCACTATGAGAAATAGGCTGCAATAATCCTGTGCCTCTCTCTGCTGCGTGTGTAAAAAGATGCACCTGTTTTGGCGGGAAAAAGTACACAGGCTCTCTGATTGGTGGATTCAAATTCAGCAGCTCCCAGGCTGACCTAGAAACTTACTTCTCTCTCCCTATGCATTTTTTTGCTGATTTTTTCATTTAACAAGTATATTTGAGGGACCCTCAGCATGTTCAGCATTTTTTCAGCTGTCCATTTTGCTTTTCCAATTTTTCTGTTTAACTTATTACTATTGTGCTAAATCATACTGTTTCTGCTATTTCATAAGATTTGTGCTTAATATAGTATTTCTGCTTTTAATAGGATTTGTGCTTAATATAGTATTTCTGCTTTTTATAGAATTTGTGCTTAATATAGTATTTCTGCTAAATTATAGTATTTCTGCTTTTTATAGTATTTGTGCTAAAACATAGTATTTCTACTAAATGTAGTATTTATGCTTAATCATAGTATTTCTATATATTTCTGCCAGGTCTCCAGGCAGCCAATCCTCTGTGAGGACTTAGACATTCAAATTTTCAAATCAGGTCCTGCACGGTTTCCCAGCCAATCATATATGTGTCCTGAGGCATTCAAATTTGCATATTGGGGACTTCATGGCTTCTAAGCCAGCCAATCATATCTGAGGGCTGAGGAATTCAAATCCACAAATCAGGGCCTGCACAGCTTCCCAGCCAGCCAATCATGTATGTGGGCTCCAGGCATTCAAATTTGCATATTGGGGAATTCGTGGCTTCTAAGTCAACAAGTCATCCGTGTCATATATCTCTAAAAATTCATATTTTAATGATAAATTGTCAACACTTGAAGATTCCCCCATCTCTTCTGAACAAAACGGTGTAAGAATGACCGTTCTAGCTCCTACGGTTAGGAAATTATGGTCATTTGTTTGAGGGGAGTCATCATTATGAGAAATAGACTGCAATGATCCTGTGTCTCTCTGTGCTGCGTGTGTAAAAAGGATGCACCTGTTTTGGAGGGAAAGAGTGCACAGGCTCTCTGATTGGTGGATTCAAATTCAGCAGCTCCCAGGCTGACCTAGAAACTCACTTTTCTCTCCCTGTGTGTGTGTGTGTGTGTGTGTGTGTGTGTGAGTGTGTGTGTGTGTGTGACAGAGAGAGAGAGAGAGAAAGGCTTTTAATGGGATGATCTCATTCTAAGATTCAAATTCAATATATTTAGACTGGGTGACTGAATTGGATCTTGTGTGTGTGTCTCTCTGTGCATGTGTGTTTTCTTATGTGTACATATTTGTGATTGTGTGACTGTTATAGATTTTTTTGCTGATTTTTTTTCATTTAACAAGTATATTTGAGGGACCCTCAGCATGTTCAGCATTTTTTCAGCTGTCCATTTTGTTTTTCCAATTTTTCTGTTTAACTTATTACTATTGTGCCAATTCATACTATTGCTGCTATTTTATAAGATTTGTGCAAAATATAGTATTTCTGCCAAATATAGTATTTCTGATTAATTATAGTTTTTCTACCAAATCATAGTACAGTATTTCTGCTTTTTATAGGATTTTTGCTCAAACATAGTATTTCTACTAAATGTAGTATTTCTGCTAAATTCTAGTATTTCTCCTTTTTATAGTATTTGTGCTAAAACATAGTATTTCTACTAAATGTAGTATTTATGCTTAATCATACTATTTCTGCTTTTTATAGGATTTGTGCTAAAACATAGTATTTCTACTAAATGTAGTATTTATGCTTAATCATACTATTTTTGCTTTTTATAGGATTTGTGCTTAATATGGTATTTCTGCTAAATTATAGTATTTCTGCTTTTTATAGTGTTTTTGCTCAAACATAGTATTTCTACTAAATGTAGTATTTATGCTTAATCATACTATTTCTGCTTTTTATAGGATTTGTGCTTAATATAGTATTTCTGCTAAATTATAGTATTTCTGCTTTTTATAGTATTTGTGCTAAAACAATGTATTTCTACTAAATGTAGTATTTATGCTTAATCATAATATTTCTATATATTTCTGCCAGGTCCCCAGGCAGCCAATCCTCTGTGAGGACTGAGACATTCAAATTTTCCAATCAGGGCCCAGCCAATCATATATGTGGGCTGAGGACTACAAATTTGCATATTGGGGCCTTCATGGCTTCTAAGCCAGCCAATCATATCTGAGGGCTGAGGAATTCAAATCCACAAATCAGGGCCTGCACGGCTTCCCAGCCAGCCAATCATATATGTGGTCTGAGGCATTCAAATTTGTATATTTCGGAATTCGTGACTTCTAAGTCAACAAGTCATCCATGTTATATATCTCTAACAATTCATATTTTAATGATAAATTGTCAACACTTGAAGATTCCCCCATCTTTTCTGAACAAAACGGTGCAGTGACCGTTCTAGCCCTTACGGTTAGGAAATTATAGTCATTTGTTTTGAGGGGAATCCTTAATGGATAATGTTTATATATATATATATATATATATATATATATATATATATATATATATATATATATATATATATATATATATATTTGTCTTTAAAACATCTTTGCAGACTGACTGTCCTGGACTGGTTGTTTTTTTTTTTTTTCAGGTCTGGTGAACTCAGCTCTTTGGTGTTGGTGTTCAGGAGTAGAGCCTTCTAATAATATGTATTCAACTTATAGAATTAAAGTTCTGCGAGTTTTTTCTGTAGCAAATAAATATTGTATAGAATATTTAAAATCACCTACATTTTTGATGTTTACAATGCCCATTGTGTGTAATACTGGAATTTCCTACTACCCGTGAACGCCTCATCTGTTACCTGACTGCCGGACATCCGCCTTTCCGCACACTTCGCTGAGTCCGCTCTGGGTGAGTGCTGCTGCTCTGCTTCTCCTCTTCTCTCCTAAATGTTTATAGTCTGTTTGTGCGATTTAACGAGTTCTTTTAGTGATTTATAAAGCCAACCGAGGTATAACTCATATTAGAGTAACACAGTGGTTGCTTTTTCTTAGTGAAACTTTGTCATTTTTGTATGTAAAAGGAGTGTTTGATGAGCTAACAACCCGATGCTAATGCCTAGTGCTCCTTTGAGCCCAGTGTGAAATGAAAATTTGACTGTGAACCACGGTTATTGTGTTGTTTTATTAATTACATTTGGTGTGTTTGTCAGTCTGTTACATAAGGTGCAGTTAGTTCTCTTCACAAATCAGTTGGTTAAAACAGCCTCATTCTTTATGCTGTAAAGTTTTTAACGATCCGCCATCTTAGATTCAGTGTCAGCTGTCGGCAAGATCAAAGGAGCCATTTTACCGCCTCTGACCGAACACGGGAGAAAAAGAGTCACGTGTGTGCAGGTCTTGTGGGTTAATTAAGACAAAGGAGGGGGGGAGAAACTGAGGATTAAACATAGGCTATGTCCCCACATACACGGGTATTTTTGAAAACGGAGATTTTCCGTTTCTGTTTTAAAAAACAATCCCGTCCACACATAAATGCAGAAATGAAGGAGAACGCTGCTAGGAACATGCCAAAGCAGCAGGTGGCGCTATATTCCTAACCGTGTAGAAATGTTGGCCAATCAGAAGTCTAGAAGCCTCGGTGGGAAATGGTAAACAAAGATGGGGCATAGAAGCAGAACCGAGTCATATCTGTGGGGGGACAGTAACTGTGTGCGCATATGTAAGCATTTAAACACTGCAGAGAGAACAATTAACAGTAACCGTATTGTAGAAATGCATTTCACCGAAACAATAACGTGGCGCACAGTGTGACGTCAAAAAAGGCGCTGCGTTTTCTCCGTTTCCCTGTCCACACATAAATGCAAAAACTGAGTTTTCGAAAATATTCTGGCAAGCGTTTTTAGTTTTTCAGTGACCGAAAACGCCGTTTAAGTGTGGACGAAAGGTGCAAACGCATAGAAAAATCTCCATTTTCAAAAGTACCTGTGTACGTGTGGACATAGCCCAAGAATAATAAGAACTCCTAATATGTAGACTTTAATTTTTAAGAACTGTTTAACAAAGGCTTGTTTGTGCCAACCTAAATCTGCAGCACAGTTTAAATTCTCACTTTGTGGGAAATTAATGAAATAAACAACAGCCCACCTTCACATAAATAAAATATGGCAGTATATTATTATTAGTATGGTACATAGATATTTATTTTAAAACTACAGCATATTTACTATGATACTATGTGCAGTTGGTAATATTTTAGGAAGTAGAATTTGAATGCAGACCACCTCAAATATTAAAGCCTTAAAAATATGCCGTGCAGTTTTTCATGTATGAGTGTTTTGCAATCTTAAATGAGATGTAGACCAAAGAAAACAGAGGAGAGTTGTTGTTTGTATTCCAGCTGTAGTAAACAAAGAAGTTTAGTGAATCTTTTTGACAACAGAGAGTGATGCAGTATTGATGCTGATTTGAGTTTTCTGATCCTGTATTTTTGTTCTTTGTCTTTTGTTACACAGAGTGAAATAAAGCTTGGTTTTGCCTTTGCTGGTAAGTAAACAGTGATTGTAACTGAAGCAATATGAAATTGGGATTGTGTAACCTTTTTTAGCAATTTACATACAATAGTTTGGCTTTTTGTGATATCTTGCCATTTGCTCATGGGCAAAAACACATTTAGGATTTATAAGCAGTAAAGCCCCCCCCCCCCCCCCCCCCCACTAGATCTCTGAGTGTCCCTAAAAATGTCCCTGAAGTTTAATAGGCCATTTATGTCTAATTTTAAAGGCTTATCAAAGCATTTCTGTAGTAATTATTGTTTTTATTACACATGTTAAGGCCATTTGAGACTCTGCAATTAAATTTTGCCCTCTTTAGACTAAAGTGAGTTCATTTTGTCTGAGGTACAGTGCTGGGAAAAGTCTTTCTTCCTTGCAGATTTATTTTGTTCATGCTTTTTTGTCACATGTTTCAAATCATCTAACAGGGATGATATGAATAAATACAAAAAAGCATTTTAAAGTGATGATTTCACGTATGAAGCAGAGAAAACCAAACCAGAGCTATCTGTTCTAATGTGAGAACATGCTGGTCTCTAATACCCAGCTGTGGAAGCCCTGATACGAAGAACTACCATCAAGCATTTATAGTATCAAGTATTATTTGTGATTGTTGCACGCTTTGAAACTGTGATGTTATCATTTGATCAAGTGTGCAGTGCGAGCAAATCATTGCTTGTGGTATCTGCTGTGTTATGTAATAGCACCAAAGTATTAGAGCTTTACGTTCATGAGGAATTTCTGTGGAATTGCAGATGGATAAAACGACACATCACCTTAATAAAGACAGAAATCTTTAATAAGGTGCAGAAAGAGAAGATGGGGTGTTTATAGTAAAGCTGTTGTAAACAAAGAATTTAACAGATTTTTTTTTCACTACAGATTGTGATGCAGTATTGACTCTGATGCTGATTTCAGTTGTCTGATTCTGTATTTTTGTTCTTTTGTTACAGAGTGAAACAGAACTTCGGTTTTGCCTTTGCTGGTAAGTAAGCAGCAATTGTAACTGCAGTAATATGACATTGTCACTGTGTAACATGTTTAGCAACTTACCTAACGTAGTTTGGTTTTTGTGACATTACCATTTACTGATGGGCAAAAACAAATGGTCAGAATTTATACCTTGTAGCAGCAAAGGCCCCACACATGACCTCTGACTGTCCCTGAAGTTTAACAGGCCATTTGTGTCTGATTTTTATGTTTGAACACAAACAACTGTTTTTATACAGTTGTTCATGTTCTCCGTTTGTTTATGGATTTACCTAGCAGACATAACTATGAACGCATTTTAGGTGAGTTAGTGTAAGTGGTAGCTTAAACACTTAAGAGCACCACAGTTGTTGATTTATATCTTCACTCATATTCTGCTTATGTATTACATTAAAGTCAGACCACTATAGAAGTATTTTTGCCTGAGTGAACAGAAGTGGTAGGTTAAACATTTAAGCAATAATAAAAGACTAAGAGAACCAGAGTTGTGAGTAGGCAATGTTGTGTATGTTAAAGCCTGTGTGTAATTTATGTACACTAAGTTTAAATCAGTTTCTTAATAAGTTGCTTGATACAATGTGTTTGAAAATTATATATAAAAGGGAAATATTGCAAAATACAAAAAGATTCCTGCCAACAGGTACAATGGAAGGACTTTTTATTATAATTTTTAAGAAATTAATTGCAAAAATGGCGTGCCACTGTTGTTACTATAACATGTCAGAATTTACATGTATTTTAGGATTTACATATTCAGATCAGAACTAAAACCTAATGAGGTTTTCCGTTGATTCTAACAGTTGTGGTTTTTCCACACTTTATTAAGCACTGACTTGTGATAGAAAATGATGGAGCTAAAAAGCCATAATCTGTACCAACAAATATTGGTGCCTCTTCTTTGCACTTCTGTAGTATGCATGCCTTTATTACACATGTTATCGTCATGTGAGACTCTGTAACTAAAGTTTGTCCTCTTTAGACTACAGTGAGTTCATAAAGGCTTGAAGAAATTGAGGATCTTACTAGTTATTTCATGTCACAGTAAATTGGATTGTGTGTGAAGAGGTTCAACAGTGTAAGTCATTAAACAGTGATCTGATGTGTTGTTTCCTTTCTCTAGGATACTGATCTGATCGTCGCAAGTCTGGTAAGTATAGGTTTTGTCTGCAGTACAGTGCTGAGAAAGGTCTTTCTTCCTTGCAGATTTATTTTGTTTATGCTTTTTTTCACATGTTTCAAATCATCTAACAAGGATGACCTGGATAAATACAAAAAGCAGTTTTAAAGTGATGATTTCATTTTTGAACCAGAACAACCTGGTCTAATGTAAAAACATATTGGTCTCTAATACCCAGCTGTGGATGCCCTGATAGCAACAATTACCATCAAGCATTTACAGTAACTGGTAATGACTGGTTTACATCACTGGTTGATTTTGGTCCACTATAATTTCAGAATTGTCTTAATTAGATCCAAACAGGACAGGCAAAAAAAGAAAAGAAAAAAGTCTTAATTAAGGCCCAATATAGGGTTTTCAAGTCATACCAAGTACCACGGTGGTTAGCACTGTTGCCGCACAGCAAGAAGGTCCTGAGTTTAATTCCAACATCAGGCCGGGGTCTTTCTGTGTGGAGTTTGCATGTTCTCCCGGTGTTTGTGTGGGTTCCCTCCGGGTACTCCGGCTTCCTCCCACCGTCCAAAGACATGCAGCTTGTGGGGATAGGTTAATTGAATAATCCAAATTGTCACTAGGTGTGTATCTGCGAATGAATGTGAGTGCGAATGGTTGTCTGTCCCTGTGTGTTGGCCCTGCGACAGACTGGCGACCTGTCCAGGGTGTACCCTGCCTCTCGCCCTATGACAGGTGGGATAGGCTCCAGTGCCCCCTGAAAAGGATAAGTGGAAGCGGATGGATGGATGGATGGATGGATGGATGGATAGGGTTTTCAAGTCATACCAAGTATCTTAATTTCATTAAGGTCCAGACTGATTCGTTTACACCAAGTGTTTTGTTTCATTCATTCAATTGGACTTGCTTGTGTGCTTCAGATCCTAAGTGTGATTAAACTTAAGCCCAGGACCTGATGAGTTGATGTAGGTCCTGAAGTAGTAAAGGAACTCTGGGACATCACAGTAACAGCACCATGTTTGACTTTAATGCTGGTGTTTTTCTCTCACTATAGATGATTCAGTTTAGTGCAGTTAGTCAGCACAGCTCTTGGTTATCATCGAGATATTATTAGGCAACTTGTTTTTGCCTGTTCAGCTACAACGTCTGGGAGGGTTTCTGTTTTCTGGGGTCTCCAGATCCTTAGAAATCTCTTTGTAAACCTTTACAGAACTATATGTGTTTGTTTCACATTAGAGCAGCTCACGACTAGCAGTTTAGGGACAATTAAATATTCACATAGGGCAGGGGTCTCAAACTCCACTCTTCAAGGGCCGGTGTCCTGAAGCTTTTCCACGTGTCCCTGTTACAAAACACCTGAATAACATTTGTAGGTCATTAGTGAGAGTATAGAATTTGACTGTGTTGAAGTGGCATCCCCGAAGACTGTTCAAATTTAAGTAATTTAAGTGTTTGGAAAAATGTACTTCTAAAAGTACTTTCATTGCATCATGTTCATTCACTCATGAGCTGCTATAACATGAATCAAATGGCTGAATTACCACCTCAGCATGCAGTCACGTTCTGTAGAGTTTTGCTAATGACCTACTAATGTTATTCAGGTGTGTTGCAACAGGGACACATAGAAAAGTTTCTGGACACCAGGCCTTAACGACCAGAGTTTGAGACCACTGGTGGTAGGGCATGGTGGATTTCAAAAGCTTCTTCCCTTAAATCACTGCCTAAAAACTGCTTTTTGTAATTTGTCATAATGACTTGCAAAATATAGGTGGGATGAAAACATAAACATAAGACATTTTATAGTGGCCTGATATTTTTATCAAGGCTGTTTTTTGAAAATAATCCTGCCCTAATTTACAAAAGATGAACTGTCTGAAAGTCATGTTTGTTTGTTTGTTTGTTTGTTTGTTTGTTTGTTTGTTTGTTTAAGAAATGTGGGAATCTCCAGCAAAGATCTTACATGCAACAGCTCAGATACAGCACTCACTTCTGTTCTTTTTATCATGAAATGATCTACAAAGAAATGATCATCATACTAAATTTTGCTAATTAGGCCTTTATATCAGCTATGATAAGTTTATTATAGATTTAGTGTAGTGCTTATTGCTGTGTATCAAACATGCCCCAAATGTGACTGAAATATGTAGAAACTGCTGTGTAGAAACTAGCTGTCTCCAAATTTCTCATTTTGCCAAAATTCATACAGAGTGACCTGAAACTGTGCTGTAACCTCAGTGTGTTGGTTTTGTTGGACCATATAATATTTACAGTAAGTTACTGTAGCAGCACGTCTTGGTTTGAGTTTATAGACTTAGTTTATTGTTTTAATAGAATGTAAAAATGTCCTTATAACAGTTCCACCATCATTTGTTAAACATTGTCATTCTGTTCAGTCCAATAATTTACTGTAGAAGTCTTTAGTATTTAAAGCCCTACATGTATTGTATTTTTGAGATTATAAGGCATAATGTCAATAAACAAGCCTGTTTTTAAGGCAGATTAAGCCAAACAAACAGTCAGATAAGTCAAACTTTATTCAAGTCATTCACAAACAACTCTCAACACTGTTCAGTTGTAACACATAAAATACAGAACAATACACTCTTTCAGTTCATTCCTCATCCACAAATCCATCAAACTCTTCATGGGTTGATCAGTTTGAAATCTGCTTCTTAAGCATGTCTCTTAGCACGTGCCAGGTCCTTGTACACACACCATAATGTTATGTTGAAGCACCGTACGAATTACTCTGCGAGGGTCCTGACTATGGTAGCCATAATGCTCTGACAATACATCAAGCAGCACAGCTTTGTAGCTTACGAAGTCTTACGAAAATATTTGACAGAATTTTGAGCGCTGTGTACCACAGAAATCCCGTTTGAGGTCAGTAAGCATAACCAGAATCGATACGCTAGGCACATTGTATGTTTTTGAGATAATGACAGGATTTTAGGTGTGCCATATAGTCTGAAGAATATGGTAAATCCAAGCATGTTGGAAATATGACTAATTCCATGCCTTTTGTGTCTTACAGGTGACCTGCTGCAGAAGATCCTCTCTCTCTCTCTATCATTATAAGCAATTCTGTCTATCCTATCACTCTCCCAACTCTATCTAATTTGAAAGCCATTCTATCTTGTATCCCTCTATCCCTACTGCTCTAATTTGAAAGCCATTCTATCTTGTATCCCTCTATCCCTACTGCTCTATCTAATTTGAAAGCCATTCTATCTTGTATCCCTCTATCCCTACTGCTCTAAT
Source organism: Copadichromis virginalis (assembly GCF_057382275.1). NCBI lineage: Eukaryota > Metazoa > Chordata > Actinopteri > Cichliformes > Cichlidae > Copadichromis > Copadichromis virginalis. Next base: position 5,767,546 of record NC_140628.1, read on the forward strand.
TTGAAAGCCATTCTATCTTGTATCCCTCTATCCCTACTGCTCTATCTAATTTGAAAGCCATTCTATCTTGTATCCCTCTATCCCTACTGCTCTATCTAATTTGAAAGCCATTCCATCTTGTATCCCTCTATCTCTACTGCTCTATCTAATTTGAGAATCCAAGTTTTGAGAATCCTTTCAGAATCCAATTTTCAGAAATCCAAGTTACCAGAACTTGATCTATCTGTTACAGAATTCTGAGAGATCTCTGCTCTCACTGCTCTTTCTTTCCTGTCTTTAAACTCTCTCACATTCAGTCATTTTGCTGGAAATTACAAGTTGAATATACAGTAGTAGAATTACAGTACAGTAGAACTTATAGTAGAAACTACTTACACAGCCCTACATTTGTCATTTTAATTTTGCATTAGACTTTAGTTTGGACTGCTAGTTTGGCTTACTTTGATCAATTGTATAAAATATCACCTTTTTATAAGTTTATTTGTAATAAGATAATCTGGTTATTTTGTAATACATACATTCAGATAAATAATAAATTAGATCCAGTCTGTTAGTCTGTTTCATTGGCTATAACATTTGACTGCAAGTTTATAGTACTATTATTTAAGGACAAACCCATTTTGTCACTCGGTGTAAGTATTCAGTTAGTATTGTCATCGAGAAGTGCCTGAGGACCCAGACTTCCTGTTTCCTGACTGCTGCAGAACATCCAGCTGAAGAAACCCCGTTTCTAAAAGAGGTACAATAAAACGCACCAAATTGTTTCCAGAGAACTTTGAATTTCCTTTATTTTTTGAGTTTGGAGTACAAATCAGCTTTTTAACATCTATTCATATATTCATAAAAACATTTTATAGTATAATAGTACATTTCTCAGATTTAACAGTAACTTGAGGAGTTATAAGTTTTTCTGTTTCAAGGTTCAGTTTTGTTTATATTTGTGTATAACCACATATAAGTTCCAGATTGTACTTCAGCAAAATGCCAAGAAAAAGTCAAAGGTCGCAGTCCCAGAAGCTTAGATGGCAAAAGCAGAAAGAACAGGTGAATGTTTCTCAGAGCAGTGAGCAGGTAAAGGTGTGTGTTTCAACTTTTCCCAGCACAGAAGTGCAGAGCAGTGTTCAGACAGCCACAGTGTCTTATGCAGATGTGGTAAAGAAAGGTGTTCCCTCAGTGTCTGTCCCAGAGCCTGAAGTTATGCAGGTAATCCAGACTGAACCCCAGCTAACTGCACAAACACAGCATGATGGACAAGCTCCAGGACAGTCTCATGTACAGGTTACAAACAGTGAAAGTCCACGAGTGAGTAGCGTCTGTGCTTCCCGAAGCCAGGCTTCTCCTAGGTATGGAAAGTACCGGAATCAGCAATGTATGGCTAACAGTTTGGTTTTCCTGTCATTCTTACACGAGGATGAATTTATTACCAGAGCAGATCTAAACCGTGTGTTGGACAAAGGCCATGCCGTCTATTCAGATGCCAGACTGAGGTTTGTGAACAGCGTGTTTCTAGCCTGCGATGAACTTCCCTCAGTGGTCACCAGCCGCAGACACGAGTATCAAGTCGACATGTCTCAGTTTGCTCATTACGGCACATTTGATGGTACAGATCACTTTCCGAGCCTTGAACAGGGATTACAGTGTTTGGCTTCAGACATTCGCTACGCTTTGCTAGTCATGGGAGGAACAGTCATCGCTGTTAGCAGGCTGACTTCAGGTGAATATGCATATTTTGACCCTCACCCACGTAAGTCTACTGGTATGCCATTGTCGCTAAGTGTAAGTGGTGGAACTGCAGTTATGTTGAAATTCACACGTCTTAATGACATGATTGACAGGATCAAACGTTTGTACAGAATGTTTAGCATCGCACCAAGCTGTACTTATGAGCTACAGCCCATCGAGTTTCACAGTGAAAACGCTGCTGACCAAAGAGATGCTAATCAAACCACCGAATACAGACAAACAGCTACAAGTGCACCAGCTTTAAATGAACGTGTTCATGAATTAAACTCCGAAATATACACTGAGCAGACACGGAAACCTGTGACCAAAGATTTAACCAGTGAAGTAATGTCATCCAGAGTTGATTCTTCAAATGAGACAGCTGCTCCCGGAAAAAAACATCCTTCTGATTATTTTGAAAAGAAAACCTCTGCATCTTCTGTGAGAGAAACTCCGGTAACACCAGATTCTGTTCCTCAGAATGATTCAAACAGTGCCTCCAGTTCAACTAAGATAACAGAGGAACTCTCAGATAAACTGCTGAAACGTAATAAACAGGAAAGGCAAAAAATGAGGAGAAGATTATTAGCCCAACAAAAGCTACCACAACGAAAGGAAAATCAGAAGACGAAAGAAAGGCAGATGTACAGGTTTGATGAAAGCTTCAAGACAAAGAAAAAAAACTCAACTAAGAAGTGTAATGATCCTGATCACAGACATAAAAGGAGTCTGTACAAAAATGAGCTGTATAAATTAAATGCTACCTATAAGGAGAAACACAGAGAACATTTGAGAAAGATGTATAGAGAAAGTGCTAAAATTAGAGAGAGAAAAAGAGAACGTGTCATAAGGACATATAGAGACAATCCCCTATTCAGAGAAAAGCAGAAGGAACGTATAACAAGAACGTATAGAGAGTCTCCCATATTCAGAGATAAGCAGAAGGAACGTATAACAAGAACGTATAGAGAGTCTCCCATATTCAGAGATAAGCAGAAGGAACGCATAACAAGAACGTATAGAGAGTCTCCCATATTCAGAGATAAGCAGAAGGAGCGTATAAGAAGAATATACAGAACTTGTGCTGGATTCAGAGAGAAACATAAAGCTTACATGAGGTCATATGTATATAACCTATATAAAAAAAGCGAAGATTTTAAACAGAAAAAACGATCTTATATGACTAAGCGTTATGGAGAAGAAAAACAATTTCAGCAACAACACAAGGACAATATGAGAGAACGAATGAGAGTAAAATATTGGAACGGTTTTTCTTTCAGACAGATGCATAATATCAGATGTGCAATGAATATAAAACGGAAATATCGCCAGATGCATCGACCAACTGAGACTTTACAGTGTCATCCAGAGAACACTTTAATGAATGAGGCCATATCTCGTTTCAGATCAAACATTAAGTCAGCACCATCTTATGTTTGTACTGTTTGTCTAAAAGCTTCTTTTCCTAATCAGGTGAAAATCTGCAAAAGACAAAATTACTCAAAACACCAGACTGTAGCTCAGCAGTGTCTAACTGGTAAATTTGTTCATGTGTGTGATGAAGCATGTAATGATCACTGCAGCTTTCCTGTTGAGAGAAAAAAAGAGTATATCTGTCACACATGTCACAGTTCCCTCAAAAGTGGATGCATGCCCAGGCTTGCTGCTGTTAATGGTTTAGAACTGCAGGATATTCCAGCTGAACTTTGTGATCTCAACATTCTGGAGAGACATCTGATTGCCAAATGCATACCATTTGCTAAGATTATTCCTCTTCCAAAGGGGAGACAGAGACTCATACGTGGTAATGTGGTGTGTGTACCATCTGAGGTCCAACAAACAGTTGACAGTTTACCGAGGATCAGAAGCCAATCACAGATCATGAGGGTGAAATTGAAAAGACGACTGTGCTACAAAGGCCATCAGCTGTTCCAGACTGTCACCTGGTCTAAACTCATTCAAGCTCTGCGTAAACTGAAACAAATTCATCCACAGTACACAGATATTGTTATCAGAGATGATGCATTGCTTTGTGATCCAACGTTACCTGATGATGACAGCAGTGATGAAGCCAGCATGGCAAGTGATGATTATAATGAAGCAGATTTAATGGAAATTGACAACTATGAAAAAGATGCCCTTTTGTGCGAAAGTGAGTCTCAAAGTGACCAAGATATTAATATGCAATCCTGTGATGAACAACCAGAGGAACAAAATCCAGATGAACCAGAAAGTGATTTGAACAATGGAGGTTTTGCTCTAGAAAGTTGTCTGCAGCCTGTAGACATTTCAGAAGAGATTCTCTGTTTCACTGATAACACATATTGTGTGGCTCCTGCAGAAAGAAACAATCCTGTTAGCTTCTTCAGAACTCCTCATTTGGAAGCCATGGCATTTCCTGTGCAGTTTCCTACTGGTCAGAATACACTGGATGAAAAGAGACGTCTCAAGCTCACACCAAGTGCTTACTTCAAGTCAAGGCTTTTCAACATTGATGCAAGATTTGCTAAAGACACAAATTACTTGTTTTTCTCACAGTTTGTCACTGAAATACATTTGGCTAATTCCAGCATGACAATACAGCTAAGGAAAGGTAAAACTATGACCAAAGATGGACGCAAAATCACATCAGGAATGTTACAAAGTAAGACAGAAGTAGAGAAGCTGGTAAGAAATAAAGATGCAATCAGATTTATGCAGCCACTCAGAGGAACTCCAGCTTACTGGCAGAAAACTACCAGAGATCTATTCAGCATGGTTCGCCAAATAGGAACACCTCAGTTCTTTGTCACTTTCTCTGCTGCTGAGATGAGATGGCCTGAAGTGATTCAAGCAATAAAGAGACAGCAAGGTGAAGAGGTTGATTTTGAAGCCCTGGACTGGTCAGAAAAGTGTGAAATTCTAAGATCAAATCCAGTAACCACCATGCGAATGTTTGATAAACGTGTTGAGGCTTTGTTCAGAGATTTGCTTTTTTCTCCTGCACAGCCCCTTGGTGAGATCATTGATTACTTTTACAGAGTTGAGTTCCAGCACAGAGGTAGTCCACATATACACATGTTGCTGTGGATTCGAGAAAAGGTAGAAGCAGATGTGGATGATGACCAAACTGTCTGTGACTTTGTGGACAGATACATCTCAGCTCAACTCCCTGATCCAGAAAAGCAACCTGAACTGCACAAAAAAGTCACTGAGCTACAAAAGCACAGCAAAAACCACACAAAAACATGCTTTAAGAGTGTGAACTCTGGTTGTAGATTTGGGTTTCCCAAACCACCAGCCACAAGAACAATGATTGTGAGACAGGATGAGGATTCAGACACTGAAGCTGCAAAAGCCAAACTCAGACCTTTGTTGAACCTGCTGAAGGAACCTGAAGCTGCTTCCCTCACCATAGAGCAGATTCTGTCACGATGCAACTTGACAATGAATGAGTATGAACAATGCCTCCAAGACATAAACAAGAAAACAGCTCTGATTCTGAAACGTGACCCAAATGAGTGTTGGATCAACAATTACAACCCAGACCTGCTTGAAGCCTGGAACTCTAATTTAGATGTCTCATTCATTTTGAATGCCTATTCATGTATAGAATACCTCTGTAAATATATAACAAAGAAAGAATCTGGCCTCTCTGAATACCTGAAGACAGTTATTGACAACTCTGATAAGAACACCGTCAATGAATGTGATGAAATGAGAGCTGTGATGCAGGCTTACTCAAAAAAGAGAGAAATCAGCGCACAGGAGTGTGTGACTCGAGTCTGTGGCCTAAAAATGAAAAAATGTTCCCGCAGTGTTGTATTTGTACCAACAGATGATAACCCAGTAAAAATGAGTCGGCCCATGAGCTTCCTGGAAAGCACAACACACGACAGTTGTAATATTTGGATGACAAGTTTGAGTGATAAATACAAATGCAGACCTGAGACCCCAGAATATGAGGAAATGTCACTGGCTGATTTTGCTGCCTTGTGCAGGTTGGTGAGTGGTCCAAATGAAGGAAAAGATGTGCTTCCTCTTCTAAACCAGCTTGGATTTGTACAAAGGCGAAAGAATGATAAACCAGCTATAATCAGGTATTACCACTGTTCACAGGAAAAAGATCCTGAGCAATATTATGGTCGACTGTTGAGACTTTACCTTCCACACAGATCAGAGCAGGAACTGAAACCACAAGGGTTCCAAACCTATCAGTCCTTCTACAACTCAGGTTTTGTACGACTTCCATGTTCAGACCACAGTGAGTCTGTGAAAAGGGTTGTGAAAAGAAATAAAGACAAGTATGAGAAGAACTCTGAGGATATTGAGAGTGCACTGGAAGAGTTTGAACAAAATAGGGATGTTGTGATTGATGAATGGTGTAATCTGGCTCCTGAATCTGAAGTTGTGAGGCTGCAATGCGATGAGAATCTTCCTGAGAGACATTCTGATGATGAGAACGAACAGGAGAATGTTCCCGACTACAGTCGTCAGTCTGATGCTGTAACAAAGATCAGAGCCGTCAGAGAACAACCTGCAGTAGATCCAGCCGTGGTACGTGTAATGTATCAGAATCTGAACCAGAAGCAGGCCTGCGTGTTCTATGCCATAAGAGACTGGTGTATTCAGCGAGTTTGTGGTTTGAACCCAGATCCATTTTTCTTCTATATCAACGGTGGTGCAGGAACTGGAAAGTCACATCTGATTAAGTGTATTCATTCTGAAGCATCAAAGATCCTGAGCAGACTGCCTGCTAATGCAGAAGAAGCTGACATATCAAATCCAACTGTTTTACTGACTTCATTTACCGGGACAGCAGCTTTTTCTATCAATGGCTCTACATTACATTCCCTACTCAAACTACCCAGGAGTCTGAAACCACCCATTCAAGGACTTGGTAACCAACTGGATGAAATCAGATCTGAGCTGATGAATGCTGAAATTATTGTTATTGATGAGATTTCAATGGTTTCAAAACCCCTTTTTGCTTATGTGGATGCAAGACTGAAACAAATCAAAGGCACTCAGAGACCTTTTGGTGGAATGTCAGTTTTAGCTGTTGGAGATTTTTACCAGCTGCCACCAGTGCGACAGTCTAAACCTCTCTGTGTTTACGATCCAGAACAGATTGACCTATGGCAGGAGCATTTTCAGATGATCACTCTAACCGAGATCATGCGTCAGAAAGATGATGTGGCCTTTGCAGAGATGCTGAACAGGATTAGAGTCAAAGAAAAGACAGATGAGCTTTCTCAGTGCGACAGAGATTTGTTGTCACAGGCTGTGACTGCACCAGAAGAATGTCCAACTGAGGTCTTACACATTTATGCCACCAACAAGAATGTGGAATCCCACAACACAGATACCCTGAAGAAGCTTCATTCAAACATCATAATCATCAATGCAGACGATTTCCAGAAGGATAAATGTACAGGCAGAATGGAACGAAGAGACAAACCATTTACAGGTGGGCGAAATGATTTACCTGACACTCTGAATGTTGCTGAAGGAGCTCGAGTCATGCTGACCAGAAACTTGGACACACTAAACGGTTTAGTCAACGGTGCTTTTGGTATACTGGTAAAGGTGGTGAGATCTGAAAATGATGGACACATAATTAAACTGGGGCTCAGGATGGACAACCGGCAGCCTATGAGACACAACCGCAGTGCTAATGCAGCATCTGATGATCTTGTTTACATTGAGAGAGCAGAGGAGAGTCTGAAGTTTAAAGGAGCGGTACGCAGACAGTTTCCTGTAAAGCTAGCATTCGCTTGCACAATTCACAAAACTCAGGGTCTTACAACACAGACAGCTGTAGTTTCAATGAAGAACATTTTTGAACCAGGTATGGCTTACGTTGCTCTCAGCAGGGTGACGTCTCTCAGTGGACTCTATTTGCAGGACTTGGATGAGAAAAAGATTTACGCCAATCCCGAGGTAACTGCAGCGCTCCAAACCATGAGACAAGCCAGTGTTGAGGAAATGATGCCTCTTCTTCAGGTCAGAGAAACAGCCAGCAGACTTGACACTCTTACACTGATCCATCACAATACGGAGGGTTTGCCATCTCACATCAGTGACATCAAGAGTCATCATGAAATGTGTTTAGCAGATGTTTTGTGTCTCACTGAGTCTCACCTTCAAGGCTCCTTTGTTGCAGACAGTCTTCATTTGGATGGCTACACCATGTTCAAACGCAACAGACATGTGTCCTACACAAACTTTCCTCACATGGCCAGCAGAAGTGGTGGGGGAGTTGTTGTGTATTTGAGGAATCATTTTCAGGTTCAGGTAAAACAGTATCTGCATAATGTCACTGATCTTGAGTTTTTAGTGTTGAAGGTTCAGGCTCCATTCCCTGCGCTCATTGCTGTTGTGTACAGACCCCCTGACTACAGTTTGACACCATTCATGCAAAACCTGGTAAGTCTTTTAGATTCACTTGAAATAATGGACTGTCACCCAATCATTGTGTGTGGAGATTTTAATGAGAACCAGTTGCAGAGTGGAAGAAAACAGATTCTGGAGCAGTTTCAGTCGAGAGGGTATTCACAGCTGATCACTTCTGCCACTACAGACAAGAACACCCTGCTTGACCTCATTTTTATTTCTCAGCCACAGAAATGTCTGTATTCAGGTGTTCTGAGATCATATTACAGTTACCACAACCCTGTCTTTTGTGTCCTGTCCTCGAGCCAATCATGAAGTCGTCTGGTGAGTTTTGAAACAATTACAGATCATGTTTGTTACAGAGTTTACTGATTGTAGAGCATGAAAAAGATTTTTCATTGAAAAAAGGGTCTTCCCTACTCTGTCTGTCAGAAGACCCTTTCTTATTGCAATGTTATTAATCATTTCACCAAATCATTGCTGAACTTCATGCAGAGCAGAGAACATCTGCTATCATGCACCTCTGATCTGAAATGTGCTGCAACATTTATTAAACCAACATCATTTCTTTTATTCTCATGTTTTAAATGACTAAATCTTTTTACTGTGACGTATGTAGCTCAACAAACGAGATCTTCCCCTCCAAGGGCTTGAAAATATGAAATAGTAAATAAATAAATCCCACATAAATGCAGGTATTTATTATGGCTCACATGAATAAATACAGACAATTATATTTTCTTGATTATAGTAGCTTTTGTAGAATCAAAAGTTTTTGTGATGAATGAGGTTTTGCTTATCATGTTTTACAGGTAAAAAATGTCAAAAGTTATAAACTATCTTTAGGCTACCAGAGATGTCTATAATGATACATTATGTAGAGAAAAACATTAGTACAGCTTACAGAATATGTATAAAAACTGATTTAGAAGTAAATGGATAGTTTTCTGAAAGTTCCCGACTACAGTTTAACACCACCCACCCAGCTCAGCCCCCAAGTGTCTATGTAATGCTGGTATGGTGTGTGAGTTTGACTTGGCCTTTATCCGGGTGGGTTTGGGTTTGGGTGGATAAAGGCCAAGTCAGAATTCTCTGAGCAGCTGGAAAAAGCTGCTAATAAACAAAGACATCAAAAAGTGTGGGCTTTAGGTGTAGCCCCCGCTTTCTGATGCACTAATTAGACTTAGTAACCGACACCCCATACCAGCATTACATAAACACTTGGGGGCTGAGCTGGGTGGGTGGTGTTATAAGCACGTGTTTTGTTAGATATATTTTTTCAGACACCATCTTCATGAACTGCTGAGCCAAACCTGATCCATCAGTGCTGGACTGCACAGATAACTACATGCCACAAGGAGACTGCTGTGTTATGAATTGCCATACCAGTGTGTCTTCAATGGAGAAGATGACACACCCATCACCTGACCTCCTGCCTGATCTGGAGACCATCATCATGCTACCACACTACACACCTCTGAGACCATCAATGATGACTCATACTGAGGAAACTGTATTTCCTGTCAGAGATGCTCAGTGATCCTCAGAGCAGAGAGAGGTATCGTTCTTTATCTTTGATTAAAAAAAAAATGTCAGTGTTTTTAATTCAATTAATTAATTAAAATCCTGTTTATTGCATAAATAATTCCACACTCAAATGATTATACTTGTTGACACTTTTTGAGTTTTAATTCACATTATGGATTACAAATCTATGCTTTTTCTACTCTGTCTCTCTGTGCAGGTATTGCTGTCTTCTGAGTTCTTCCGTGTCCCAACTGAGGCCTTCAAACCTCATTGCAGAGCTCATGTCTTTCCTCACCATCATGTGAGTGTGAGATTGCTCTGGATTCTGGTTATGTGGCCTGCAGCACCTATAAGGTATTTCAACATTGTTCATTGTATAACTTATTTGTAGTTTTTAGGGTTTCTACAGACAAAAAAAATGTTCCTTTTTCTGTATTTTTTAGAACAAGCTCGTCCAGTGTGCCTGCATTCCAGCTTCTTAGACTCTACGCAAGTGGACAGAGTATCAGTGTTTGGCCACTCTTACAGACACTGACTTCTGTCAATTCACTTCTACTGATCGGGCACCTCACTCCAGGAAGACAGAGGGCTGCAAGCCTGTCATCATTTCCAGTGTGGCTTTGTATTCTTGGGGTAGCATCAGATTTTTCCCACAAATATTCAAAGGTAACACTTGTTTTAAGCTTAGTTATTAAATCAAAAGTCTTCCCTTGTGTCATGTCTGTGAAGGTTCTCATGATGTCCTTTGATGTAGTCTCTCTCTTCACTTGCATACCCACTACAGAGGCAGTGGAGACTGTCAGAAAACGACTGCAAGAAGACAGCTCCTTGGAAGACAGGACCAACTTCACACCCGATCAGATGTGCACACTGTTAGACCTCTGCCTCACCACTACATATTTCAAATACAACGAGGGTTTCTACAGACAAAAACATGGCTGTGCCATGGGTTCCCCTGTGTCACCTGTTGTAGCCAACCTTTACATGGAGGAAGTGGAAAGGAAGGCTCTTGGCTCTTTCAAAGGAAGAGTACCCAGCCACTGGTACGGATATGTAGATGACACCTGGGTCAAAATCAAAAGGCAAGAAGTGGAATCCTTCACTGCACACATTAACACCGTGGATAAAAACATCAAGTTCACCAGGGAAGACACAAAGGACGACTGTTTGCTTTTCCTGGACTGCGCTGTGCACATTGAAGAGAACGGCAAACTCAACATCGAAGTTTACCGGAAGCCCACACACACGGACCAGTACCTCCTCTTTGACTCCCATCACCCTCTGGAACACAAACTTGGAGTAATTAGGACACATCCCTCTCCCCCCCCCCCCCGGGCAGAACATGTTCCCTCTAAGCCTGAAGGGAAAAAGAAGGAACACACACATGTAAAGGAAGCACTCAAAACGTGTGGCTATCCTAATTGGGCGTTTATAAAGTCAGCAAAGATGCACAGAAAAGAACATCAGATACCAGCGAGGGAGGATAAGAAAGACAGATGCAACAACATTGTCATCCCCTATGTACTAATTAGACTTAGTAACCGACACCCCATACCAGCATTACATAGACACTTGGGGGCTGAGCTGGGTGGGTGGTGTTAAAAGCACTTGTTTTGTAGATATATTTTTTCAGACACGGCACAGTCTCCTTTGTGGCAAAACCTTCAAACTTCACCATCCTCAGCTGAAACAACAACATCTTAACACCATCTTCATGAACTGCTGAGCCAAACTTGATCCATCAGTGCTGGACTGCACAGATAACTACATGCCACAAGGAGACTGCTGTGTTATGAACTGCCATACCAGTGTGTCTTCAATGGAGAAGATGACACACCCATCACCTGACCTCCTGCCTGATCTGGAGACCATCATCATGCTGCCACACTACACACCTCTGAGACCATCAATGATGACTCATACTGAGGAAACTGTATTTCCTGTCAGAGATGCTCAGTGATCCTCAGAGCAGAGAGCGGTATGATTCTTTATCTTTGATTTTTTAAAAAAATGTCAGTGTTTTTTAATTCAATTAATTAATTTAAATCCTGTTTATTGCATAAATAATTCCACACTCAAATGATTATACTTGTTGACACTTTTTGAGTTTTAATTCACATTATGGATTACAAATCTATGCTTTTTCTACTCTGTCTCTCTGTGCAGGTATTGCTGTCTTCTGAGTTCTTCAGTGTTCCAACTGAGACATTCAAACCTCACTGCAGAGCTCATGTCTTTCCTCACCATCATGTGAGTGTGAGATTGCTCTGGATTCTGGTTATATGGCCTGCAGCACCTATAAGGTATTTCAATATTGTTCATTGTATAACTTATTTGTAGTTTTTAGGCCTTAACACAACTAAAATGTTCCTTTTTCTGTATTTTTTAGAATAAGCTCGTCCAGTGTGCCTGCATTCCAGCTTCACAGAAAAGAACATCAGACACCAGCGAGGGAGGATAAGAAAGACAGACACAACAACATTGTCATCCCCTATGTAGCCGGTGTATCAGAAAAACTCAGGAGAGTTTTCTCCAAATACGACATCCCAGTGTACTTCAGACCCAGTAACACACTCAGACAGAAACTGGTTCACCCGAAAGACAAAACTCCTAAACACAAACTTAACAATGTGGTGTACGCTGTACAGTGCAGCGAGGAATGCCCAGACTTCTACATCGGAGAGACCAAACAGCCACTTCACAAGCACATAGCACAACATAGAAGAGCCACCTCCACGGGACAAGACTCAGCAGTTCATCTGCATCTAAAGGACAAAGGTCAGTCTTTGAGGATGCCAATGTTCACATTTTGGACAGATGGAGGAGTGAAAGAAGCCATTTACGTCCACTGTGAGCGACCATCTTTAAACAGAGGCGGTGGTTTACGACACCAACTGTCTGCCATCTATAATCCAGTTTTGAGTTCCCTCCCCAGACACCGTAACGTCCACTCACATCCTGGGAGTGGGCGTGGGTGATTTCCTGTCCTCGGGAAATCACATGATAGGGTGGGGCCAGGTTTCACAATGAGCTCACCCGAAACCCTGGCTGATTGGGACCCACACCCACTTTCACACCTTGGCTCATGTGATTAGGTAGAGGATCATCAGGGGGTTCTTTGTCCCTGTTTGGGGGGAAACTCCCACTGGGTTTAAATCTGGGACTCTCCACCATTGACCCTTAGAACTGAAGAAGCTTCTCGGATGAGAGGTGAAACGTCTTCAAGGAACTCAAAGAAGTCCAGACGCTTTTCTTTCCAAGCTCCTTAGACTTCACTTGTGTTAATTACATTTTATTTGTTGTTGTTTTCTTTTAGATTTATATGCAGTGATTGGATGCGGTGGAGCTTTGTTAACCGTGTGGAAAACATCTGTTTGTGATGATATTTACAATGAGGCTTTAAGGTGACAGTTTCCATGTAATTTCAATCCTCTTACTAAGCAAAAACATGTTTGCAATTAACATATTTTTTCAGTTTTGTCTTTTGGATTTATGGTTAACATTCCTCTGTGACAGCAAATACTAAACTGGTCCAAGTAACCAGCATATCATTGGTCAAAGGCAAAAAGGACCACATGTCACACTAGCAATGTGTTAGTATAGAGTAGGTCTAACAGTGGTTTTCCACATCTGCTCTAATATATATAGATAATGGGTCAGACATATAAAGTCATTTTGAAAAGTTCATAAAGGTCATTTATATGTGTTCCTCTTTATCATTTTATATCAGGTCACACAGCTGACTTGAGTTTTGATCAGAGTAGAACCATAACATTCATGCTAATGGTTCTACTGTTTACAGTTACTTTATGATGGATTTCACCCTGGTCACAGCACTATGTGAAAAGCTGTTAGAGGTAAAGTTAAGCCAATTAATACATCATCATAAGTCACTCTCTAACGCAGGGCAGTGATTATTATTCACTGTAATTTATTCCACAACAATGTTCTTTATTTGATTCTTTAAATATGCACATCGATTGTTTAGCTCTGTGACTCTCCACACCTGAAATATATCACAATGTGGACTTCATTTCGACAGTATTTTGTAGATTGGTACCATATTTATCATCGAATCATCTTGTGCACTTATTAACTAAATGTTGTTTGTTTGTTTTTTTTGTTTGTTTGTTTGGGGGGTTTTTGTTGCCATTTTTACCTTTCACCAACTGTGTAAATTCTGCAATTTTACCTTGGTTTTGTTTCACATCAAAACCAAGGTAAAAGGACACTTATTTGATTGGCTGGGAAACTGTGCAGGCCCTGATTTGAAAATTTGAATGTCTCAGTCCTCACAGAGGATTGGCTGCCTGGGGACCTGGCAGAAATATATAGAAATACTATTATTAAGCATAAATACTACATTTAGTAGAAATACTATGTTTTAGCACAAATATTATAAAAAGAAGAAAAACTATAATTTAGCAGAAATACTATATTAAGCACAAATCCTATAAAAAGCAGAAATACTATAATTTAGAACAAATAGTATAAAAAGCAGAAATACTATAATTTAGCAGAAATACTATGTTAAGCACAAATCCTATAAAAAGCAGAAATACTATGTTAGTCACAAATCCTATAAAAAGCAGAAATACTATAATTTAGCAGAAATACTATATTAGGCATAAATCCTATGAAAAGCAGAAATAGTATGATTTAGCAGAAATACTGTATTTAGCACAAGTACCGAAAAGTACCAGAAATACTATGATTTAGCAGAATAGTAATAACTTATTGAAACACAAATGCACAGAGGGACACACAAACACAGGCTCTAATCCAGTCAACCAGTCTAACTATGTTCAATTTAAATCCTACAATGACATGCTGTCAAATAAGGGCAGGGTCCTCTCTCTCCCACTAAACACACACACACACACACACACACACACACACACACACACAGGGAGAGAGGACTAAGTTTCTAGGTCAGCCTGGGAGCTGCTGAATTTGAATCCACCAATCAGAGAGGCTGTTTACGTTTTCCCGCCAAAACAGGTGCAGAAATCCAAGTTACCAGAACTTGATCTATCTGTTACAGAATTCTGAGAGATCTCTGCTCTCACTGCTCTTTCTTTCCTGTCTTTAAACTCTCTCACATTCAGTCATTTTGCTGGAAATTACAAGTTGAATATACAGTAGTAGAATTACAGTACAGTAGAACTTATAGTAGAAACTACTTACACAGCCCTACATTTGTCATTTTAATTTTGCATTAGACTTTAGTTTGGACTGCTAGTTTGGCTTACTTTGATCAATTGTATAAAATATCACCTTTTTATAAGTTTATTTGTAATAAGATAATCTGGTTATTTTGTAATACATACATTCAGATAAATAATAAATTAGATCCAGTCTGTTAGTCTGTTTCATTGGCTATAACATTTGACTGCAAGTTTATAGTACTATTATTTAAGGACAAACCCATTTTGTCACTCGGTGTAAGTATTCAGTTAGTATTGTCATCGAGAAGTGCCTGAGGACCCAGACTTCCTGTTTCCTGACTGCTGCAGAACATCCAGCTGAAGAAACCCCGTTTCTAAAAGAGGTACAATAAAACGCACCAAATTGTTTCCAGAGAACTTTGAATTTCCTTTATTTTTTGAGTTTGGAGTACAAATCAGCTTTTTAACATCTATTCATATATTCATAAAAACATTTTATAGTATAATAGTACATTTCTCAGATTTAACAGTAACTTGAGGAGTTATAAGTTTTTCTGTTTCAAGGTTCAGTTTTGTTTATATTTGTGTATAACCACATATAAGTTCCAGATTGTACTTCAGCAAAATGCCAAGAAAAAGTCAAAGGTCGCAGTCCCAGAAGCTTAGATGGCAAAAGCAGAAAGAACAGGTGAATGTTTCTCAGAGCAGTGAGCAGGTAAAGGTGTGTGTTTCAACTTTTCCCAGCACAGAAGTGCAGAGCAGTGTTCAGACAGCCACAGTGTCTTATGCAGATGTGGTAAAGAAAGGTGTTCCCTCAGTGTCTGTCCCAGAGCCTGAAGTTATGCAGGTAATCCAGACTGAACCCCAGCTAACTGCACAAACACAGCATGATGGACAAGCTCCAGGACAGTCTCATGTACAGGTTACAAACAGTGAAAGTCCACGAGTGAGTAGCGTCTGTGCTTCCCGAAGCCAGGCTTCTCCTAGGTATGGAAAGTACCGGAATCAGCAATGTATGGCTAACAGTTTGGTTTTCCTGTCATTCTTACACGAGGATGAATTTATTACCAGAGCAGATCTAAACCGTGTGTTGGACAAAGGCCATGCCGTCTATTCAGATGCCAGACTGAGGTTTGTGAACAGCGTGTTTCTAGCCTGCGATGAACTTCCCTCAGTGGTCACCAGCCGCAGACACGAGTATCAAGTCGACATGTCTCAGTTTGCTCATTACGGCACATTTGATGGTACAGATCACTTTCCGAGCCTTGAACAGGGATTACAGTGTTTGGCTTCAGACATTCGCTACGCTTTGCTAGTCATGGGAGGAACAGTCATCGCTGTTAGCAGGCTGACTTCAGGTGAATATGCATATTTTGACCCTCACCCACGTAAGTCTACTGGTATGCCATTGTCGCTAAGTGTAAGTGGTGGAACTGCAGTTATGTTGAAATTCACACGTCTTAATGACATGATTGACAGGATCAAACGTTTGTACAGAATGTTTAGCATCGCACCAAGCTGTACTTATGAGCTACAGCCCATCGAGTTTCACAGTGAAAACGCTGCTGACCAAAGAGATGCTAATCAAACCACCGAATACAGACAAACAGCTACAAGTGCACCAGCTTTAAATGAACGTGTTCATGAATTAAACTCCGAAATATACACTGAGCAGACACGGAAACCTGTGACCAAAGATTTAACCAGTGAAGTAATGTCATCCAGAGTTGATTCTTCAAATGAGACAGCTGCTCCCGGAAAAAAACATCCTTCTGATTATTTTGAAAAGAAAACCTCTGCATCTTCTGTGAGAGAAACTCCGGTAACACCAGATTCTGTTCCTCAGAATGATTCAAACAGTGCCTCCAGTTCAACTAAGATAACAGAGGAACTCTCAGATAAACTGCTGAAACGTAATAAACAGGAAAGGCAAAAAATGAGGAGAAGATTATTAGCCCAACAAAAGCTACCACAACGAAAGGAAAATCAGAAGACGAAAGAAAGGCAGATGTACAGGTTTGATGAAAGCTTCAAGACAAAGAAAAAAAACTCAACTAAGAAGTGTAATGATCCTGATCACAGACATAAAAGGAGTCTGTACAAAAATGAGCTGTATAAATTAAATGCTACCTATAAGGAGAAACACAGAGAACATTTGAGAAAGATGTATAGAGAAAGTGCTAAAATTAGAGAGAGAAAAAGAGAACGTGTCATAAGGACATATAGAGACAATCCCCTATTCAGAGAAAAGCAGAAGGAACGTATAACAAGAACGTATAGAGAGTCTCCCATATTCAGAGATAAGCAGAAGGAACGTATAACAAGAACGTATAGAGAGTCTCCCATATTCAGAGATAAGCAGAAGGAACGCATAACAAGAACGTATAGAGAGTCTCCCATATTCAGAGATAAGCAGAAGGAGCGTATAAGAAGAATATACAGAACTTGTGCTGGATTCAGAGAGAAACATAAAGCTTACATGAGGTCATATGTATATAACCTATATAAAAAAAGCGAAGATTTTAAACAGAAAAAACGATCTTATATGACTAAGCGTTATGGAGAAGAAAAACAATTTCAGCAACAACACAAGGACAATATGAGAGAACGAATGAGAGTAAAATATTGGAACGGTTTTTCTTTCAGACAGATGCATAATATCAGATGTGCAATGAATATAAAACGGAAATATCGCCAGATGCATCGACCAACTGAGACTTTACAGTGTCATCCAGAGAACACTTTAATGAATGAGGCCATATCTCGTTTCAGATCAAACATTAAGTCAGCACCATCTTATGTTTGTACTGTTTGTCTAAAAGCTTCTTTTCCTAATCAGGTGAAAATCTGCAAAAGACAAAATTACTCAAAACACCAGACTGTAGCTCAGCAGTGTCTAACTGGTAAATTTGTTCATGTGTGTGATGAAGCATGTAATGATCACTGCAGCTTTCCTGTTGAGAGAAAAAAAGAGTATATCTGTCACACATGTCACAGTTCCCTCAAAAGTGGATGCATGCCCAGGCTTGCTGCTGTTAATGGTTTAGAACTGCAGGATATTCCAGCTGAACTTTGTGATCTCAACATTCTGGAGAGACATCTGATTGCCAAATGCATACCATTTGCTAAGATTATTCCTCTTCCAAAGGGGAGACAGAGACTCATACGTGGTAATGTGGTGTGTGTACCATCTGAGGTCCAACAAACAGTTGACAGTTTACCGAGGATCAGAAGCCAATCACAGATCATGAGGGTGAAATTGAAAAGACGACTGTGCTACAAAGGCCATCAGCTGTTCCAGACTGTCACCTGGTCTAAACTCATTCAAGCTCTGCGTAAACTGAAACAAATTCATCCACAGTACACAGATATTGTTATCAGAGATGATGCATTGCTTTGTGATCCAACGTTACCTGATGATGACAGCAGTGATGAAGCCAGCATGGCAAGTGATGATTATAATGAAGCAGATTTAATGGAAATTGACAACTATGAAAAAGATGCCCTTTTGTGCGAAAGTGAGTCTCAAAGTGACCAAGATATTAATATGCAATCCTGTGATGAACAACCAGAGGAACAAAATCCAGATGAACCAGAAAGTGATTTGAACAATGGAGGTTTTGCTCTAGAAAGTTGTCTGCAGCCTGTAGACATTTCAGAAGAGATTCTCTGTTTCACTGATAACACATATTGTGTGGCTCCTGCAGAAAGAAACAATCCTGTTAGCTTCTTCAGAACTCCTCATTTGGAAGCCATGGCATTTCCTGTGCAGTTTCCTACTGGTCAGAATACACTGGATGAAAAGAGACGTCTCAAGCTCACACCAAGTGCTTACTTCAAGTCAAGGCTTTTCAACATTGATGCAAGATTTGCTAAAGACACAAATTACTTGTTTTTCTCACAGTTTGTCACTGAAATACATTTGGCTAATTCCAGCATGACAATACAGCTAAGGAAAGGTAAAACTATGACCAAAGATGGACGCAAAATCACATCAGGAATGTTACAAAGTAAGACAGAAGTAGAGAAGCTGGTAAGAAATAAAGATGCAATCAGATTTATGCAGCCACTCAGAGGAACTCCAGCTTACTGGCAGAAAACTACCAGAGATCTATTCAGCATGGTTCGCCAAATAGGAACACCTCAGTTCTTTGTCACTTTCTCTGCTGCTGAGATGAGATGGCCTGAAGTGATTCAAGCAATAAAGAGACAGCAAGGTGAAGAGGTTGATTTTGAAGCCCTGGACTGGTCAGAAAAGTGTGAAATTCTAAGATCAAATCCAGTAACCACCATGCGAATGTTTGATAAACGTGTTGAGGCTTTGTTCAGAGATTTGCTTTTTTCTCCTGCACAGCCCCTTGGTGAGATCATTGATTACTTTTACAGAGTTGAGTTCCAGCACAGAGGTAGTCCACATATACACATGTTGCTGTGGATTCGAGAAAAGGTAGAAGCAGATGTGGATGATGACCAAACTGTCTGTGACTTTGTGGACAGATACATCTCAGCTCAACTCCCTGATCCAGAAAAGCAACCTGAACTGCACAAAAAAGTCACTGAGCTACAAAAGCACAGCAAAAACCACACAAAAACATGCTTTAAGAGTGTGAACTCTGGTTGTAGATTTGGGTTTCCCAAACCACCAGCCACAAGAACAATGATTGTGAGACAGGATGAGGATTCAGACACTGAAGCTGCAAAAGCCAAACTCAGACCTTTGTTGAACCTGCTGAAGGAACCTGAAGCTGCTTCCCTCACCATAGAGCAGATTCTGTCACGATGCAACTTGACAATGAATGAGTATGAACAATGCCTCCAAGACATAAACAAGAAAACAGCTCTGATTCTGAAACGTGACCCAAATGAGTGTTGGATCAACAATTACAACCCAGACCTGCTTGAAGCCTGGAACTCTAATTTAGATGTCTCATTCATTTTGAATGCCTATTCATGTATAGAATACCTCTGTAAATATATAACAAAGAAAGAATCTGGCCTCTCTGAATACCTGAAGACAGTTATTGACAACTCTGATAAGAACACCGTCAATGAATGTGATGAAATGAGAGCTGTGATGCAGGCTTACTCAAAAAAGAGAGAAATCAGCGCACAGGAGTGTGTGACTCGAGTCTGTGGCCTAAAAATGAAAAAATGTTCCCGCAGTGTTGTATTTGTACCAACAGATGATAACCCAGTAAAAATGAGTCGGCCCATGAGCTTCCTGGAAAGCACAACACACGACAGTTGTAATATTTGGATGACAAGTTTGAGTGATAAATACAAATGCAGACCTGAGACCCCAGAATATGAGGAAATGTCACTGGCTGATTTTGCTGCCTTGTGCAGGTTGGTGAGTGGTCCAAATGAAGGAAAAGATGTGCTTCCTCTTCTAAACCAGCTTGGATTTGTACAAAGGCGAAAGAATGATAAACCAGCTATAATCAGGTATTACCACTGTTCACAGGAAAAAGATCCTGAGCAATATTATGGTCGACTGTTGAGACTTTACCTTCCACACAGATCAGAGCAGGAACTGAAACCACAAGGGTTCCAAACCTATCAGTCCTTCTACAACTCAGGTTTTGTACGACTTCCATGTTCAGACCACAGTGAGTCTGTGAAAAGGGTTGTGAAAAGAAATAAAGACAAGTATGAGAAGAACTCTGAGGATATTGAGAGTGCACTGGAAGAGTTTGAACAAAATAGGGATGTTGTGATTGATGAATGGTGTAATCTGGCTCCTGAATCTGAAGTTGTGAGGCTGCAATGCGATGAGAATCTTCCTGAGAGACATTCTGATGATGAGAACGAACAGGAGAATGTTCCCGACTACAGTCGTCAGTCTGATGCTGTAACAAAGATCAGAGCCGTCAGAGAACAACCTGCAGTAGATCCAGCCGTGGTACGTGTAATGTATCAGAATCTGAACCAGAAGCAGGCCTGCGTGTTCTATGCCATAAGAGACTGGTGTATTCAGCGAGTTTGTGGTTTGAACCCAGATCCATTTTTCTTCTATATCAACGGTGGTGCAGGAACTGGAAAGTCACATCTGATTAAGTGTATTCATTCTGAAGCATCAAAGATCCTGAGCAGACTGCCTGCTAATGCAGAAGAAGCTGACATATCAAATCCAACTGTTTTACTGACTTCATTTACCGGGACAGCAGCTTTTTCTATCAATGGCTCTACATTACATTCCCTACTCAAACTACCCAGGAGTCTGAAACCACCCATTCAAGGACTTGGTAACCAACTGGATGAAATCAGATCTGAGCTGATGAATGCTGAAATTATTGTTATTGATGAGATTTCAATGGTTTCAAAACCCCTTTTTGCTTATGTGGATGCAAGACTGAAACAAATCAAAGGCACTCAGAGACCTTTTGGTGGAATGTCAGTTTTAGCTGTTGGAGATTTTTACCAGCTGCCACCAGTGCGACAGTCTAAACCTCTCTGTGTTTACGATCCAGAACAGATTGACCTATGGCAGGAGCATTTTCAGATGATCACTCTAACCGAGATCATGCGTCAGAAAGATGATGTGGCCTTTGCAGAGATGCTGAACAGGATTAGAGTCAAAGAAAAGACAGATGAGCTTTCTCAGTGCGACAGAGATTTGTTGTCACAGGCTGTGACTGCACCAGAAGAATGTCCAACTGAGGTCTTACACATTTATGCCACCAACAAGAATGTGGAATCCCACAACACAGATACCCTGAAGAAGCTTCATTCAAACATCATAATCATCAATGCAGACGATTTCCAGAAGGATAAATGTACAGGCAGAATGGAACGAAGAGACAAACCATTTACAGGTGGGCGAAATGATTTACCTGACACTCTGAATGTTGCTGAAGGAGCTCGAGTCATGCTGACCAGAAACTTGGACACACTAAACGGTTTAGTCAACGGTGCTTTTGGTATACTGGTAAAGGTGGTGAGATCTGAAAATGATGGACACATAATTAAACTGGGGCTCAGGATGGACAACCGGCAGCCTATGAGACACAACCGCAGTGCTAATGCAGCATCTGATGATCTTGTTTACATTGAGAGAGCAGAGGAGAGTCTGAAGTTTAAAGGAGCGGTACGCAGACAGTTTCCTGTAAAGCTAGCATTCGCTTGCACAATTCACAAAACTCAGGGTCTTACAACACAGACAGCTGTAGTTTCAATGAAGAACATTTTTGAACCAGGTATGGCTTACGTTGCTCTCAGCAGGGTGACGTCTCTCAGTGGACTCTATTTGCAGGACTTGGATGAGAAAAAGATTTACGCCAATCCCGAGGTAACTGCAGCGCTCCAAACCATGAGACAAGCCAGTGTTGAGGAAATGATGCCTCTTCTTCAGGTCAGAGAAACAGCCAGCAGACTTGACACTCTTACACTGATCCATCACAATACGGAGGGTTTGCCATCTCACATCAGTGACATCAAGAGTCATCATGAAATGTGTTTAGCAGATGTTTTGTGTCTCACTGAGTCTCACCTTCAAGGCTCCTTTGTTGCAGACAGTCTTCATTTGGATGGCTACACCATGTTCAAACGCAACAGACATGTGTCCTACACAAACTTTCCTCACATGGCCAGCAGAAGTGGTGGGGGAGTTGTTGTGTATTTGAGGAATCATTTTCAGGTTCAGGTAAAACAGTATCTGCATAATGTCACTGATCTTGAGTTTTTAGTGTTGAAGGTTCAGGCTCCATTCCCTGCGCTCATTGCTGTTGTGTACAGACCCCCTGACTACAGTTTGACACCATTCATGCAAAACCTGGTAAGTCTTTTAGATTCACTTGAAATAATGGACTGTCACCCAATCATTGTGTGTGGAGATTTTAATGAGAACCAGTTGCAGAGTGGAAGAAAACAGATTCTGGAGCAGTTTCAGTCGAGAGGGTATTCACAGCTGATCACTTCTGCCACTACAGACAAGAACACCCTGCTTGACCTCATTTTTATTTCTCAGCCACAGAAATGTCTGTATTCAGGTGTTCTGAGATCATATTACAGTTACCACAACCCTGTCTTTTGTGTCCTGTCCTCGAGCCAATCATGAAGTCGTCTGGTGAGTTTTGAAACAATTACAGATCATGTTTGTTACAGAGTTTACTGATTGTAGAGCATGAAAAAGATTTTTCATTGAAAAAAGGGTCTTCCCTACTCTGTCTGTCAGAAGACCCTTTCTTATTGCAATGTTATTAATCATTTCACCAAATCATTGCTGAACTTCATGCAGAGCAGAGAACATCTGCTATCATGCACCTCTGATCTGAAATGTGCTGCAACATTTATTAAACCAACATCATTTCTTTTATTCTCATGTTTTAAATGACTAAATCTTTTTACTGTGACGTATGTAGCTCAACAAACGAGATCTTCCCCTCCAAGGGCTTGAAAATATGAAATAGTAAATAAATAAATCCCACATAAATGCAGGTATTTATTATGGCTCACATGAATAAATACAGACAATTATATTTTCTTGATTATAGTAGCTTTTGTAGAATCAAAAGTTTTTGTGATGAATGAGGTTTTGCTTATCATGTTTTACAGGTAAAAAATGTCAAAAGTTATAAACTATCTTTAGGCTACCAGAGATGTCTATAATGATACATTATGTAGAGAAAAACATTAGTACAGCTTACAGAATATGTATAAAAACTGATTTAGAAGTAAATGGATAGTTTTCTGAAAGTTCCCGACTACAGTTTAACACCACCCACCCAGCTCAGCCCCCAAGTGTCTATGTAATGCTGGTATGGTGTGTGAGTTTGACTTGGCCTTTATCCGGGTGGGTTTGGGTTTGGGTGGATAAAGGCCAAGTCAGAATTCTCTGAGCAGCTGGAAAAAGCTGCTAATAAACAAAGACATCAAAAAGTGTGGGCTTTAGGTGTAGCCCCCGCTTTCTGATGCACTAATTAGACTTAGTAACCGACACCCCATACCAGCATTACATAAACACTTGGGGGCTGAGCTGGGTGGGTGGTGTTATAAGCACGTGTTTTGTTAGATATATTTTTTCAGACACCATCTTCATGAACTGCTGAGCCAAACCTGATCCATCAGTGCTGGACTGCACAGATAACTACATGCCACAAGGAGACTGCTGTGTTATGAATTGCCATACCAGTGTGTCTTCAATGGAGAAGATGACACACCCATCACCTGACCTCCTGCCTGATCTGGAGACCATCATCATGCTACCACACTACACACCTCTGAGACCATCAATGATGACTCATACTGAGGAAACTGTATTTCCTGTCAGAGATGCTCAGTGATCCTCAGAGCAGAGAGAGGTATCGTTCTTTATCTTTGATTAAAAAAAAAATGTCAGTGTTTTTAATTCAATTAATTAATTAAAATCCTGTTTATTGCATAAATAATTCCACACTCAAATGATTATACTTGTTGACACTTTTTGAGTTTTAATTCACATTATGGATTACAAATCTATGCTTTTTCTACTCTGTCTCTCTGTGCAGGTATTGCTGTCTTCTGAGTTCTTCCGTGTCCCAACTGAGGCCTTCAAACCTCATTGCAGAGCTCATGTCTTTCCTCACCATCATGTGAGTGTGAGATTGCTCTGGATTCTGGTTATGTGGCCTGCAGCACCTATAAGGTATTTCAACATTGTTCATTGTATAACTTATTTGTAGTTTTTAGGGTTTCTACAGACAAAAAAAATGTTCCTTTTTCTGTATTTTTTAGAACAAGCTCGTCCAGTGTGCCTGCATTCCAGCTTCTTAGACTCTACGCAAGTGGACAGAGTATCAGTGTTTGGCCACTCTTACAGACACTGACTTCTGTCAATTCACTTCTACTGATCGGGCACCTCACTCCAGGAAGACAGAGGGCTGCAAGCCTGTCATCATTTCCAGTGTGGCTTTGTATTCTTGGGGTAGCATCAGATTTTTCCCACAAATATTCAAAGGTAACACTTGTTTTAAGCTTAGTTATTAAATCAAAAGTCTTCCCTTGTGTCATGTCTGTGAAGGTTCTCATGATGTCCTTTGATGTAGTCTCTCTCTTCACTTGCATACCCACTACAGAGGCAGTGGAGACTGTCAGAAAACGACTGCAAGAAGACAGCTCCTTGGAAGACAGGACCAACTTCACACCCGATCAGATGTGCACACTGTTAGACCTCTGCCTCACCACTACATATTTCAAATACAACGAGGGTTTCTACAGACAAAAACATGGCTGTGCCATGGGTTCCCCTGTGTCACCTGTTGTAGCCAACCTTTACATGGAGGAAGTGGAAAGGAAGGCTCTTGGCTCTTTCAAAGGAAGAGTACCCAGCCACTGGTACGGATATGTAGATGACACCTGGGTCAAAATCAAAAGGCAAGAAGTGGAATCCTTCACTGCACACATTAACACCGTGGATAAAAACATCAAGTTCACCAGGGAAGACACAAAGGACGACTGTTTGCTTTTCCTGGACTGCGCTGTGCACATTGAAGAGAACGGCAAACTCAACATCGAAGTTTACCGGAAGCCCACACACACGGACCAGTACCTCCTCTTTGACTCCCATCACCCTCTGGAACACAAACTTGGAGTAATTAGGACACATCCCTCTCCCCCCCCCCCCCGGGCAGAACATGTTCCCTCTAAGCCTGAAGGGAAAAAGAAGGAACACACACATGTAAAGGAAGCACTCAAAACGTGTGGCTATCCTAATTGGGCGTTTATAAAGTCAGCAAAGATGCACAGAAAAGAACATCAGATACCAGCGAGGGAGGATAAGAAAGACAGATGCAACAACATTGTCATCCCCTATGTACTAATTAGACTTAGTAACCGACACCCCATACCAGCATTACATAGACACTTGGGGGCTGAGCTGGGTGGGTGGTGTTAAAAGCACTTGTTTTGTAGATATATTTTTTCAGACACGGCACAGTCTCCTTTGTGGCAAAACCTTCAAACTTCACCATCCTCAGCTGAAACAACAACATCTTAACACCATCTTCATGAACTGCTGAGCCAAACTTGATCCATCAGTGCTGGACTGCACAGATAACTACATGCCACAAGGAGACTGCTGTGTTATGAACTGCCATACCAGTGTGTCTTCAATGGAGAAGATGACACACCCATCACCTGACCTCCTGCCTGATCTGGAGACCATCATCATGCTGCCACACTACACACCTCTGAGACCATCAATGATGACTCATACTGAGGAAACTGTATTTCCTGTCAGAGATGCTCAGTGATCCTCAGAGCAGAGAGCGGTATGATTCTTTATCTTTGATTTTTAAAAAAAATGTCAGTGTTTTTTAATTCAATTAATTAATTTAAATCCTGTTTATTGCATAAATAATTCCACACTCAAATGATTATACTTGTTGACACTTTTTGAGTTTTAATTCACATTATGGATTACAAATCTATGCTTTTTCTACTCTGTCTCTCTGTGCAGGTATTGCTGTCTTCTGAGTTCTTCAGTGTTCCAACTGAGACATTCAAACCTCACTGCAGAGCTCATGTCTTTCCTCACCATCATGTGAGTGTGAGATTGCTCTGGATTCTGGTTATATGGCCTGCAGCACCTATAAGGTATTTCAATATTGTTCATTGTATAACTTATTTGTAGTTTTTAGGCCTTAACACAACTAAAATGTTCCTTTTTCTGTATTTTTTAGAATAAGCTCGTCCAGTGTGCCTGCATTCCAGCTTCACAGAAAAGAACATCAGACACCAGCGAGGGAGGATAAGAAAGACAGACACAACAACATTGTCATCCCCTATGTAGCCGGTGTATCAGAAAAACTCAGGAGAGTTTTCTCCAAATACGACATCCCAGTGTACTTCAGACCCAGTAACACACTCAGACAGAAACTGGTTCACCCGAAAGACAAAACTCCTAAACACAAACTTAACAATGTGGTGTACGCTGTACAGTGCAGCGAGGAATGCCCAGACTTCTACATCGGAGAGACCAAACAGCCACTTCACAAGCACATAGCACAACATAGAAGAGCCACCTCCACGGGACAAGACTCAGCAGTTCATCTGCATCTAAAGGACAAAGGTCAGTCTTTGAGGATGCCAATGTTCACATTTTGGACAGATGGAGGAGTGAAAGAAGCCATTTACGTCCACTGTGAGCGACCATCTTTAAACAGAGGCGGTGGTTTACGACACCAACTGTCTGCCATCTATAATCCAGTTTTGAGTTCCCTCCCCAGACACCGTAACGTCCACTCACATCCTGGGAGTGGGCGTGGGTGATTTCCTGTCCTCGGGAAATCACATGATAGGGTGGGGCCAGGTTTCACAATGAGCTCACCCGAAACCCTGGCTGATTGGGACCCACACCCACTTTCACACCTTGGCTCATGTGATTAGGTAGAGGATCATCAGGGGGTTCTTTGTCCCTGTTTGGGGGGAAACTCCCACTGGGTTTAAATCTGGGACTCTCCACCATTGACCCTTAGAACTGAAGAAGCTTCTCGGATGAGAGGTGAAACGTCTTCAAGGAACTCAAAGAAGTCCAGACGCTTTTCTTTCCAAGCTCCTTAGACTTCACTTGTGTTAATTACATTTTATTTGTTGTTGTTTTCTTTTAGATTTATATGCAGTGATTGGATGCGGTGGAGCTTTGTTAACCGTGTGGAAAACATCTGTTTGTGATGATATTTACAATGAGGCTTTAAGGTGACAGTTTCCATGTAATTTCAATCCTCTTACTAAGCAAAAACATGTTTGCAATTAACATATTTTTTCAGTTTTGTCTTTTGGATTTATGGTTAACATTCCTCTGTGACAGCAAATACTAAACTGGTCCAAGTAACCAGCATATCATTGGTCAAAGGCAAAAAGGACCACATGTCACACTAGCAATGTGTTAGTATAGAGTAGGTCTAACAGTGGTTTTCCACATCTGCTCTAATATATATAGATAATGGGTCAGACATATAAAGTCATTTTGAAAAGTTCATAAAGGTCATTTATATGTGTTCCTCTTTATCATTTTATATCAGGTCACACAGCTGACTTGAGTTTTGATCAGAGTAGAACCATAACATTCATGCTAATGGTTCTACTGTTTACAGTTACTTTATGATGGATTTCACCCTGGTCACAGCACTATGTGAAAAGCTGTTAGAGGTAAAGTTAAGCCAATTAATACATCATCATAAGTCACTCTCTAACGCAGGGCAGTGATTATTATTCACTGTAATTTATTCCACAACAATGTTCTTTATTTGATTCTTTAAATATGCACATCGATTGTTTAGCTCTGTGACTCTCCACACCTGAAATATATCACAATGTGGACTTCATTTCGACAGTATTTTGTAGATTGGTACCATATTTATCATCGAATCATCTTGTGCACTTATTAACTAAATGTTGTTTGTTTGTTTTTTTTGTTTGTTTGTTTGGGGGGTTTTTGTTGCCATTTTTACCTTTCACCAACTGTGTAAATTCTGCAATTTTACCTTGGTTTTGTTTCACATCAGTTTATCTGCTGGCTGGTATTCCTGTCTTCCTTCTCTCACCCCAACCGGTCGCAGCAGATGGCCGCCCCTCCCTGAGCCTGGTTCTGCTGGAGGTTTCTTCCTGTTAAAAGGGAGTTTTTCCTTCCCACTGTCGCCAAAGTGCTTGCTCATAGGGGGTCATATGTCATATGATTGTTGGGTTTTTCTCTGTATCTATGAAGCGCCTTAAGGCGACTTTTGTTGTGATTTGTTGCTATATAAATTGAATTGAATTGGTTTTCTTTCTTTTCTAATGTTTCTGGTCATTTTTCACAGTTAAACAAGTAACTTTGAGGTTACGTCATCGTTTTCAGCTGTTATCTGTATACATTTTTTTCCTAATAATTACATTTCTGCAAAATTATAGCAGTTCTGGTAAGTTGTAATATTTCTGCCAAGTTATTAATTTTTTAATAAATTATTACATTTCTGCTAAGTTGTAGCTTCTGGTAAACTACAACATTTCTGCTGAATTGTTATGTTTCTTCTAAGTTATTGCATTTCTGCTAAGTTATTACATTTTTGCTAACTTGATGTTCTTCTGCAAAGTTATTAAAATTTCAACAACTTTTTAAACACTGACTTTGATTTCTTCAGCTTCTTCAGCTATTTTCAACTATTTTCAGCAGACAGCTTCAGCTTTACAGTTTCCTCTAAGTGATTGCAGTTCTGCTAAGTTATTCCATTTTAGCAAAGTTCCTTTGCTTCTGCAAAGTTTTTACAATTTCTGCAACTTTTCAGCTTTTTCAGCTACTTTTTGCATACAGCTTCAGCTTTAAGCATCCACACTGCATTTTCGCAGGAAATGCAAATTTTTCTAGTTATTATTATTATTCTTCAAGTTGCTTCCGTACACTTTTCGCCGTAGAACTACTTCCACAATTTTCAGCCGATTTTCACCGTTCAAATTTTAAACTATTCTGCTATTTTTGCTCTTTCCGGCTATGACTTTTGCTATTTTTTTGCTATTATACTTTTTAAAATATTAAGCTTTTTTCCTTTAATTTGTCCCATTGAAATGAATGGGAAACTTCAGCAATTCTGCTAAAATTTGCTTGTTTTTGAAACTTAACTACTTCCTCATACTTTCACCTAGAACAACCATTCAAATTTTAAAATGTTCACAAATTATTGGGCTATTCAGGTATGATTCAGCTTTTTCAAATCTTTTACTGTTTTACTTTTATGCCTCTTAAAGTTTTGAGTTGCAAAATTGTGATTTTTCACAAAATACATGTGTTGTTATGGTTGCTATGCTCTTGGCTTCCAGTGTGCCACTGAAGGTTTTGCAATTTTCACTTCATGTCCGAACAACTTCCTGCTACTTGCTCAATTTTCACTCAACTTCCACAAATTATACATCAAAACGTAGGTATTTTTGCTGGCTTTCAGAAAATGTCACCATCATTGTTGTGGGATTTATATAATTTTGGCAAATCTCCTCAGACTAACACAAGGTCAGAAAACTCTCCATATAAAGTCAATGGAGAGTTTGTTCAAAATCACCGCTGCATTTCTGTAATGAGAGGCATATTCGAATCGTCATATCTCCTTAACGAAGCAAAGTTAAGACATGAGGCTTGTCCCGGTATATCTTCAGACACTCGTGACGCTCACAATTCAAGAATTATTTTCTCACCTATTACCGTTCTGAAATGAGTTGGACTTGTTTGAGGGTAGGAAATTTGTCCTTCGCTCAGATTTCTTCAGATTTCAAACTGTGGAAATGAACCACTTTTTTCTCTCGTCATAACTTTTTGTTGGATTTCCACAGAGACCTGAAAATTTCCATGATTGTTCACCAAACCCTGCTGTCTCTTACGGTGAAAGAATGATATCGATACTCCAAATAGATTTAGAGTTAGAAAGCGTTGTTTGAGGGCAAGTCAAGGCAGTTTTTGCTTCGCTCTACTCAGTTATGGTGCATTAGAAGTCAAATATCTTTAATAATTCATATTTTAATGATAAATTGTAAACACTGGAAGATTCCCCCATCTCTTCTGAACAAAACGGTGTAAGAATGACCGCTCTAGCCCCTACGGTTAGGAAATTATTTTCATTTGTTTGAGGGGAGTCCTCACTATGAGAAATAGGCTGCAATAATCCTGTGCCTCTCTGTGCTGCGTGTGTAAAAAGAGGCACATGTTTTGGCGGGAAAAAGTACACAGGCTCTCTGATTGGTGGATTCAAATTCAGCAGCTCCCAGGCTGACCTAGAAACTTACTTCTCTCTCCCTGTGCATTTTTTTGCTGATTTTTTCATTTAACAAGTATATTTGAGGGACCCTCAGCATGTTCAGCATTTTTTCAGCTGTCCATTTTGCTTTTCCAATTTTTCTGTTTAACTTATTACTATTGTGCTAAATAATACTATTTCTGCTATTTTATAAGATTTGTGCCTAATATAGTATTTCTGCTAAATTACAATATTTCTGCTTTTTATACTATTTGTGCTAAAACATAGTATTTCTACTAAATGTAGTATTTATGCTTAATCATACTATTTCTGCTTTTTATGGGATTTGTGCCTAATATAGTATTTCTGCTTTTTATAGGATTTTTGCTCAAACATAGTATTTCTACTAAATGTAGTGTTTATGCTTAATCATCCTATTTCTGCTTTTTATAGGATTTGTGCTTAATATAGTATTTCTGCTAAATTATAGTATTTCTGCTTTTTATAGTATTTGTGCTAAAACATAGTATTTCTACTAAATGTAGTATTTATGCTTAATCATAGTATTTCTATATATTTCTGCCAGGTCCCCAGGCAGCCAATCCTCTGTGAGGACTGAGAAATTCAAATTTTCAAATCAGGGCCTGCACGGCTTCCCAGCCAATCATATATGTGTCCTGAGGCATTCAAATTTGCATATTGGGGCCTTCATGGCTTCTAAGCCAGCCAATCATATCTGAGGGCTGAGGAATTCAAATCCACAAATCAGGGCCTGCACAGCTTCCCAGCCAGCCAATCATGTATGTGGGCTCCAGGTATTCAAATTTGCATATTGGGGAATTCGTGGCTTCTAAGTCAACAAGTCATCCATGTCATATATCTCTAAAAATTCATATTTTAATGATAAATTGTCAACACTTGAAGATTCCCCCATCTCTTCTGAACAAAACGGTGTAAGAATGACCGCTCTAGCCCCTATGGTTAGGAAATTATGGTCATTTGTTTGAGGGGAATCCTCACTATGTGAAATAAACTGAAAGAAGCAGGTCTATGTCTCTGTGCTGCGTGTGTAAAAAGATGCACCTGTTTTGGCGGGAAAACGTAAACAGCCTCTCTGATTGGTGGATTCAAATTCAGCAGCTCCCAGGCTGACCTAGAAACTTAGTCCTCTCTCCCTGTGTGTGTGTGTGTGTGTGTGTGTGTGTGTGTGTGTGTGTGTGTGTGTGTGTTTAGTGGGAGAGAGAGGACCCTGCCCTTATTTGACAGCATGTCATTGTAGGATTTAAATTGAACATAGTTAGACTGGTTGACTGGATTAGAGCCTGTGTTTGTGTGTCCCTCTGTGCATTTGTGTTTCAATAAGTTATTACTATTCTGCTAAATCATAGTATTTCTGGTACTTTTCGGTACTTGTGCTAAATACAGTATTTCTGCTAAATCATACTATTTCTGCTTTTCATAGGATTTGTGCTTAATATAGTATTTCTGCTAAATTATAGTTTTTCTTCTTTTTATAATATTTGTGCTAAAACATAGTATTTCTACTAAATGTAGTATTTATGCTTAATAATAGTATTTCTATATATTTCTGCCAGGTCCCCAGGCAGCCAATCCTCTGTGAGAACTGAGACATTCAAATTTTCAAATCAGGGCCTGCACAGTTTCCCAGCCAATCAAATAAGTGTCCTGAGGCATTCAAATTTGCATATTGGGGCCTTCGTGGCTTCTAAGCCAGCCAATCATATCTGAGGGCTGAGGAATTCAAATCCACAAATCAGGGCCTGCACGGCTTCCCAGCCAGCCAATCACATATGTGGTCTCAGGCATTCAAATTTGCATATTGGGGAATTCGTGGCTTCTAAGTCAACAAGTCATCCATGTCATATATCTCTAAAAATTCATATTTTAATATTAAATTGTCAACACTTGAAGATTCCCCCATCTCTTCTGAACAAAACGGTGTAAGAATGACCGTTCTAGCCCCTACGGTTAGGAAATTACGGTCATTTGTTTGAGGGGAGTCGTCACTATGAGAAATAGACTGCAAAAATCCTGTGTCTCTCTGTGCTGCTGCGTGTGTAAACAGATGCACCTGTTTTGGTGGGGAAAAGTGCACAGCCTCTCTGATTGGTGGATTCAAATTCACCAGCTCCCAGGCTGACCTAGAAACTTACTTCTCTCTCCCTGTGTGTGTGTGTGTGTGTGTGTGTGTGTGTGTGTGTGTGTGTGTGTGTGTGTGTGTGTGTTTGTGTGTGTGTGTGACAGAGAGAGAGAGAAAGCCTTTTAATGGGATGATCCCATTGTAAGATTCAAATTCAATATATTTAGACTGGTTGACTGAATTGGATCTTGTGTGTGTGTCTCTCTGTGCATGTGTGTTTCCTCATGTGTACATATTTGTAATTGTGTGGCAGTCATAAATTTTTTTGCTGATTTTTGTCATTTAACAAGTATATTTGAGGGAACCTCAGCATGTTCAGCATTTTTTCAGCTGTCCATTTTGATTTTCCAATTTTTCTTTTTAACTTATTACTATTGTGCTAAATCACACTATTTCTGCTATTTTATAAGATTTGTGCTTAATATACTATTTCTGCTTTTATAGGATTTGTGCTTAATATAGTATTTCTGCTTTTCATAGGATTTGTGCTAAAACAAAGTATTTCTACTAAATGTAGTATTTATGCTTAATCATACCATTTCTGCTTTTTATAGGATTTGTGCTTAATATAGTATTTCTGCTAAATTATAGTATTTCTGCCAAATTATAATATTTGTGCTAAAACATAGTCTTAATTTAAAATTACAATATTCATAGTTCATCACAGTGTCTCTGGTAAATCACAATATTTCTGCTCTGTTGTACTATTTTTCTAAATCATAGTGTTTCTGTAATGTTTAAGTATTTTTGGCTAAATATATTCTTTCTGTTATCTTATACTATTTCTCCTAAATTCTTGTATTTTTGAGAAGTTATCATGTTTCTGGTAAGTTACAATATTTCTGCTAAATTCTGCTATGCTATTGTATTTCTGCCAAGTATTATGTTTCCTCTAAGATATTGCAGTTCTGCTAAGTTATTCCATTTTAGCAAACTTCTTTTGCTTCTGCAAAGTTTTTACAATTTCTGCAACTTTTCAGCTTTTTCAGCTACTTTTTGCATACAGCTTCAGCTTTAAGCATCCACACTGCATTTTCGCAGGAAATGCAAATTTTTCTAGTTATTATTATTCCGGGTGTTTCCGTACACTTTTCGCCGTAGAACTACTTCCACAATTTTCAGCCGATTTTCACCATTCAAATTTTAAACTATTCTGCTATTTTTGCTCTTTCCGGCTATATCTTTTGGTATTTTTAACTATTATACTTTTTAAAATATTCCACTTTTTTCCTTTAATTTGTCCCATTGAAATTAATGGGAAACTTCAGCAATTCTGCTAAATTTTGCTTGTTTTTGAAACTTAACTACTTCCTCAAATTTTCACCTAGAACAACCATTCAAACTTTAAAATGTTCACAAATTATTGGGCTATTCATGTATGTTTCAGCTTTTTCAAATATTTTACCGTTTTACTTTTATGCCTCTTAAAGTTTTGAGTTGCAAAATTGTGATTTTTCACAAAATACATGCGTTGTTATGGTTGCTATGCTCTTGGCTTCCAGTGTGCCACTGAAGGTTTTGCAATTTTCACTTCATGTCCGAACAACTTCCTGCTACTTGCTCAATTTTCACTCAACTTCCACAAATTATACATCAAAACGTAGGTATTTTTGCTGGCTTTCAGGAAATGTCACTATCATTATTGTGGGATTTATAGAATTTTCGCAAATCTCCTCAGACCAACACAATGTCAGAAAACTCTCCATATAAAGTGAATGGAGAGCTTGTTCAAAATCACCGCTGGATTTCTGTAATGAGAGGCATATTCGAATCGTCATATCTCCTTAACGAAGCAAAGTTAAGACATGAGGCTTGTCCCCGAATATCTTCAGACACCCCTGACGCTCACAATTCAAGAATTTCTTTCTCACCTATTACCGTTCTGAAATGAGTTGGACTTGTTTGAGGGTAGGAAATTCGTCCTTCGCTCAGATTTCTTCAGATTTCAAACTGTGGAAATGAACCACTTTTTTCTCTCGTCATAACTTTTTGTTGGATTTCCACAGAGACCTGAAAATTTCCATGATTGTTCACCAAAGCCTGCTGTCTCTTACGGTGAAAGAATGATATCGATACTCCAAATAGATTTCAAGTCACAAAGCGTTGTTTGAGGGCAAGTCAAGGCAGTTTTTGCTTCGCTCTACTCAGTTATGGTGCATTAGAAGTCAAATATCTTTAATAATTCATATTTTAATGATAAATTGTAAACACTGGAAGATTCCCCCATCTCTTCTGAACAAAACGGTGTAAGAATGACCGCTCTAGCCCCTACGGTTTGGAAATTATGGTCATTTGTTTGAGGGGAGTCCTCACTATGAGAAATAGGCTGCAATAATCCTGTGCCTCTCTGTGCTGCGTGTGTAAAAAGAGGCACATGTTTTGGCGGGAAAAAGTACACAGGCTCTCTGATTGGTGGATTCAAATTCAGCAGCTCCCAGGCTGACCTAGAAACTTACTTCTCTCTCCCTGTGCATTTTTTTGCTGATTTTTTCATTTAACAAGTATATTTGAGGGACCCTCAGCATGTTCAGCATTTTTTCAGCTGTCCATTTTGCTTTTCCAATTTTTCTGTTTAACTTATTACTATTGTGCTAAATAATACTATTTCTGCTATTTTATAAGATTTGTGCCTAATATAGTATTTCTGCTAAATTACAATATTTCTGCTTTTTATACTATTTGTGCTAAAACATAGTATTTTTACTAAATGTAGTATTTATGCTTAATCATACTATTTCTGCTTTTTATGGGATTTGTGCCTAATATAGTATTTCTGCTTTTTATAGGATTTTTGCTCAAACATAGTATTTCTACTAAATGTAGTGTTTATGCTTAATCATCCTATTTCTGCTTTTTATAGGATTTGTGCTTAATATAGTATTTCTGCTAAATTATAGTATTTCTGCTTTTTATAGTATTTGTGCTAAAACATAGTATTTCTACTAAATGTAGTATTTATGCTTAATCATAGTATTTCTATATATTTCTGCCAGGTCCCCAGGCAGCCAATCCTCTGTGAGGACTGAGAAATTCAAATTTTCAAATCAGGGCCTGCACGGCTTCCCAGCCAATCATATATGTGTCCTGAGGCATTCAAATTTGCATATTGGGGCCTTCATGGCTTCTAAGCCAGCCAATCATATCTGAGGGCTGAGGAATTCAAATCCACAAATCAGGGCCTGCACAGCTTCCCAGCCAGCCAATCATGTATGTGGGCTCCAGGTATTCAAATTTGCATATTGGGGAATTCGTGGCTTCTAAGTCAACAAGTCATCCATGTCATATATCTCTAAAAATTCATATTTTAATATTAAATTGTCAACACTTGAAGATTCCCCCATCTCTTCTGAACAAAACGGTGTAAGAATGACCGTTCTAGCCCCTACGGTTAGGAAATTACGGTCATTTGTTTGAGGGGAGTCGTCACTATGAGAAATAGACTGCAAAAATCCTGTGTCTCTCTGTGCTGCTGCGTGTGTAAACAGATGCACCTGTTTTGGTGGGGAAAAGTGCACAGCCTCTCTGATTGGTGGATTCAAATTCACCAGCTCCCAGGCTGACCTAGAAACTTACTTCTCTCTCCCTGTGTGTGTGTGTGTGTGTGTGTGTGTGTGTGTGTGACAGAGAGAGAGAGAGAGAGAGAGAGAGAGAGAGAGAGAGAGAGAGAAAGGCTTTTAATGGGATGATCTCATTCTAAGATTTAAATTCAATATATTTAGACTGGTTGACTGAATTGGATCTTGTGTGTGGGTCTCTCTGTGCATGTGTGTTTCCTCATGTGTACATATTTGTGATTGTGTGGCTGTAATAAATTTTTTTGCAGATTTTTGTCATTTAACAAGTATATTTGAGGGACCCTCAGCATGTTCAGCATTTTTTCAGCTGTCCATTTTGCTTTTCCAATTTTTCTGTTTAACTTATTACTATTGTGCTAAATCATACTATTTCTGCTATTTTATAAGATTTGTGCTTAATATACTATTTCTGCTTTTATAGGATTTGTGCTTAATATAGTATTTCTGCTAAATGTAGTATTTATGCTTAATCATACTATTTCTGCTTTTCATAGTATTTGTGCTTAATATAGTATTTCTGCTAAATTTAGTATTTCTGATTAATTATAGTTTTTCTACTAAATCATAGTACAGTATTTCTGCTTTTTATGGGATTTGTGCTAAAACAAAGTATTTCTACTAAATGTAGTATTTGTGCTTAATCATACCATTTCTGCTTTTTATAGGATTTGTGCTTAATATAGTATTTCTGCTAAATTATAGTATTTCTGCCAAATTATAATATTTGTGCTAAAACATAGTCTCAATTTAAAATTACAATATTCATAGTTCATCACAGTGTCTCTGGTAAATCACAATATTTCTGCTCTGTTGTACTATTTTTCTAAATCATAGTGTTTCTGTAATGTTTAAGTATTTTTGGCTAAATATATTCTTTCTGTTATCTTATACTATTTCTCCTAAATTCTTGTATTTTTGAGAAGTTATCATATTTCTGGTAAGTTACAATATTTCTGCTAAATTCTGCTATGCTATTGTATTTCTGCCAAGTATTATGTTTCCTCTAAGATATTGCAGTTCTGCTAAGTTATTCCATTTTAGCAAACTTCTTTTGCTTCTGCAAAGTTTTTACAATTTCTGCAACTTTTCAGCTTTTTCAGCTACTTTTTGCATACAGCTTCAGCTTTAAGCATCCACACTGCATTTTCGCAGGAAATGCAAATTTTTCTAGTTATTATTATTATTCAGGCAAAACAAGGGCCTTTTTGAGGGCCTAAACATGCTCAAAAACTCATGAAATTTTGCACACATGCCAGGTCTGGTGAAAAATTTTGTATTTTAATGGTTTTACATATGAGCACTGGGAAATGGCTCTACAGCGCCACCTATGCCTTGTTAAATGCAGCCCTACGACCACATCGTTTGAGCTACATGTATGAAATTTGGCACACATGTGTATCATGCCAAGACGAACAAAAAAGTCTGTGGGCCCATTGACGCAAACCCAACAGGAAGTCCGCCATTTGGAAGAGAAGGTGACATTTTGGCTCTAATTTTGCCATTTCCATGCCTCGAACTTTAACGAACTCCTCCTTGGGATTTGGTCCTATAAGCTTCAAATTTGGACAGTGTCAACTACACCCTTGTGCCATGTTAAATTGCGGAGCTTTTGAGTTTTCACAATAGTATGAGGCCGTGGCGCCATGGCGAATTTTGATGACTCGCCATGAAAATCTTATTGCCTCTCATTCTGTCATACATGTTCCGATCTGGACCAAAGAGCACACATATGATAAGGCTCCACCCCTGAACATATTTCAACTGCCATATTTGACATCAAGGACAGCGCCACCTAGTGGGAACAGGAAATGTCATGTTTTACACTTTGGGGTACAGTATTGTGATGGGTGACATCTGCAGCCTCAAATTTCTCCAGGAAAGCCTTAAGGAGTTGGTCTTGGGTTACAGTGAAAACTGTGACTTTTCACGAAAGGGTGTGACCCCAGCAGCATGGCGAACTTTGATGTCACGCCATGAAGGAACAAATTAGTATAACTCAATGAAATCCAGTCTGATCAGTACCAGACTTTACAGGCATGATGTCAGACCCGCCCTGAACAGATTGATATGCCCATTGTCGGAAATACGGACAGCGCCACCTAGTGGCAACAGGAAATGTCATGGCTTTAACTTTGTTGTACTGATTTTCACAGGTTGATCGTGGCCACCTCAAAAGCGGTGAATATCACCATCAGTCCCTCGTGATGCTTCAGTGCAAAAATTGTGACTTTAAACTGAACGGCGCACCCTGGTGGCAACGCGGTTCATCATGAAAGATGAAGTGGCTTTTGAGGGGCTTGGAAAGTTTATAGAGGCTTGAAATTTGGCACACACCTCCAAATGGATGAAGGCATTGTTGTTATGTAACCATTTTCCTTGAATAGCGCAAAATGGCTCCACAGCGCCCCCTACAATATTTCAAAACATCAGCCCCTGCTCTGTGTTTCATCTATGAGTCTGACACTTGGTAAGCTTGTGTAAGATATCAAGATGTACAAAAAACTCTCATGGAGCAATATCCCAAATCCAACAGGAAGTCAGCCATTTTAAAATTAATGTGTAATTTTGATGACATTTTCCCCCCTTTTCAGGCCTCATACTTTGACGAACTCCTCCAAGGGATTTCATCATATTGAAGCATTCTTCAGTGTGTAGAATCTAAAGACCTTTGTGATGTTAAATTGCAAAGCTTTTTCCGTTCAGGAAAACGGGGTGGTCATGGCGGCACGTAGAGTTTCAATCACTCGCAAAAAGCAGTAATCTGCTGTCACTAAAAAACACAATGTCCAATCTCTCCCAAAGGTCGCAGGTGTGATGAGACTCAAGCTTGGAAATGTTTGTTATGCTATTTGTCAATAATGGTTAGAGCGCCACCTAGTGGCATGACTATAATCCTGGTTGAATAAGATGAAATGTTAGCTGGTGATTAAAAGCATGAAATCCATCAATGTGACATCAGATCGGACGTGCCGGTTTGAGGTGTTGGCAGTGGCTCGACGTGCCGGGGGTGCGAGGGCCCTCATAACGCTGCTTGCAGCTTTAATTATTAGGGCCCGAGCACTGACTGTGCGAAGGCCCTATTGTATCTGCTCCGTTTCTTATCATTATTATTATTATTCACCCCAAACAAGGGCCTTTTTGAGGGCCTAAACATGCTCAAAAACTCATGAAATTTTGCAGACATGCCAGGTCTGGTGAAAAATTTTGTATTTTAATGGTTTTACTTATGAGCACTGGGAAATGGCTCTAGAGCGCCACCTATGCCTTGTTAAATGCAGCCCTACGACCACATAGTTTGAGCTACATGTATGAAATTTGGCACACATGTGTATCATGACGAGACGAACAAAAAAGTCAATGGGCCCATTGATGCAAACCCAACAGGAAGTCCGCAATTTAGAAGTGAAGGTGACATTTTGGCTCTAATTTTGTCGTTTCCATGCCTCGAACTTTAACGAACTCCTCCTTGGAAATTGGTCGTATAAGCTTCATATTTGGTCAGTGCCAACTACACCCTTGTGCCATGTTAAATTGCGGAGCTTTTGAGTTTTCACAATACCATGAGGCCGTGGCGCCACGGCGAATTTCGATGACTCGCCATGAAAATCTTATTGCCTCTCATTTTGTCATACATTGTCCGATCTGGACCAAAGAGCACACATATGATAAGGCTCCACCCCTGAACATATTTCAACTGCCATATTTGACGTCAGCGACAGCGCCACCTAGTGGGAACAGGAAATGTCATGTTTTACACTTTGGGGTACAGTATTGTGATGGGTGACATCTGCAGCCTCAAATTTCTCCAGGAAAGGCGTAAGGAGTTGGTCTTGGGGTACAGTGAAAACTGTGACTTTTCACGAAAGGGTGTGACCTCAGCAGCATGGCGAACTTTGATATCTCGCCATGAAGAAACAAATTAGTATAACTCCATGAAATCCAGTCTGATTAGTACCAGACTTTACAGGCATGATATCAGACCCGCCCTGAACAAATTGATGTGCCCATTGTCAGGAATATGAAGAGCGCCACCTAGTGGCAACAGGAAATGTCATGTCTTACACTTTGTTGTACTGATTTTCACAGGTTCATTGTGGATACCTCAAAAGCGATGAATGTCACCGTCAGTCCTTCATGATGCTGCAGTGCGAAAATTGTGACTTTATACTGAACGGTGCACCCTGGTGGCAACGCTGTTCACCATGAAAAATGAAGTGGTTTTTGAGGGGCTTGGAAAGTTTAAAAAGTCTTGAAATTTGGCCCACACCTCCAATGTGCTTAAGGCTTTGTTGTTATGTGATCATTTTCATTGAATATCCCAAAATGGCTCCACAGCGCCCCCTACAAAATTTCAAAACCACAGCCCCAGCTCTGTGTTTTATGTATGAGTCTGAAACCTGGTAAGCTTATAGGAGATATCAAGATGTACAAAAAGGTCTCTTGGAGCAATATCCCAAATACAACAGGAAGTCAGCCATTTTAAAATTAATGTGCAATTTTGGCAACATTTTCCCCTCTTTTCAGGCATCGTTCTTTGACGAACTCCTCCAAGGGATTTCATCATATTGAACCAATCTCCAGTGTGTGGAATCTAAAGACCTTTGTGATGTTAAATTGCGAAGCTTTTTACGTTCAGGGAAACGGGGTTGTCATGGCGGCACGTGGAGTTTCAATCACTCGCCAAAAAGCAGTAATCTGCTGTCACTCAAAATCAAAATGTCCAAACTCTCCCAAAGGTCGCAGGCGTGATGAGACTCGAGCTAGGAAATGTTTGTTATGCCATTTGTCAGTAATGGTTAGAGCGCCACCTAGTGGGACGACTATAATGATGATTGAATGAGATGAAATGTTAGCTGGTGGTTAAATGCATGAATTCCATCAATGTGACATCAGATCGGAGATGCTGGTTGTAGGTGTTGGGCGTGGCTCGACGCGATGGGGTGCGAGGGCCCTCATAACGCTGCTTGCAGCTTTAATTATTATTATTATTATTATTCCGGCAAATGAATCGGCCTTTTGAGGGCCTAAACATGCTCGAAAACTCATGAAATTTTGCACACGCGTCAGGTCTGGTGAAAATTTACGTATTTTAATGTTCTCAGACATGGCCAGGGAAAATTAGCTCAGTAGCGCCACCTAGAAAAATGAAAAAGGCGAGCCCCCGGTATGAGTATGGCCTACATGTTTGAAAGTCGGTACACCTATATAACGTTCAGAGTCGAACAAAAAAGTCTATTATGGCAATGTCCTAAACCCAACAGGAAGTCCGCCATTTTGGATTGAAGGTGACATTTTGGCTCTAATTTTACCGTTTCCATGCCTCGAACTTTAACGAACTCCTCCTTGGGATTTGGTCCTATAAACTTCAAATTTGGACAGTGTCAACTACACCCTTGTGCCATGTTAAATTGCGGAGCTTTTGAGTTTTCACAATACTATGAGGCCGTGGCGCCATGGCGAATTTCGATGACTCGCCATCAAAATCTTATTGCCTCTCATTTTGTCATACATTTTCTGACCTTGACCAAAGTGAACACATATGATAAGGCTCCACCCCTGAACATATTTCAACTGCCATATTTGACATCAAGGACAGCGCCACCTAGTGGGAACAGGAAATGTCATGTTTTACACTTTGGGGTACAGTATAGTGATGGGTGACATCTGCAGCCTCAAATTTCTCCAGAAAAGCCTTAAGGAGTTGGTCTTGGGTTACAGTGAAAACTGTGACTTTTCACGAAAGGGTGTGACCCCAGCAGCATGGCGAACTTTGATGTCACGCCATGAAGAAAGAAATTAGTATAACTCAATGAAATCCAGTCTGATCAGTACCAGACTTTACACGCATGATGTCA
The DNA here is from genome assembly GCF_057382275.1 of Copadichromis virginalis. Taxonomy (NCBI): domain Eukaryota; kingdom Metazoa; phylum Chordata; class Actinopteri; order Cichliformes; family Cichlidae; genus Copadichromis; species Copadichromis virginalis. The sequence continues at coordinate 5,809,603 of NC_140628.1, forward strand.
GACCCGCCCTGAACAGATTGATGTGCCCATTGTCGGGAATACGCACAGCGCCACCTAGTGGCAACAGGAAATGTCATGGCTTTAATTTTGTTGTACTGATTTTCACAGGTTCATCGTGGCCACCTCAAAAGCGGTGAATATCAACATCAGTCCCTCGTGATGCTTCAGTGCAAAAATTGTGACTTTAAACTGAACGGCGCACCCTGGTGGCAACGCTGTTCACCATGAAAGATGAAGTGGCTTTTGAGGGGCTTGGAAAGTTTATAGAGGCTTGAAATTTGGCACACACCTCCAAATGGATGTAGGCTTTGTTGTCATGTGATCATTTTCATTGAATAGCGCGAAATTGCTCCACAGCGCCCCCTACAAAATTTCAAAAAGTCAGCCCCAGCTCTGTGTTTCATCTATGAGTCTGAAACCTGGTAAGCTTATGGAAAATATCAAGATGTACAAAAAAGTCTCTTGGAGCAATATCCCAAATCCAACAGGAAGTCAGCCATTTTAAAATTAATGTGTAATTTTGGCGACATTTTCCCCTCTTTTCAGGCTTCATACTTTGACGAACTCCTCCAAGGGATTTCATCATATTGAACCATTCTCCAGTGTGTGTAATCTAAAGACCTTTGTGATGTTAAATTGCGAAGCTTTTTACGTTCAAGGAAACGGGGTGGTCATGGCGGCACGTGGAGTTTCAATCACTGGCCAAAAAGCAGTAATATGCTGTCACTCAAAGACACAAAGTCCAATCGCTCCCAAAGGTCGCAGGCGTGATGAGACTCGAGCTCGGAAATGTTTGTTATGCCCTTTGTCTATAATGGTTAGAGCGCCACCTAGTGGGACGACTATACTCATGGTTGAACCAAATGAAATGTTAACTGGTGGTTAAATGCATGAATTCCATCAATGTGACATCAGATCGGACGTGCTGGTTTCAGGTGTTGGGCATGGCTCGACATGCCGGGGGTGCGAGGGCCCTCATAACGCTGCTTGCAGCTTTAATTAGGGCCCGAGCACTGACAGTGCGAAGGCCCTATTGTAATTGCTCTGTTTATTATTATTATTATTATTATTATTATTATTAGGGCCCGAGCACCGAGAGTGCGAAGGCCCTATTGTATCTGCTCCGTTTCTTATTATTATTATTATTATTATTATTATTATTATTATTATTATTCACCCCAAACAAGGGCCTTTTTGAGGGCCTAAACATGCTCAAAAACTCATGAAATTTTGCACACATGCCAGGTCTGGTGAAAAATTTTGTATTTTAATGGTTTTACATATGAGCACTGGGAAATGGCTCTACAGCGCCACCTATGCCTTGTTAAATGCAGCCCTACGACCACATCGTTTGAGCTACACGTATGAAATTTGGCACACATGTGTATCATGCCAAGACGAACAAAAAAGTCTGTGGGCCCATTGACGCAAACCCAACAGGAAGTCCGCCATTTGGAAGAGAAGGTGACATTTTGGCTCTAATTTTGCCATTTCCATGCCTCGAACTTTTGCGAACTCCTCCTTGGGGTTTCATTTCATAACCTTCAAATTTGGACATGGTCAACTACACCCTTGTGCCATGTTAAATTGCGGAGCTTTTGAGTTTTCACAATACTATGAGGCCGTGGCGCCATGGCGAATTTCGATGACTCGCCATGAAAATCTTATTGCCTCTCATTCTGTCATACATTTTCCGATCTGGTCCAAAGAGCACACATATGATAAGGCTCCACCCCTGAACATATTTCAACTGCCATATTTAAAATCAAGGACAGCGCCACCTAGTGGGAACAGGAAATGTCATGTTTTACACTTTGGGGTACAGTATTGTGATGGGTGACATCTGCAGCCTCAAATTTCTCCAGGAAAGCCTTAAGGAGTTGGTCTTGGGTTACAGTGAAAACTGTGACTTTTCACGAAAGGGTGTGACCCCAGCAGCATGGCGAACTTTGATGTCACGCCATGAAGAAACAAATTAGTATAACTCAATGAAATCCAGTCTGATCAGTACCAGACTTTACAGGCATGATGTCAGACCCGCCCTGAACAGATTGATATGCCCATTGTCGGAAATACGGACAGCGCCACCTAGTGGCAACAGGAAATGTCATGGCTTTAACTTTGTTGTACTGATTTTCACAGGTTGATCGTGGCCACCTCAAAAGCGGTGAATATCACCATCAGTCCCTCGTGATGCTTCAGTGCAAAAATTGTGACTTTAAACTGAACGGCGCACCCTGGTGGCAACGCGGTTCATCATGAAAGATGAAGTGGCTTTTGAGGGGCTTGGAAAGTTTATAGAGGCTTGAAATTTGGCACACACCTCCAAATGGATGAAGGCATTGTTGTTATGTAACCATTTTCCTTGAATAGCGCAAAATGGCTCCACAGCGCCCCCTACAATATTTCAAAACATCAGCCCCTGCTCTGTGTTTCATCTATGAGTCTGACACTTGGTAAGCTTGTGTAAGATATCAAGGTGTACAAAAAAGTCTCTTGGAGCAATATCCCAAATCCAACAGGAAGTCAGCCATTTTAAAATTAATGTGTAATTTTGATGACATTTTCCCCCCTTTTCAGGCCTCATACTTTGACGAACTCCTCCAAGGGATTTCATCATATTAAAGCATTCTTCAGTGTGTAGAATCTAAAGACCTTTGTGATGTTAAATTGCGAAGCTTTTTCCGTTCAGGGAAACGGGGTGGTCATGGCGGCACGTAGAGTTTCAATCACTCGCAAAAAGCAGTAATCTGCTGTCACTAAAAAACACAATGTCCAATCTCTCCCAAAGGTCGCAGGTGTGATGAGACTCGAGCTTGGAAATGTTTGTTATGCTATTTGTCAATAATGGTTAGAGCGCCACCTAGTGGCATGACTATAATCCTGGTTGAATAAGATGAAATGTTAGCTGGTGATTAAAAGCATGAAATCCATCAATGTGACATCACATCGGACGTGCCGGTTTGAGGTGTTGGCAGTGGCTCGACGTGCCGGGGGTGCGAGGGCCCTCATAACGCTGCTTGCAGCTTTAATTAGGGCCCGAGCACTGACAGTGCGAAGGCCCTATTGTAATTGCTCTGTTTATTATTATTATTATTATTATTATTATTATTATTATTATTTCGGCAAATGAATTGGCCGTTTGAGGGCCTAAACATGCTCGAAAACTCATGAAATTTTGGACACGCGTCAGGTCTGGCGAAAATTTACGTATTTTAATGTTCTCAGACATGGCCAGGGAAAATTAGCTCAATAGCGCCATCTAGAAAAATGAAAAACGCGAGCCCCCGATATGGGTATGACCTACATGTTTGAAAGTCGGTACACCTATATAACGTTCAGAGTCGAACAAAAAAGTCTATTATGGCAATGTCCTAAACCCAACAGGAAGTCCGCCATTTTGGATTGAAGGTGACATTTTGGCTCTGATTTTACCGTTTCCATGCCTCGAACTTTTTCGAACTCCTCCTTGGGGTTTGATTTCATAACCTTCATATTTGGTCAGTGCCAACTACACCCTTGTGCCATGTTAAATTGCGGAGCTTTTGAGTTTTCACAATACCATGAGCCCGTGGCGCCACGGCGAATTTCGATGACTCGCCATGAAAATCTTATTGCCTCTCATTTTGTCATACATTTTCTGACCTTGACCAAAGTGAACACATATGATAAGGCTCCAGCCCTGAACATATTTCAACTGCCATATTTGACATCAAGGACAGCGCCACCTAGTGGGAACAGGAAATGTCATGTTTTACACTTTGGGGTACAGTATAGTGATGGGTGACATCTGCAGCCTCAAATTTCTCCAGGAAAGGCGTAAGGAGTTGGTCTTGGGGTACAGTGAAAACTGTGGCTTTTCACGAAAGGGTGTGACCTCAGCAGCATGGCGAACTTTGATATCTCGCCATGAAGAAACAAATTAGTATAACTCCATGAAATCCAGTCTGATTAGTACCAGACTTTACAGGCATGATGTCACACCCGCCCTGAACAGATTGATGTGCCCATTGTCAGGAATATGAAGAGCGCCACCTAGTGGCAACAGGAAATGTCATGTCTTACACTTTGTTGTACTGATTTTCACAGGTTCATAGTGGCCACCTCAAAAGCGGTGAATATCACCATCAGTCCCTCGTGATGCTTCAGTGCAAAAATTGTGACTTTAAACTGAACGGCGCACCCTGGTGGCAACGCTGTTCACCATGAAAAATGAAGTGGCTTTTGAGGGGCTTGGAAAGTTTATAGAGGCTTGAAATTTGGCGCACACCTCCATTGTGCTTAAGGCTTTGTTGTTATGTGATCATTTTCATTGAATAGCGCAAAATGGCTCCACAGCGCCCCCTACAAAATTTCAAAACATCAGCCCCAGCTCTGTGTTTTATGTATGAGTCTGAAACCTGGTAAGCTTATAGGAGATATCAAGATGTACAAAAAAGTCTCTTGGAGCAATATCCCAAATCTAACAGGAAGTCAGCCATTTTAAAATTAATGTGTAATTTTTGTGACATTTTCCCCTCTTTCCAGGCACCGTTCTTTGACGAACTCCTCCAAGGGATTTCATCATATTTAACCAATCTCCAGTGTGAGGAATCTAAAGACCTTTGTGATGTTAAATTGCGAAGGTTTTTACGTTCAGGAAACGGGGTGGTCATGGCGGCATGTGGAGTTTCAGTCACTCGCCAAAAAGCAGTAATCTGCTGTCACTCAAAATCAAAATGTCCAATATGTCCCAAAGGTCGCAGGCGTGATGAGACTCGAGCTCGGAAATGTTTGTTATGCCATTTGTCAGTAATGGTTAGAGCGCCACCTAGTGGGACGACTATAATCATGATTGAATGAGATGAAATGTTAGCTGGTGGTTGAATGCATGAATTCCATCAATGTGACATCAGATCGGAGGTGCTGGTTGTAGGTGTTGGGCGTAGCTCGACGCGATGGGGTGCGAGGGCCCTCATAACGCTGCTTGCAGCTTTAATTATTATTATTATTATTATTTCGGCAAATGAATTGGCCGTTTGAGGGCCTAAACATGCTCGAAAACTCATGAAATTTTGCACACGCGTCAGGTCTGGTGAAAATTTACGTATTTTAATGTTCTCAGACATGGCCAGGGAAAATTAGCTCAGTAGCGCCACCTAGAAAAATGAAAAACGCGAGCCCCCGGTATGGGTATGACCTACATGTTTGAAAGTCGGTACACCTATATAATGTTCAGAGTCGAACAAAAAAGTCTATTATGGCAATGTCCTAAACCCAACAGGAAGTCCGCCATTTTGGATTGAAGGTGACATTTTGGCTCTGATTTTACCATTTCCATGCCTCGAACTTTGACGAACTCCTCCTTGGGGTTTGATTTCATAACCTTCATATTTGGTCAGTGTCAACTACACCCTTGTGCCATGTTAAATTGCGGAGCTTTTGAGTTTTCACAATACGGTGAGGCCGTGGCGCCATGGCGAATTTCGATGACTCGCCATGAAAATCTTATTGCCTCTCATTTTGTCATACATTTTCTGACCTTGACCAAAGTGAACACATATGATAAGGCTCCACCCCTGAACATATTTCAACTGCCATATTTGACATCAAGGACAGCGCCACCTAGTGGGAACAGGAAATGTCATGTTTTACACTTTGGGGTACAGTATTGTGATGGGTGACATCTGCAGCCTCAAATTTCTCCAGGAAAGCCTTAAGGAGTTGGTCTTGGGTTACAGTGAAAACTGTGAGTTTTCGCAAAAGGGTGTGACCCCAGCAGCATGGCGAATTTTGATGTCACGCCATGATGAAACAAATTAGTATAACTCAATGAAATCCAGTCTGATCAGTACCAGACTTTACAGGCATGATGTCAGACCCGCCCTGAACAGATTGATGTGCCCATTGTCGGGAATACGGACAGCGCCACCTAGTGGCAACAGGAAATGTCATGGCTTTAATTTTGTTGTACTGATTTTCACAGGTTGATCGTGGCCACCTCAAAAGCGGTGAATATCACCATCAGTCCCTCGTGATGCTTCAGTGCAAAAATTGTGACTTTAAACTGAACGGCGCACCCTGGTGGCAATGCGGTCCACCATGAAAGATGAAGTGGCTTTTGAGGGGCTTGCAAAGTTTATAGAGGCTTGAAATTTAGCACACACCTCCAAATCGATGAAGGCTTTGTTGTCATGTGATCATTTTCATTGAATAGGGCAAAATGGCTCTGCAGCGCCCCCTACAAAATTTCAAAACCACAGCCCCAGCTCTGTGTTTTATGTATGAGTCTGAAACCTGGTAAGCTTATAGGAGATATCAAGATGTACAAAAAAGTCTCTTGGGGCAATATCCCAAATCACACAGGAAGTCAGCCATTTTAAAATTAATGTGCAATTTTGGCAACATTTTCCCCTCTTTTCAGGCACCGTTCTTTGACGAACTCCTCCAAGGGATTTCATCAGATTGATGCGATCTCCTGTGTGTGGAATCTAAAGACCTTTGTGATCTTAAATTGCGAAGCTTTTTACATTCAGGGAAACGAGGTGCACATGGCGGCACGTAGAGTTTCAATCACTCGCCAAAAAGCAGTAATCTGCTGTCACTCAAAGACACAATGTCCAATCTGTCCCAAAGCTCATAGGCGTGATGAGACTCCAGCTCGGAAATGTTTGTTATGCCATTTGTACATAATGGTTAGAGCGCCACCTAGTGGAACGACTAACTAATCATGAATGAATGAGTTTAAATGTTAGCTGATGGTTAAATGCATGAATTCCATCAATGTGACATCAGATCGGACGTGCTGGTTTTAGGTGTTGGGCGTGGCTCGACGCGCCGGGGGTGCGAGGGCCCTCATAACGCTGCTTGCAGCTTTAATTATTAGGGCCCGAGCACCGAGAGTGCGAAGGCCCTATTGTATCTGCTCCGTTTCTTATTATTATTATTATTATTATTATTATTATTAGGGCCCGAGCACCGAGAGTGCGAAGGCCCTATTGTATCTGCTCCGTTTCTTATTATTATTATTATTATTATTATTATTATTATTATTATTATTATTCACCCCAAACAAGGGCCTTTTTGAGGGCCTAAACATGCTCAAAAACTCATGAAATTTTGCACACATGCCAGGTCTGGTGAAAAATTTTGTATTTTAATGGTTTTACATATGAGCACTGGGAAATGGCTCTACAGCGCCACCTATGCCTTGTTAAATGCAGCCCTACGACCACATGGTTTGAGCTACATGTATGAAATTTGGCACACATGTGTATCATGCCAAGACGAACAAAAAAGTCTGTGGGCCCATTGACGCAAACCCAACAGGAAGTCCGCCATTTGGAAGAGAAGGTGACATTTTGGCTCTAATTTTGCCATTTCCATGCCTCGAACTTTTGCGAACTCCTCCTTGGGGTTTCATTTCATAACCTTCAAATTTGGACAGTGTCAACTACACCCTTGTGCCATGTTAAATTGCGGAGCTTTTGAGTTTTCACAATACTATGAGGCCGTGGCGCCATGGCGAATTTCGATGACTCGCCATGAAAATCTTATTGCCTCTCATTTTGTCATACATTTTCTGACCTTGACCAAAGTGAACACATATGATAAGGCTCCACCCCTGAACATATTTCAACTGCCATATTTGACATCAAGGACAGCGCCACCTAGTGGGAACAGGAAATGTCATGTTTTACACTTTGGGGTACAGTATTGTGATGGGTGACATCTGCAGCCTCAAATTTCTCCAGGAAAGCCTTAAGGAGTTGGTCTTGGGTTACAGTGAAAACTGTGAGTTTTCGCGAAAGGGTGTGACCCCAGCAGCATGGCGAACTTTGATGTCACGCCATGAAGAAACAAATTAGTATAACTCAATGAAATCCAGTCTGATCAGTACCAGACTTTACAGGCATGATGTCAGACCCGCCCTGAACAGATTGATGTGCCCATTGTCGGAAATACGGACAGCGCCACTTAGTGGCAACAGGAAATGTCATTGCTTTAACTTTGTTGTACTGATTTTCACAGGTTGATCGTGGCCACCTCAAAAGCGGTGAATATCACCATCAGTCCCTCGTGATGCTTCAGTGCAAAAATTGTGACTTTAAACTGAACGGCGCACCCTGGTGGCAACGCGGTTCATCATGAAAGATGAAGTGGCTTTTGAGGGGCTTGGAAAGTTTATAGAGGCTTGAAATTTGGCACACACCTCCAATGTGACGAAGGCTTTGTTGTCATGTGATAATTTTCATTGAATATCCCAAAATGGCTCCACAGCGCCCCCTACAAAATTTCAAAACCACAGCCCCAGCTCTGTGTTTTATGTATGAATCTGAAACCTGGTAGGCATATAGGAGATATCAAGATGTACAAAAAAGTCTCTTGGAGCAATATCCCAAATCCAACAGGAAGTCAGCCATTTTAAAATTAATGTGTAATTTTGATGACATTTTCCCCCCTTTTCAGGCCTCATACTTTGACGAACTCCTCCAAGGGATTTCATCATATTGAAGCATTCTTCAGTGTGTAGAATCTAAAGACCTTTGTGATGTTAAATTGCGAAGCTTTTTCCGTTCAGGGAAACGGGGTGGTCATGGCGGCACGTAGAGTTTCAATCACTCGCAAAAAGCAGTAATCTGCTGTCACTAAAAAACACAATGTCCAATCTCTCCCAAAGGTCGCAGGTGTGATGAGACTCGAGCTTGGAAATGTTTGTTATGCTATTTGTCAATAATGGTTAGAGCGCCACCTAGTGGCATGACTATAATCCTGGTTGAATAAGATGAAATGTTAGCTGGTGATTAAAAGCATGAAATCCATCAATGTGACATCACATCGGACGTGCCGGTTTGAGGTGTTGGCAGTGGCTCGACGTGCCGGGGGTGCGAGGGCCCTCATAACGCTGCTTGCAGCTTTAATTATTATTATTATTATTATTCACCCCAAACAAGGGCCTTTTTGAGGGCCTAAACATGCTCAAAAACTCATGAAATTTTGCACACATGCCAGGTCTGGTGAAAAATTTTGTATTTTAATGGTTTTACATATGAGCACTGGGAAATGGCTCTACAGCGCCACCTATGCCTTGTTAAATGCAGCCCTACGACCACATCGTTTGAGCTACATGTATGAAATTTGGCACACATGTGTATCATGCCAAGACGAACAAAAAAGTCTGTGGGCCCATTGACGCAAACCCAACAGGAAGTCCGCCATTTGGAAGAGAAGGTGACATTTTGGCTCTAATTTTGCCATTTCCATGCCTCGAACTTTAACGAACTCCTCCTTGGGATTTGGTCGTATAATCTTCATATTTGGTCAGTGTCAACTACACACCTGGGCCATGTTAAATTGCGGAGCTTTTGAGTTTTCACAATACTATGAGGCCGTGGCGCCATGGCGAATTTCGATGACTCGCCATGAAAATCTTATTGCCTCTCATTTTGTCATACATTTTCTGACCTTGACCAAAGTGAACACATATGATAAGGCTCCACCCCTGAACATATTTCAACTGCCATATTTGACATCAAGGACAGCGCCACCTAGTGGGAACAGGAAATGTCATGTTTTACACTTTGGGGTACAGTATAGTGATGGGTGACATCTGCAGCCTCAAATTTCTCCAGGAAAGCCTTAAGGAGTTGGTCTTGGGTTACAGTGAAAACTGTGAGTTTTCGCGAAAGGGTGTGACCCCAGCAGCATGGCGAACTTTGATGTCACGCCATGAAGAAACAAATTAGTATAACTCAATGAAATCCAGTCTGATCAGTACCAGACTTTACAGGCATGATGTCAGACCCGCCCTGAACAGATTGATGTGCCCATTGTCGGAAATACGGACAGCGCCACCTAGTGGCAACAGGAAATGTCATGGCTTTAACTTTGTTGTACTGATTTTCACAGGTTGATCGTGGCCACCTCAAAAGCGGTGAATATCACCATCAGTCCCTCGTGATGCTTCAGTGCAAAAATTGTGACTTTAAACTGAACGGCGCACCCTGGTGGCAACGCGGTTCATCATGAAAGATGAAGTGGCTTTTGAGGGGCTTGGAAAGTTTATAGAGGCTTGAAATTTGGCACACACCTCCAAATGGATGAAGGCATTGTTGTTATGTAACCATTTTCCTTGAATAGCGCAAAATGGCTCCACAGCGCCCCCTACAATATTTCAAAACATCAGCCCCTGCTCTGTGTTTCATCTATGAGTCTGACACTTGGTAAGCTTGTGTAAGATATCAAGATGTACAAAAAAGTCTCTTGGAGCAATATCCCAAATCCAACAGGAAGTCAGCCATTTTAAAATGAATGTGTAATTTTGATGACATTTTCCCCCCTTTTCAGGCCTCATACTTTGACGAACTCCTCCAAGGGATTTCATCATATTGAAGCATTCTTCAGTGTGTAGAATCTAAAGACCTTTGTGATGTTAAATTGCGAAGCTTTTTCCGTTCAGGGAAACGGGGTGGTCATGGCGGCACGTAGAGTTTCAATCACTCGCAAAAAGCAGTAATCTGCTGTCACTAAAAAACACAATGTCCAATCTCTCCCAAAGGTCGCAGGTGTGATGAGACTCGAGCTTGGAAATGTTTGTTATGCTATTTGTCAATAATGGTTAGAGCGCCACCTAGTGGCATGACTATAATCCTGGTTGAATAAGATGAAATGTTAGCTGGTGATTAAAAGCATGAAATCCATCAATGTGACATCACATCGGACGTGCCGGTTTGAGGTGTTGGCAGTGGCTCGACGTGCCGGGGGTGCGAGGGCCCTCATAACGCTGCTTGCAGCTTTAATTATTATTATTATTATTCAGGCGAAACAAGGGCCTTTTTGAGGGCCTAAACATGCTCAAAAACTCATGAAATTTTGCACACATGCCAGGTCTGGTGAAAAATTTTGTATTTTAATGGTTTTACATATGAGCACTGGGAAATGGCTCTAGAGCGCCACCTATGCCTTGTTAAATGCATCCCTACGACCACATCGTTTGAGCTACATGTATGAAATTTGGCACACATGTGTATCATGCCAAGACGAACAAAAAAGTCTGTGGGCCCATTGACGCAAACCCAACAGGAAGTCCGCCATTTGGAAGAGAATGTGACATTTTGGCTCTAATTTTGCCATTTCCATGCCTCGAACTTTTGCGAACTCCTCCTTGGGGTTTGATTTCATAACCTTCATATTTGGTCAGTGTCAACTACACCCTTGTGTCATGTTAAATTGCGGAGCTTTTGAGTTTTCACAATACTATGAGGCCGTGGCGCCATGGCGAATTTCGATGACTCGCCATCAAAATCTTATTGCCTCTCATTTTGTCATACATTTTCTGACCTTGACCAAAGTGAACACATATGATAAGGCTCCACCCCTGAACATATTTCAACTGCCATATTTGACCTCAAGGACAGCGCCACCTAGTGGGAACAGGAAATGTCATGTTTTACACTTTGGGGTACAGTATAGTGAAGGGTGACATCTGCAGCCTCAAATTTCTCCAGGAAAGCCTTAAGGAGTTGGTCTTGGGTTACAGTGAAAACTGTGACTTTTCGCGAAAGGGTGTGACCCCAGCAGCATGGCGAACTTTGATGTCACGCCATGAAGAAACAAATTAGTATAACTCAATGAAATCCAGTCTGATCAGTACCAGACTTTACAGGCATGATGTCAGACCCACCCTGAACAGATTGATGTGCCCATTGTCGGTAATACGGACAGCGCCACCTAGTGGCAACAGGAAATGTCATGTCTTACACTTTGTTGTACTGATTTTCACAGGTTCATCGTGGCCACCTCAAAAGCGGTGAATATCACCATCAGTCCCTCGTGATGCTTCAGTGCAAAAATTGTGACTTTAAACTGAACGGCGCACCCTGGTGGCAACGCTGTTCACGATGAAAGATGAAGTGGCTTTTGAGGGTCTTGGCAGGTTTATAGAGGCTTGAAATTTGGCACACACCTCCAATGTGACGAAGGCTTTGTTGTTATGTGATCATTTTCATTGAATATCCCAAAATGGCTCCACAGCGCCCCCTACAAAATTTCAAAACCACAGCCCCAGCTCTGTGTTTTATGTATGAATCTGAAACCTGGTAGGCTTATAGGAGATATCAAGATGTACAAAAAAGTCTCTTGGAGCAATATCCCAAATCCAACAGGAAGTCAGCCATTTTAAAATTAATGTGCAATTTTGGCAACATTTTCCCATCTTTTCAGGCACCGTGCTTTGACGTACTCCTCCAAGGGATTTCATCAGATTGATGCAATCTCCTGTGTGTGGAATCTTAAGACCTTTGTGATGTTAAATTGCGAAGCTTTTTACATTCAGGGAAATGGGGTGGTCATGGCGGCACGTGGAGTTTCAATCACTCGCCAAAAAGCAGTAATCTGTGGTCACTCAAAATCAAAATATTCAATCTCTCCCAAAGATCGCAGGCGTGATGAGACTCGAGCTCGGAAATGTTTGTTATGCCATTTGTACATAATGGTTAGAGCGCCACCTAGTGGAACGACTAACTAATCATGAATGAATGAGTTGAAATGTTAGCTGGTGGTTAAATGCATGAATTCCATCAATGTGACATCAGATCGGAGGTGCTGGTTTTAGGTGTTGGGCGTGGCTCGACGTGCCGGGGGTGCGAGGGCCCTCATAACGCTGCTTGCAGCTTTAATTATTAGGGCCCGAGCACTGATAGTGCGAAGGCCCTATTGTAATTGCTCTGTTTATTAATATTAGGGCCCGAGCACTGACAGTGCGAAGGCCCTATTGTAATTGCTCTGTTTATTATTAGGGCCCGAGCACTGAGAGTGCGAAGGCCCTATTGTATCTGCTCCGTTTCTTATTATTATTATTATTATTCACCCCAAACAAGGGCCTTTTTGAGGGCCTAAACATGCTCAAAAACTCATGAAATTTTGCACACATGCCAGGTTTGGTGAAAAATTTTGTATTTTAATGGTTTTACATATGAGCACTGGGAAATGGCTCTACAGCGCCACCTATGCCTTGTTAAATGCAGCCCTACGACCACATCGTTTGAGCTACATGTATGAAATTTGGCACACATGTGTATCATGCCAAGACGAACAAAAAAGTCTGGGGGCCCATTGACGCAAACCCAACAGGAAGTCCGCCATTTGGAAGAGAAGGTGACATTTTGGCTCTAATTTTGCCATTTCCATGCCTCGAACTTTAACGAACTCCTCCTTGGGATTTGGTCCTATAAGCTTCAAATTTGGACAGTGTCAACTACACCCTTGTGCCATGTTAAATTGCGGAGCTTTTGAGTTTTCACAATAGTATGAGGCCGTGGCGCCATGGCGAATTTTGATGACTCGCCATGAAAATCTTATTGCCTCTCATTCTGTCATACATGTTCCGATCTGGACCAAAGAGCACACATATGATAAGGCTCCACCCCTGAACATATTTCAACTGCCATATTTGACATCAAGGACAGCGCCACCTAGTGGGAACAGGAAATGTCATGTTTTACACTTTGGGGTACAGTATTGTGATGGGTGACATCTGCAGCCTCAAATTTCTCCAGGAAAGCCTTAAGGAGTTGGTCTTGGGTTACAGTGAAAACTGTGACTTTTCACGAAAGGGTGTGACCTCAGCAGCATGGCGAACTTTGATGTCACGCCATGAAGAAACAAATTAGTATAACTCAATGAAATCCAGTCTGATCAGTACCAGACTTTACAGGCATGATGTCAGACCCGCCCTGAACAGATTGATATGCCCATTGTCGGAAATACGGACAGCGCCACCTAGTGGCAACAGGAAATGTCATGGCTTTAACTTTGTTGTACTGATTTTCACAGGTTGATCGTGGCCACCTCAAAAGCGGTGAATATCACCATCAGTCCCTCGTGATGCTTCAGTGCAAAAATTGTGACTTTAAACTGAACGGCGTACCCTGGTGGCAACGCTGTTCACCATGAAAAATAAAGTGGCTTTTGAGGGGCTTGGAAAGTTTATAGAGGCTTGAAATTTGGCACACACCTCCAATGTGACGAAGACTTTGTTGTCATGTCATCACTTTCATTGAATAGCGCAAAATGGCTCCACAGCGCCCCCTACAATATTTCAAAATATCAGCCCCTGCTCTGTGGTTTATGTATGAATCTGAAACCTGGTAGGCTTATAGGAGATATCAAGATGTACAAAAAAGTCTCTTGGAGCAATATCCCAAATCCAACAGGAAGTCAGCCATTTTAAAATTAATGTGCAATTTTGGCGACATTTTCCCCTCTTTTCAGGCTTCATACTTTGACGAACTCCTCCAAGGGATTTCATCATATTGAACCAATCTCCAGTGTGTGGAATCTAAAGACCTTTGTGATGTTAAATTGCGAAGCTTTTTACGTCCAGGGAAACGGGGTGGTTATGGCGGCACTTAGAGTTTGAATCACTCGCCAAAAAGCAGTAATCTGCTGTCACTCAAAAACACAATGTCCAATCTCTCCCAAACGTCTCAGGTGTGATTAGACTCGAGCTCGGAAGTGTTTGTTATGCCATTTGTACATAATGGTTAGAGCGCCACCTAGTGGAACGACTAACTAATCATGAATGAATGAGTTGAAATGTTAGCTGGTGGTTAAATGCATGAATTCCATCAATGTGACATCAGATCGGACGTGCTGGTTTTAGGTGTTGGGCGTGGCTCGACGCGCCGGGGGTGCGAGGGCCCTCATAACGCTGCTTGCAGCTTTAATTATTATTATTATTATTATTATTATTATCATTATTATTCCGGCAAATGAATTGGCCTTTTGAGGGCCTAAACATGCTCGAAAACTCATGAAATTTTGCACACGCGTCAGGTCTGGTGAAAATTTACGTATTTTAATGTTCTCAGACATGGCCAGGGAAAATTAGCTCAGTAGCGCCACCTAGAAAAATGAAAAATGCGAGCCCCCGGTATGGGTATGACCTACATATTTAAAAGTCGGTACACCTATATAACGTTGAGAGTCGAACAAAAAAGTCTATTATGGCAATGTCCTAAACCCAACAGGAAGTCCGCCATTTTGGATTGAAGGTGACATTTTGGGTCTGATTTTACCGTTTCCATGCCTTGTACTTTAACGAACTCCTCCTTGGGATTTGGTCCTATAAACTTCATATTTGGTCAGTGCCAACTACACCCTTGTGCCATGTTAAATTGCGGAGCTTTTGAGTTTTCACAATAGTATGAGGCCGTGGCGCCATGGCGAATTTTGATGACTCGCCATGAAAATCTTATTGCCTCTCATTCTGTCATACATGTTCCGATCTGGACCAAAGAGCACACATATGATAAGGCTCCACCCCTGAACATATTTCAACTGCCATATTTGACATCAAGGACAGCGCCACCTAGTGGGAACAGGAAATGTCATGTTTTACACTTTGGGGTACAGTATAGTGATGGGTGACATCTGCAGCCTCAAATTTCTCCAGGAAAGCCTTAAGGAGTTGGTCTTGGGTTACAGTGAAAACTGTGACTTTTCGCAAAAGGGTGTGACCCCAGCGGCGTGGCGAACTTTGATGTCACGCCATGAAGAAACAAATTAGTATAACTCAATGAAATCCAGTCTGATCAGTACCAGACTTTACAGGCATGATGTCAGACGCGCCCTGAACAGATTGATGTGCCCATTGTCGGAAATACGGACAGCGCCACCTAGTGGCAACAGGAAATGTCATGGCTTTAATTTTGTTGTACTGATTTTCACAGGTTCATCGTGGCCACCTCAAAAGCGGTGAATATCACCATCAGTCCCTCGTGATGCTTCAGTGCAAAAATTGTGAGTTTAAACTGAACGGCGCACCCTGGTGGCAACGCTGTTCAACATGAAAGATGAAGTGGCTTTTGAGGGTCTTGGCAAGTTTATAGAGGCTTGAAATTTGGCACACACCTCCAAATGGATGAAGGCTTTGTTGGCATGTGATCATTTTCATTGAATAGCGCGAAATTGCTCCACAGCGCCCCCTACAAAATTTCAAAACCACAGCCCCTGCTCTGTGTTCTATGTATGATTCTGAAACCTGGTAAGCTTATAGGAGATATCAAGATGTACAAAAAAGTCTCTTGGTGCAATATCCCAAATCCAACAGGAAGTCAGCCATTTTAAAATTAATGTGTAATTTTGGCAACATTTTCCCCTCTTTCCAGGCACCGTTCTTTGACGAACTCCTCCAAGGGATTTCATCATATTGAACCAATCTCCAGTGTGTGGAATCTAAAGACCTTTGTGATGTTAAATTGCGAAGCTTTTTACGTTCAGTGAAACGGGGTGGTTATGGTGGCACTTAGAGTTTGAATCACTCGCCAAAAAGCAGTAATCTGCTGTCACTCAAAAACACAATGTCCAATCTCTCCCAAACGTCTCAGGTGTGATAAGACTCGAGCTCGGAAGTGTTTGTTATGCCATTTGTACATAATGGTTAGAGCGCCACCTAGTGGAACGACTAACTAATCATGAATGAATGAGATGAAATGTTAGCTGGTGGTTAAATGCATGAATTCCATCAATGTGACATCAGATCGGAGGTGCTGGTTTTAGGTGTTGGGCTTGGCTCGACGCGCCGGGGGTGCGAGGGCCCTCGTAACGCTGCTTGCAGCTTTAATTATTATTATTATTATTCCGGCAAATGAATCGGCCTTTTGAGGGCCTAAACATGCTCGAAAACTCTTAAAATTTTGCGCACGCGTCAGGTCTGGTGAAAATTTACGTATTTTAATGGTTTTACATATGAGCACTGGGAAATGGCTCTAGAGCGCCACCTATGCCTTGTTAAATGCAGCCCTACGACCACATCGTTTGAGCTACATGTATGAAATTTGGCACACATGTGTATCATGCCAAGACGAACAAAAAAGTCTGTGGGCCCATTGACGCAAACCTAACAGGAAGTCCGCCATTTGGAAGAGAAGGTGACATTTTGGCTCTAATTTTGCCATTTCCATGCCTCGAACTTTTGCGAACTCCTCCTTGGGGTTTCATTTCATAACCTTCATATTTGGTCAGTGCCAACTACACCCTTGTGCCATGTTAAATTGTGGAGCTTTTGAGTTTTCACAATACTATGAGGCCGTGGCGCCATGGCGAATTTCGATGACTCGCCATGAAAATCTTATTGCCTCTCATTCTGTCATACATGTTCCGATCTGGACCAAAGAGCACACATATGATAAGGCTCCACCCCTGAACATATTTCAACTGCCATATTTGACATCAAGGACAGCGCCACCTAGTGGGAACAGGAAATGTCATGTTTTACACTTTGGGGTACAGTATAGTGAAGGGTGACATCTGCAGCCTCAAATTTCTCCAGGAAAGCCTTAAGGAGTTGGTCTTGGGTTACAGTGAAAACTGTGAGTTTTCGCGAAAGGGTGTGACCCCAGCAGCATGGCGAACTTTGATGTCACGCCATGAAGAAACAAATTAGTATAACTCAATGAAATCCAGTCTGATCAGTACCAGACTTTACAGGCATGATGTCAGACCCGCCCTGAACAGATTGATGTGCCCATTGTCGGAAATACGGACAGCGCCACCTAGTGGCAACAGGAAATGTCATGTCTTACACTTTGTTGTACTGATTTTCACAGGTTCATTGTGGACACCTCAAAAGCGGTGAATATCACCGTCAGTCCTTCATGATGCTGCAGTGCGAATATTGTGACTTTATACTGAACGGCGCACCCTGGTGGCAACGCTGTTCACCATGAAAAATGAAGTGGCTTTTGAGAGGCTTGGAAAGTTTAAAAAGTCTTGAAATTTGGCGCACACCTCCAATGTGCATAAGGCTTTGTTGTTATGTGATCATTTTTATTGAATAGCGCGAAATTGCTCCACAGCGCCCCCTACGAAATTTCAAAACATCAGCCCCAGCTCTGTGTTTTATGTATGAGTCTTAAACCTGGTAAGCTTATAGGAGATATCAAGATGTACAAAAAAGTCTCTTGGAGCAATATCCCAAATCCAACAGGAAGTCAGCCATTTTAAAATGAATGTGTAATTTTGGCAACATTTTCCCCGCTTTCCAGGCACCGTTCTTTGACGTACTCCTCCAAGGGATTTCATCATATTGAACCAATCTCCAGTGTGTGGAATCTAAAGACCTTTGTGATGTTAAATTGCGAAGCTTTTTACGTTCAGGGAAACGGGGTTGTCATGGCGGCACGTGGAGTTTCAATCACTCGCCAAAAAGCAGTAATCTGCTGTCACTCAAAATCTAAATGTCCAAATTCTCCCAAAGGTCGCAGGCGTGATGAGACTCGAGCTTGGAAATGTTTGTTATGCCATTTGTCAGTAATGGTTAGAGCGCCACCTAGTGGGACGACTATAATGATGACTGAATGAGATGAAATGTTAGCTGGTGGTTAAATGCATGAATTCCATCAATGTGACATCAGATCGGAGGTGCTGGTTGTAGGTGTTGGGCGTGGCTCGATGCGATGTGGTGCGAGGGCCCTCATAACGCTGCTTGCAGCTTTAATTAGGGCCCGAGCACTGACAGTGCGAAGGCCCTATTGTAATTGCTCTGTTTATTATTATTATTATTATTATTATTTCGGCAAATGAATTGGCCGTTTGAGGGCCTAAACATGCTCGAAAACTCATGAAATTTTGCACACGCGACAGGTCTGGTGAAAATTTACGTATTTTAATGTTCTCAGACTTGGCCAGGGAAAATTAGCTCAGTAGCGCCACCTAGAAAAATGAAAAACGCGAGCCCCCGGTATGGGTATGGCCTAAAGGTTTGAAAGTCGGTACACCTATATAACGTTCAGAGTCGAACAAAAAAGTCTATTATGGCAATGTCCTAAACCCAACAGGAAGTCCGCCATTTTGGATTGAATGTGACATTTTGGCTCTGATTTTACCGTTTCGATGCCTCGAACTTTAACGAACTCCTCCTTGGCATTTGGTCCTATACGCTTCAAATTTGGACAGTGTCAACTACACCCTTGTGCCATGTTAAATTGCGGAGCTTTTGAGTTTTCACAATACTATGAGGCCGTGGCGCCATGGCGAATTTCGATGACTCGCCATGAAAATCGTATTGCCTCTCATTTTGTCATACATTTTCTGACCTTGACCAAAGTGAACACATATGATAAGGCTCCACCCCTGAACATATTTCAACTGCCATATTTGACATCAAGGACAGCGCCACCTAGTGGGAACAGGAAATGTCATGTTTTACACTTTGGGGTACAGTATAGTGATGGGTGACATCTGCAGCCTCAAATTTCTCCAGGAAAGCCTTAAGGAGTTGGTCTTGGGTTACAGTGAAAACTGTGACTTTTCGCAAAAGGGTGTGACCCCAGCGGCATGGCGAACTTTGATGTCACGCCATGAAGAAACAAATTAGTATAACTCAATGAAATCCAGTCTGATCAGTACCAGACTTTACAGGCATGATGTCACACCCGCCCTGAACAGATTGATGTGCCCATTGTCGGAAATACGGACAGCGCCACCTAGTGGCAACAGGAAATGTCATGGCTTTAATTTTGTTGTACTGATTTTCACAGGTTCATCGTGGCCACCTCAAAAGCGGTGAATATCACCAACAGTCCCTCGTAATGCTTCAGTGTAAAAAATGTGACTTTAAACTGAACGGCGCACCCTGGTGGCAACGCTGTTCAACATGAAAGATGAAGTTACTTTTGAGGGGCTTGGAAAGTTTATAGAGGCTTGAAACTTGGCCCACGCCTCCAATGTGATGAAGGCTTTGTTGTTATGTAACCATTTTCCTTGAATAGCGCAAAATGGCTCCACAGCGCCCCCTACAAAATTCCAAAATATCAGCCCCTGCTCTGTGTTTTATCTATGAGTCTGAAACCTGGTAAGCTTATGGAAGATCATAAGATGTACAAAAAAGTCTCTTGGAGCAATATCCCAAATCCAACAGGAAGTCAGCCATTTTAAAGTTAATGTGTAATTTTGGCAACATTTTCCCATCTTTTCAGGCACCATACTTTGACGAACTCCTCCAAGGGATTTCATCAGATTGATGCAATCTCCTGTGTGTGGAATCTAAAGACCTTTGTGATGTTAAATTGCGAAGCTTTTTACATTCAGGGAAACGGGGTGGTCATGGCGGCACGTAGAGTTTCAATCACTCGCCAAAAAGCAGTAATCTGCTGTCACTCAAAGACACAATGTCCAATCTCTCCCAAAGCTCATAGGCGTGATGAGACTCGAGCTCGGAAATGTTTGTTATGCCATTTGTACATAATGGTTAGAGTGCCACCTAGTGGAACGACTAACTAATCATGAATGAATGAGTTGAAATGTTAGCTGGTGGTTAAATGCATGAATTCCATCAATGTGACATCAGATCGGAGGTGCTGGTTTTAGGTGTTGGGCGTGGCTCGACACGCCGGGGGTGCGAGGGCCCTCATAACGCTGCTTGCAGCTTTAATTATTATTATTATTCAGGCAAAACAAGGGCCTTTTTGAGGGCCTAAACATGCTCAAAAACTCATGAAATTTTGCACACATGCCAGGTTTGGTGAAAAATTTTGTATTTTAATGGTTTTACATATGAGCACTGGGAAATGGCTCTACAGCGCCACCTATGCCTTGTTAAATGCAGCCCTACGACCACATCGTTTGAGCTACATGTATGAAATTTGGCACACATGTGTATCATGCCAAGACGAACAAAAAAGTCTGGGGGCCCATTGACGCAAACCCAACAGGAAGTCCGCCATTTGGAAGAGAAGGTGACATTTTGGCTCTAATTTTGCCATTTCCATGCCTCGAACTTTAACGAACTCCTCCTTGGGATTTGGTCCTATAAGCTTCAAATTTGGACAGTGTCAACTACACCCTTGTGCCATGTTAAATTGCGGAGCTTTTGAGTTTTCACAATACTATGAGGCCGTGGCGCCATGGCGAATTTTGATGACTCGCCATGAAAATCTTATTGCCTCTCATTCTGTCATACATGTTCCGATCTGGACCAAAGAGCACACATATGATAAGGCTCCACCCCTGAACATATTTCAACTGCCATATTTGACATCAAGGACAGCGCCACCTAGTGGGAACAGGAAATGTCATGTTTTACACTTTGGGGTACAGTATAGTGATGGGTGACATCTGCAGCCTCAAATTTCTCCAGGAAAGCCTTAAGGAGTTGGTCTTGGGTTACAGTGAAAACTGTGAGTTTTCGCGAAAGGGTGTGACCCCAGCAGCATGGCGAACTTTGATGTCACGCCATGAAGAAACAAATTAGTATAACTCAATGAAATCCAGTCTGATCAGTACCAGACTTTACAGGCATGATGTCAGACCCGCCCTGAACAGATTGATGTGCCCATTGTCGGAAATACGGACAGCGCCACCTAGTGGCAACAGGAAATGTCATGGCTTTAATTTTGTTGTACTGATTTTCACAGGTTCATCTTGGCCACCTCAAAAGCGGTGAATATCACCATCAGTCCCTCGTGATGCTTCAGTGCAAAAATTGTGAGTTTAAACTGAACGGCGCACCCTGGTGGCAATGCTGTTCAACATGAAAGATGAAGTGGCTTTTGAGGGTCTTGGCAAGTTTATAGAGGCTTGAAATTTGGCACACACCTCCAAATGGATGAAGGCTTTGTTGGCATGTGATCATTTTCATTAAACAGCGCGAAATTGCTCCACAGCGCCCCCTACAAAATTTCAAAACCACAGCCCCTGCTCTGTGTTCTATGTATGATTCTGAAACCTGGTAAGCTTATAGGAGATATCAAGATGTACAAAAAAGTCTCTTGGTGCAATATCCCAAATCCAACAGGAAGTCAGCCATTTTAAAATTAATGTGTAATTTTGGCAACATTTTCCCCTCTTTCCAGGCACCGTTCTTTGACGAACTCCTCCAAGGGATTTCATCATATTGAACCAATCTCCAGTGTGTGGAATCTAAAGACCTTTGTGATGTTAAATTGCGAAGCTTTTTACGTTCAGTGAAACGGGGTGGTTATGGTGGCACTTAGAGTTTGAATCACTCGCCAAAAAGCAGTAATCTGCTGTCACTCAAAAACACAATGTCCAATCTCTCCCAAAGCTCATAGGCGTGATGAGACTCGAGCTCGGAAATGTTTGTTATGCCATTTGTACATAATGGTTAGAGCGCCACCTAGTGGGACGACTATACTCATGGTTGAAGCAAATGAAATGTTAACTGGTGGTTAAATGCATGAATTCCATCAATGTGACATCAGATCGGACGTGCTGGTTTCAGGTGTTGGGCATGGCTCGACACGCCGGGAGGGCCCTCATAACGCTGCTTGCAGCTTTAATTATTATTATTATTATTATTTCGGCAAATGAATCGGCCTTTTGAGGGCCTAAACATGCTCGAAAACTCATGAAATTTTGCACACGCGTCAGGTCTGGTGAAAATTTACGTATTTTAATGTTCTCAGACATGGCCAGGGAAAATTAGCTCAGTAGCGCCACCTAGAAAAATGAAAAACGCGAGCCCCCGGTATGGGTATGGCCTCCAAGTTTGAAAGTCGGTACACCTATATAACGTTCAGAGTCGAACAAAAAAGTCTATTATGGCAATGTCCTAATCCCAACAGGAAGTCTGCAATTTAGAAGTGAAGGTGACATTTTGGCTCTAATTTTGCCATTTCCATGCCTCGAACTTTTTCGAACTCCTCCTTGGGATTTTGTCCTATAAACTTCAAATTTGGACAGTGTCAACTACACCCTTGTGCCATGTTAAATTGCGGAGCTTTTGAGTTTTCACAATACTATGAGGCCGTGGCGCCATGGCGAATTTCGATGACTCGCCATGAAAATCTTATTGCCTCTCATTTTGTCATACATTTTCTGACCTTGACCAAAGTGAACACATATGATAAGGCTCCACCCCTGAACATATTTCAACTGCCATATTTGACATCAAGGACAGCGCCACCTAGTGGGAACAGGAAATGTCATGTTTTACACTTTGGGGTACAGTATAGTGATGGGTGACATCTGGAGCCTCAAATTTCTCCAGGAAAGAGAAACAGGAACTCAATAGTGTGGATGCTTAAAGCATCCACACAATAATAAAGAATAAAGAGAAACAGGAACTCAATAGTGTGGATGCTTAAAGCATCCACACAACTAGAAAAATTTGCATTTCCTGCGAAAATGCAGTGTGGATGCATGCAAAAACTAGCTGAAAAAGCTGAAAAGTTGCAGAAATTGTAAAAACTTTGCAGAAGCAAAAGAAGTTTGCTAAAATGGAATAACTTAGCAGAACTGCAATATCTTAGAGGAAACATAATACTTGGCAGAAATACAATAGCATAGCAGAATTTAGCAGAAATATTGTAACTTACCAGAAACATGATAACTTCTCAAAAATACAAGAATTTAGGAGAAATAGTATAAGATAACAGAAAGAATATATTTAGCCAAAAATACTTAAACATTACAGAAACACTATGATTTAGAAAAATAGTACAACAGAGCAGAAATATTGTGATTTACCAGAGACACTGTGATGAACTATGAATATTGTAATTTTAAATTAAGACTATGTTTTAGCACAAATATTATAATTTGGCAGAAATACTATAATTTAGCAGAAATACTATATTAAGCACAAATCCCATAAAAAGCAGAAATACTGTACTATGATTTAGTAGAAAAACTATAATTATTCAGAAATTGTCATGGTTCGTTGTGTGGCAGGCAGGAGAAGGACCCAAGATGCAGACTCACAGACACGGGGATAAACTTAAAGAACACAGCTTTAATGCTGGCACGGCAGAACGTAGGAAATACAAAACTAAACTGGGAAAACTAAATACAAAGCTCGCCAAGAAACACAGGGAGGAACACACACAACATGAGGGAGAACGCGACGCCGAACAGAGGAAGACGCAGACAGAAATACACAGAGGGTTAACGAGGAAAGTGGGAACACACGGGGAACACAGGTGACACAGATAACCATAACGAGACAGGGCGGGGTGAACATAACGCTGACGGGTACAGGCACAGAGGTTCAGACAGGAGGAGAGAGAGCACGGGGAGAACGCAGACATAACGGGCTGGGGAAAACATAGAATAAAACACAAAGAGAGACGAGGGCTCATAAATACACAGAGGGGCACACAGGGGGTAAGAGTCACGAAGGGAAAACACATAAGGAACAACGTAACAGATCAACCCAGGAAGCATGGCCTAAATAAAGAACAAAATACAAAAATACATGAAAACTAAGAATACTGGGCCCACATGGCCCAGGACCATGACACCACCCCCCCCTAAAGGGCTGGCTCCCGACAGCCCAAACCCGAGAAACAAAAACAAAAACAGAAAACAACCCACCCAGGGCGGGAGGCGGGGGACCAGGACGGAGGGACCAGAACGGGAAACAAAACAAACAACAGAAAACACAGGAGCACATGACCATAGTCCAAATAAAGTTCAGGGGGCCGACCCAGAGCCCACAGGCACAAGAGTTCACGGGTCACACGGTCGGGGGGCCGACCAGGCGGGCGGCACAGGTGACAGAGCTGGTCCGGAGGCCGGCCGTGCGGAAGGCAGCGGCGGCGGCGAAGGAGACGACGGAGCAGTTCAGGGGGCCGACCGCGCCGAAGGCAGCGGCGGCGGCGAAGGAGACGGAGCAGTTCAGGGGGCCGGCCGCGCGGAAGGCAGCGGCGGCGGCGAAGGAGACGACGGAGCAGTTCAGGGGGCCGGCCGCGCGGAAGGCAGCGGCGGCGGCGAAGGAGACGACGGAGCAGTTCAGGGGGCCGGCCGCGCGGAAGGCAGCGGCGGCTCTCCAGTGTCAGGCGTGCTGGCCATGGCCCGGTGGGCACAGGACCAGACGAAGCACAGGCTGAGGACTCAGAGGCTGGACCAGACGAAGCACAGGCTGAGGACTCAGAGGCTGGACCAGACGAAGCACAGGCTGAGGACTCAGAGGCTGGACCAGACGAAGCACAGGCTGAGGACTCAGAGGCTGGACCAGACGAAGCACAGGCTGAGGACTCAGAGGCTGGACCAGACGAAGCACAGGCTGAAGACTCTGAGGCTGGGCCAGGCGAGGACGAAGACTCTGAGGCTGGGCCAGGCGAGGACGAAGACTCTGAGGCTGGGCCAGGCGAGGACGAAGACTCTGAGGCTGGGCCAGGCGAGGACGGAGACTCTGAGGCTGGGCCAGGCGAGGACGGAGACTCTGAGGCTGGGCCAGGCGAGGACGGAGACTCTGAGGCTGGGCCAGGCGAGGACGAAGACTCTGAGGCTGGGCCAGGCGAGGACGAAGACTCTGAGGCTGGGCCAGGCGAGGACGAAGACTCTGAGGCTGGGCCAGGCGAGGACGAAGACTCTGAGGCTGGGCCAGACGAGGACGAAGACTCTGAGGCTGGGCCAGACGAGGACGAAGACTCTGAGGCTGGGCCAGGCGTAGCAGAAGCACAGGCAGAGGCTGGCCCAGGCGTAGCAGAAGCACAGGCAGATGCAGCCGGACCAGGCGACGACGAGGCGGTCGCAGGTGGCGGCTGGACAGGCTCCTCGGGCCCTCCAGCTGATGCGGCGTGAGGCTGAACGGGCCCCTCGGACCCTCCAGCGGAGACAGGAGGCTGAACGGGCCCCTCGGACCCTCCAGCTGACGAGGCATGAGGCTGGACGGGCCCCTCGGACCCTCCAGCTGACGAGGCATGAGGCTGGACGGGCCCCTCGGACCCTCCAGCTGACGAGGCATGAGGCTGAACGGGCCCCTCGGACCCTCCAGCTGACGAGGCATGAGGCTGGACGGGCCCCTCGGACCCTCCAGCTGACGAGGCATGAGGCTGGACGGGCCCCTCGGACCCTCCAGCGGAGACAGGAGGCTGAACGGGCCCCTCGGACCCTCCAGCTGACGAGGCATGAGGCTGAACGGGCCCCTCGGACCCTCCAGCGGAGACAGGAGGCTGAACGGGCCCCTCGGACCCTCCAGCTGACGAGGTGGATGGCGGCGTGGGAGCCGCGGAGTCCTGGATGAGCTCATCCGAGCTCCCAGCAGGAGCTGATGCAGAGCCAGAGAGATTTGAGACCCCTGGCTGGATGTTAAGCTGACCAGCGGACCGTACTGCTATCGGGGACTGGGCTACAGGAGCTACTGGGGCCTGCGCTACCGGCGGCACTGGAGCTACTGGGGCCTGCGCTACAGGCGGCACTGGAGCTACTGGGGCCTGCGCTACAGGCGGCACTGGAGCTACTGGGGCCTGCGCTACAGGCGGCACTGGAGCTACTGGGGCCTGCGCTACAGGCGACACTGGAGCTACTGGGGCCTGCGCTACAGGCGACACTGGAGCTACTGGGGCCTGCGCTACAGGCGACACTGGAGCTACTGGGGACTGAACCGGGGGTGACACTGGAGCTACTGGAGACTGAACCGGGGGTGACACTGGAGCTACTGGAGACTGAACCGGGGGTGACACTGGAGCTACTGGAGACTGAACCGGGGGTGACACTGGAGCTACTGGAGACTGAACTGGGGGTGACACTGGAGGCCCAGGTGACACTGGTGTACTGGGGTGAAGGCAGCGAGGATGCAGTCTCTCTCTTAAGGGAGGATCGAATGATTTAGCGATAAATCTTGACGGGAAAAGATGCCGATGCTGAAAATACCAGGCAGCGGGGGCTTCCAGGAGGGTAGCCGACTGAGCTGTGAAGGGCTGCGAGGGAGCTAACTGAACCGAGGGTGGCTGCGAGGGAGCTAACTGAACCGAGGGTGGCTGCGAGGGAGCTAACTGAACCGAGGGTGGCTGCGAGGGAGCTAACTGAACCGAGGGTGGCTGCGAGGGAGCTAACTGAACCGAGGGTGGCTGCGAGGGAGCTAACTGAACTGAGGGTGGCTGCGAGGGAGCTAACTGAACTGAGGGTGGCTGCGAGGGTGCTAACTGAACTGAGGGTGGCTGCGAGGGTGCTAAGCAGCTCGCTTTGACCTCCGCCACACAAGACACAGCTCCTGAATGAACAGTCATAATGTCTGGAAAAGACACAGAGTCCTCACTCACCACAGCAGGTGAATTAGGAGTCCGAATGTCCGGCTGTGGGGTGGTGCGACGGCGGCGTGAACGCCGTTCCTTCTTGACTGCAGCTCCCGATGAACCAGACAACGGCGCTTCATGCGCGCCGGGCGGCGTCGCAGAGGCTGGTGAACTGGGTGCTGATGGAGCGGTAGATGAGAGTTCCTGGAAGCTCAGAGGACCCCCGAGAGCCAGGCGGGTTCCCCGGAAGATCTCCTCATAGTCAGGAGCTAGCCACGGCTTCCACCGGAGCTCTTCATCCAGTTGATCGCATGCTGCACGCTGCCGCTCCTCCAGGTCGAAATCCATGACATCCCCCGCATCCTCGTGTGGCTCGTTGGAGGGCGAAACATGCCGTAGAGCGGGGCGACGGCGACGCGAACGCCGCTTCCTCTTTGAGGAGGTCGTGGATGAAACTTCGATTTCTGTGGCGACCGGCTCCTCGTCTTCTGACCACATCCGTGCCAGATAGGAAGCGGAGGACGGGTAGGTCGGTCGAGGCGGTGAGGGTGAACGACTGAGCTGCGACAGCGAAGTGGAAGCCGGCGAGTAGAGGGACGGCGCCAGCGTAGAGGAGTGTGGTGCCGTGGCGAACCTCAGCGTGCCGACTTGTATGCTCACAGCAGGCGGAGGGGAGGCTGCGTGGCCACGGGGCTGTGGTGACACAGTCCGCACACCGGGCCGCTGATGCTGCCGCGGGCAGGCTGGGAGGATGGTGCGGAGGAAGTCCGAGATCAGAGGGGGTAGCGCCTCCCATAACCAGGGAAAAACCGTGACGCTTGTCCCCAACGAGGAAAGTAACTCCTCCCTCTCCTCCTCACTAGAGCTTCGGCTCCACTGGTAGCATAACGACTCCACCGCTTGTATTACGTCTCTGCCAGGAGTCGCTGGGTCCATATCGTGGTCGCGTTCTTCTGTCATGGTTCGTTGTGTGGCAGGCAGGAGAAGGACCCAAGATGCAGACTCACAGACACGGGGATAAACTTAAAGAACACAGCTTTAATGCTGGCACGGCAGAACGTAGGAAATACAAAACTAAACTGGGAAAACTAAATACAAAGCTCGCCAAGAAACACAGGGAGGAACACACACAACATGAGGGAGAACGCGACGCCGAACAGAGGAAGACGCAGACAGAAATACACAGAGGGTTAACGAGGAAAGTGGGAACACACGGGGAACACAGGTGACACAGATAACCATAACGAGACAGGGCGGGGTGAACATAACGCTGACGGGTACAGGCACAGAGGTTCAGACAGGAGGAGAGAGAGCACGGGGAGAACGCAGACATAACGGGCTGGGGAAAACATAGAATAAAACACAAAGAGAGACGAGGGCTCATAAATACACAGAGGGGCACACAGGGGGTAAGAGTCACGAAGGGAAAACACATAAGGAACAACGTAACAGATCAACCCAGGAAGCATGGCCTAAATAAAGAACAAAATACAAAAATACATGAAAACTAAGAATACTGGGCCCACATGGCCCAGGACCATGACAGAAATACTACATTTAGCAGAAATACTATATTAAGCACAAATCCTATGAAAAGCAGAAATAGTATGATTAAGCATAAATACTACATTTAGCAGAAATACTATATTAAGCACAAATCTTATAAAAAGCAGAAATAGTATATTAAGCACAAATCCTATAAAAGCAGAAATAGTATATTAAGCACAAATCTTATAAAATAGCAGAAATAGTATGATTTAGCACAATAGTAATAAGTTAAACAGAAAAATTGGAAAAGCAAAATGGACAGCTGAAAAAATGATGAACATGCTGAGGGTCCCTCAAATATACTAGTTAAATGACAAAAATCTGCAAAAAAATTTATGACAGCCACACAATTATAAATATGTACACATGAGGAAACACACATGCACAGAGAGACACACACACAAGATCCAATTCAGTCAACCAGTCTAAATATATTGAATTTGAATCTTACAATGAGATCATCCCATTAAAAGGCTTTCTCTCTCTCTCTCTCTCTCTCTCTCTCTCTCTCTCTCTCTCTGTCACACACACACACACACACACACACACACAAACACACACACGCACACACACACGCACACACAAACACACACAGACAGACACAGAGGGAGAGAGCTGCCGAATTTAAATCCACCAATCCGAGTGGCTGTTTACGTTTTCCCGCCAAAAAAGGTGCATCTTTTTACACACGCAGCACAGAGAGGCACAGGATTATTGCAGTCTATTTCTCATAGTGACGACTCCCCTCAAACAAATGACCATAATTTCCTAACCGTAGGGGCTAGAGCGGTCATTCTTACACCGTTTTGTTCAGAAGAGATGGGGGAATCTTCCAGTGTTTAGAATTTATCATTAACATATGAATTTTTAGAGATATATGACATGGATGACTTATTGACTTAGAAGCCACGAATTCCCCAATATGCAAATTTGAATGGCTGAGGCCACATATATGATTGGCTGGCTGGGAAGCCGTGCAGGCCCTGATTTGTGGATTTGAATTCCTCAGCCCTGATATGATTGGCTGGCTTAGAAGCCATGAAGGCCCCAATATGCAAATTTGAATGCCTCAGGACACATGTATGATTGGCTGGGAAGCCGTGCAGGCCCTGATTTGAAAATTCTAATGTCTCAGTCCTCACAGAGGATTGGCTGCCTGGGGACCTGGCAGAAATATATGGAAATACTATGATTAAGCATAAATACTACATTTAGTAGAAATACTATGTTTTAGCACAAATACTACAAATTAAGCAGAAATACTATATTAAGCACAAATCCTATAAAAAGCAGAAATACTATATTAGGCACAAATCCTATAAAAAGCAGAAATACTATATTAGGCACAAATAGTATAAAAAGCAGAAATACTATAATTTAGCAGAAATACTATGTTAGGCACAAATCCTATAAAAAGAATAAATACTATAATTTAGCAGAAATACTATATTAGTCACAAATCTTATGAAAAGCAGAAATAGTATGATTTAGCAGAAATACTGTATTTAGCACAAGTACCGAAAAGTACCAGAAATACTATGATTTAGCAGAATAGTAATAACTTACAAAATTACAAATATGGAGGCATATTGAAACAGAAATGCACAGAGGGACACACAAACACAGGCTCTAATCCAGTCAACCAGTCTAACTATATTCAATTTAAATCCTACAATGACATGCTGCCAAATAAGGGCAGGGTCCTCTCTCTCCCACTAAACACACACACACACACACACACACACACACACACACACACACACACACACACACACACATACGGGTCTATGTGGTATGGCGGGACTATACTACGTCAATCCGCCCGGTGGTGGTTTAAGTGGACTACCCTTTTGAAAGGACTTAGAGCCAAGGGAGCGAGGTTAAAGTGTTCGAAAAAATCTGAAAAAAATTTGGGTCACTTCAGACCTCATACACTCCCTATAGAAGTCTAGATACACTGATACACACCAACCAGACTCTATTGTGTTTTCTGGAGACATTGTCCACTTGACAACAATGTGTTTTATGAGGTCCAAAAAAAACAATATTGGGTCTTTAAAGGGACAATGATGTAATATGTAAATAGCTCATCATTACCATGAATACACATCTGACAGGACACAGGATTACTGGAACATCATTTTATTAGTGTTCTTGGATCTGAACATTAATTTTAACCATAAATAAAAAAAGAAATCTATGGACAAAAATGCCCACGCTTCCCACAGAAATATAAAAATATAGAAAACAGAAAAATTAAAAACATTTAAAATGAATTTTAATAGTTTAAAGGTAAATATTAAGGGGAGAAAATATGCATTTATAATTTTTTATTTTAAATATAACCCGTCAAAAAAAACCCTAAATAAATTAAATGTAAAAATTATGAAATACAAACTACTTCTGTATTTAACAAGAACTTTTTTTTCTTTAAACAGAACATCAGTGTTAACAACAATTGGCAATCTGACCAAGATGTAAAACCACAGCTCTCTAAACAGTTATTTTAGTTCATTTTTTTCTGCCTTTTTGCAGTTAATCCTCTCTTTCTTACAAAATCTCTTATGTTTTGAACTGTTCTTCCTGCCAACACCGGATCTTCTACCAATTTGCAATGACTGCATTCATTTTTGGTGGCTAGTTTCCCTTCGTTTATGTGGTCTTTAAAATGCCTCATCACTGCAGCAACCTCAGCCTTGGACCACATGTTTTTGGGAGCTCTTCGGGAATTGTGGGATTGAGCAGCATTTTTCTCTGGAAGATATATAAAGTAGTAGTAGTTAAAACAAACAAAAAACCAAACAAAAAAAACAAAAAACATTTGGTGGTTAAAAGAATGGATGCTACCCTGTACTAACTTCTGAAATGTGTTGCTACCATCAATATCAAAACGAGCTAAAATTCTCTTTGAAAATTTATCAAATTTCTAAAATGAGACATTTAGTGTTCCGCTGTGAATAAAAGACTGAATAAAAAGTTGAATAAAAGTCTCTTGATGCATGCTCAATCATCCAGGTAAGTAAATCCCAAAACGTTGATTCTGTTAATCTGGACGTAGCGTTTTCAGTGGGAGAAACATTTTGTCACTCATCCAAGTGACTTTTTGCCACCACTCTGCAGTTTGCCATATGTTGCAAAGTGATGAAACAATAATAAGCTTAGAGAACCAACTGCACCCCTTACCTTCAGAGGGAGCAGCAGTCTCACTTGCTGCAGGCATTGTGAGTGGTCCTTCATCTGCTGATTACACAATTTGATTAAGTTTTAATATTTGTAACAAACATTTTATCCACAGAAACCAAGCTAGTGGTAACTTACCACAATCTACAGTGTCTTGGAGCTGCGCTGTGTTTGTGGAATCAGCTACTGCATGTACAGGC
This sequence comes from Copadichromis virginalis, assembly GCF_057382275.1. Lineage (NCBI taxonomy): Eukaryota > Metazoa > Chordata > Actinopteri > Cichliformes > Cichlidae > Copadichromis > Copadichromis virginalis. The sequence goes on from NC_140628.1 coordinate 5,841,491, forward strand.
TCACTGGTGCCACACGCCAACATTGTGAGTGCTGTGTCATCATCATCTGATTCACTCTCACTGTCCTTTGTTTCAGCATCACTTAATGCAATTTCATCTGAGAAATTGTGGGAAAACCCCCCCAAAAAACCAAACACAAACCCCCCAAAAACCTCACATTAACAACGAGATATGACAAAATACAGAACAAATACTGGAAATTATAGTACATAGTTTTACTATTTAAGGCCACCACTCTGCAGTTTGCCAAATGTTGCAAAGTGATGAAACAATAGACTTCAAGAACCTTAAATCATGGACATTTAACAGAATGGTCTGTGCTTTTAGGTTTTAATTCTGTTGATAAAGCATAATATTCAACTACTGCCCTAATATTTGCTCCTTTCAATACAAACCTTCTATTTTGATCTCATCCAGTGATTTCCCCTGGATCTGGGAAAGTTGTCCTTTTTCCAGTGTTAAAAGCAGTTTGGAAATCTTGGCCAGCTGTGTTGTGGGAACTGGTAATCTGTAGAATTCGCGGTGAACGCGGATATCATGACCCAGGAAATCTGCAACCTGATCAAGTTCGTTGTTTTTCAAATTAAGGACTTGTGAGAGTGTGGCAACATGTTTTCTGAGCTGTGTCGATCTTAGATACTCAGGCTGCTTTGCTCCACACTGGTGTGCATGAACACGCAAGGAGTCCATTCCTCTGTAATGACTCATTGATCGGGGTCTTGCAAAGAGGTAGATATTAGTGGCACAAATACCACAGTCAGGCCTCCTACTAACCAGTAGTGACAGAGCATCCAGCATGCTTGGTGTTAGCAGAACTGGAACATTTCTGTCCCTTTTTCCCATTATTTCTATTCTACAGAAATAGTTACAGAGTCTCTGTTCCATTTCTGAGAGCCCCATGGCAACATCTGTGTGGAGTGCTGTTTTGTCTCTTTCAAGAAAACTTTTGAGGCGCATCTTTGAAACCTCTCCAGAATGTCTTCGGTTGAACACAATGATTTGTGAGAGTGTAACTTGTGCAAGTTGGGCATAATTCTGAGCTGTGGCTTCGTTCTCCAAGCTGCAAAAGGCACTTTCTGCAGATTTTTGAAGGTAGTGATGGAGAATCCGAACATCTTCTGTAAAGGGCAATGTTGATGGCTTGTTAAACTTTGCCTCACTCAATGTGTTCAAGGCACGGTGAGACACCATCTCAGACCATTTGGAGACATACAACTTCTTGAACGCATCAGTGGACTTGATTAGGGCTTCATCCTCTGTCATGAGGGCACGACAATGGATAATGTCAGACATTTTATGCAGTGTATGTCCCAGTTTCAGCGCAAGGCTTGGAGTTTTGTATGACAGTGTCTCTTCATCAAAACCTGAAACTTTCTTTACTGCTTGCACAACTCTCTGGAAATTAGCAGGCTTAATAGCTTCTTCCATGTTATGCACTGAGAATTCTGTGCGCAGACACAACAACAAACGTCCCGCTTCACGAAGCTTCTGTCGTATATAATCATACTTTGTAGGGTCTTGTCCATGTTTATTGTAGAGGGACTGGGCAAACTGAATAACAGTAAAGTCATTTCGCACAGCTGAGGCAATCTCATCTTGTTTCATAACAGCAAGAACCTTCCAGACTCCACTTGACACCTGCGGATAACACTGAGACTCCAGAGTTAAAGCCAGGCCGAGTACTTTGGTTCTTCCAGGTTCTTTATCCGTGTCATCTTTTGGTTTGTTAGGACATCTGCGGACATGTCTCCAAAGATCCTTGCGAACATACATCCCTTGACAATAAAAGCAATGAGCAAACTTTCCCTCTACTGCTTTAATCTTGGGTCTTCTCTTCACTTTCAGTGGTCCCACTCCACCATGCAAAACTGCAGCATTATGCTTAAAATTTCCCTTATTTCTCAATTTCTCTAACAGACTTTTACGCTCGTTTGAGTCTCTAGGCAGGGAAAATGCATGCACAACATCAGGAGCCGTTTTGTGCGTTTTCAGGTGGCGGGAAATTTTAGCTTGTGGTTTGCCACAAAAATAGCAGTAATTTCTTTTACTTAAAGTCATTTTTTCTGATTCAGTTTCACAAAGCTCACTTTTATCTTGTGGCTTGTCCTTTGTCAAGTTGTGGATTAAATTCGTTGAATCTGATTGTTCATGCGCTTTGGAGATGTCATCTTGGCATAGCAGACCTTTTGATGTGCTTGGCAATAATGAGATGTCTTCATCTGAATCTTCATCATATGACTCTGAATCTGGCACATATTCTTCTTCTGATATGCTGTGGTTGCCATCATCATCGCTTGATATTTGATCCAGAACTGAATGTGGCAATCCATCCTCCCCTGAATATTCAGAAATTTCTTCTTTCTGGAATGTAAGAACAAAAGTTTTTTTAATAATTGATCAATACTTTAGACAGGTAAAAAATAAACTGAAAAAAAGTCAAGCCAAATATGAATGGGATACACACCTGTGTTGACTGGTGGCAATTCTGATTTGCCAATTTTGCAAGGCAAGATTTGTGCCAGACCCCTAAACAAACTGAAACACATTTTGATAGACTTAATTTAGCTTTGCAGTTCTATTTAAGCGAAGTAGTTTTTTGTCAAAGCATTGCAGTAATGTCAAATGCTGAAAAAAAAAAAAAAAAAAAAAACTGTTCACATTAAGGATATTTTAATGACTACACATACACTGCTAATCCCCCTCCCCCCCCCAAAAAAGGACATCCCAGATGTGAATGAAGGAATTATTCTTATTAAATACTTTGTTCTTTAGGTAGTTGAGTGGCATGAAAGTGTGTAGTTGAATGTGTGTGGCCTCCAGATGCCTGTACGACTTCCCTACAATGCCTGGGCATGCTCGGGATGAGGTGGCGGATGGTCTCCTGAAGGATCTCCTCCAAGACCTGGACTAAAGCATCTGCCAACCCCTGGACAGTTTGTGGTGGATGGAGTGAGACATGATGTCCCAGATGTGCTCAATTGGATTCAGGTCTGGGGAACAGGCGGGCCAGTCCATAGCATCAATGCCTTTGTCATGGAGGAACTGCTGACATACTCCAGCCACATGAGGCCCAGTGTCGTCTCGCATTAGGTGGACCCCAGGGCCAAATGCACCAGCATGTGGTCTCACAAAGGGTCCGAGGACCTCATCTTGTTACCCAATGACAGTCAGGCTCTCTGGCAGGCACAGAAATGCCACCCCTCACCATTACTGACCCACTGCCAATATGATCATGCTGGAGGATGTTGCAGGCAGCAGAACATTCCCCACGGCATCTCCAGACTGTCACGTGCTCAGTTTGAACCTCCTTTCAGCTGTGAGGAGCATAGGGTGCCCGTGCTGAAGTTGCCAAACTTTGTGTTTTCTGGCAAATGCCAAACATCCTGCATGGTGTTGGACTGCAAGCTCAATCCCCACCTGTGGATGCTGGACCCTCAAGCCACCCTCATGAAGTCAGTTTCTGACCATTTGAGCAGACAGATGCACATTTGTGGCCTGTTTGAGGTCATTTTGCAGGGCTCCTCTTGTTCCTCCTTGCACAAAGGTGGAGGTAGCGGTCCTGCTGCTGGGTTGTTGCCCTCCTATGGCCTACTCCACATCCAGGTAGCACCTCCATGCTCTGGACACTACACTAACAGACACAGCAAACCTTCTTGCCACAGCTCACATTGATGTGCTACGCTAGATGAGCTGCACTACCTGAGCCCCTTGTGTGGGTTGTAGACTGTCTCATGCTACCACTAAAATGAAATCACCGCCAGCATTCAAAAGTGACCATAACATCAGCCAGAAAGCATAGGTGCTGAGAAGTGGTCTGTGGTCACCACCTGCAGAACCAGTCCTTTATTATGGTGAATTGACTATAATTTCCACTTGTTGTCTACTCTATTTGCAAAACAGCATGTGAAACTGGTTGTCAGTGTTACTTCCTAAGTGAACAGTTTGATTTCACAGAAGTGTGACTGACTTGGAGTAACATCGCATTGTTTAAGTGTTCCCTTTATTATTTTGAGCAGTTTATGTTATGGAATGGGGAATTGAGGACAATCCCAAGTATACCATTTTTACAAGGTCCTGCACCAATGAGGTAATACTGCATTTCTTTAATTAGACGTGACCACCCATTAATTAAAAAGGGAGCAGTGTTCATTTCAGCACGTCTTAACTTGTTGAACTCTATTAATGCTTTTTACTATACACTGTACCTATTCACTAAATGTCTCACCTTTGCACTTAAAGCCAAGCCACTTGAGGGAGGAAACCGGTCCCACACACTGAATGCACTTGTCCAAAGATGATATTGTTGTGCACACCAGACGATGATTGTGACACTGTTAGCAAAATATTGCAACATTTATTTGTTTTGGACAGTTGGAAAGGTGTGTTTTCAATTCAGTTGCAGATATCAACTAATAAACTTCGTCCATGTAAATCACATCACACCCAGGTGACTGCCAAACACACACACACACACACAGCATCCATAAAGAATGATGATAGATTAAATTATTAGTTCATTAAGTGGTACACTGGATTATATTTACCCTTTCAGGCTCTGGATGTTTCAGGTCCAGATCATTGTTTGGAAAGCTGTTTGGTTGCAGCTTTAGGCAGCTCACAGTCTTCTGAATCTGGCTGGTCTCAGTCTTCGTGTGTAACAGATAGAGAATGAAGACAAAAGAACAGTAATCTGACAGTTACTAAAAATGCATCACTCAAGAGGATGAATAGACCATTTCACTATCGGCAAATAGCGTAAGGTACACATCGTGCATGAGAAACATTCATTAAAATCTGTCCTAGGTCAATGTTACCTCTTCAAAATCTTGCACTGAAGAAGAATGCATGGCTTCTGAGCCTTGCTGAGGCATTTCTTCATCAAGATCCTGCAACAAAGAAAAGATGGCACAAAGATTAGACCAAGTGCTCTTCTTGCAACTGTACTGGGCAGGCCTGTGCTTCTGTCTTTAATTTGCATGTGTGTGTGTGTGTGGGGGGGGGGGGGGCTTTTCACTCAAGAAATGTTTTCTTCTGAAAAAAATACTGGCTACAATAGTTAACAACTGATTCCTTTGCAATCATCCACCCTCTTCCACTTATCCTTATCAGGATTGTGGGGTAGCAGTTTTGGGGCCTATACCAGCTACCATAGGGCAGTACAACCTGGACAGATCACCAGTCTAACATGGAAGGACAAGCATTTGCATTCACACCAAAGGGCAGTTTTGAATCACCAGTTAACCTAACCCCATAAGCTACATCTTTGGACTGTGGGAAGAAGCCAGAGTACACAGCCAGAGAGAGCCCATGCACTAAAGCAGTAAAAAGTGCCTAAAAGAAGTTAAGAAGTTGTATAGTACTATCTATCTTAATGTTCAAGCCTGAGTTTCAAAAAATTTCAACATAGAAACAAAGCACATGCAGTCAGTTCTGCATGCTGTAGGTCAAACTGTCAAGACATACGAGAAGACCCCTCCTAAAACCAGAGTGATGTCACCATGAAGCAAACTTTGACGGAGTCCCCCAATAACAGTGTGGTCCTCCTAAGTCACATTTGGGTGGTTAACACACACACACACACACACACACACACACTCAGATGTTATCCAGACTTGCACTTTGAAACAATGAAAAGGACCTACAAGCCACAGTCCATGTAAATCACATCACACCCAGGTGACTGCCAAACACAAACACACACACAGCATCCATAAAGAATGATGATAGATTAAATTATTAGTTCATTAAGTGGTACACTGGATTATATTTACCCTTTCAGGCTCTGGATGTTTCAGGTCCAGATCATTGTTTGGAAAGCTGTTTGGTTGCGGCTTTAGGCAGCTCACAGTCTTCTGAATCTGGCTGGTCTCAGTCTTCGTGTGTAACAGATAGAGAATGAAGACAAAAGAACAGTAATCTGACAGTTACTAAAAATGCATCACTCAAGAGGATGAATAGACCATTTCACTATCGGCAAATAGCGTAAGGTACACATCGTGCATGAGAAACATTCATTAAAATCTGTCCTAGGTCAATGTTACCTCTTCAAAATCTTGCACTGAAGAAGAATGCATGGCTTCTGAGCCTTGCTGAGGCATTTCTTCATCAAGATCCTGCAACAAAGAAAAGATGGCACAAAGATTAGACCAAGTGCTCTTCTTGCAACTGTACTGGGCAGTCCTGTGCTTCTGTCTTTAATTTGCATGTGTGTGTGTGTGTGTGTGTGTGTGTGGGGGGGGGGGCTTTCCACTCAAGAAATGTTTTCTTCTGAAAAAAATACTGGCTACAATAATTAACAACTGATTCCTTTGCAATCATCCATCCTCTTCCACTTATCCTTATCAGGATTGTGGGGTAGCAGTTTTGGGGCCTATACCAGCTACCATAGGGCAGTACAACCTGGACAGATCGCCAGTCTAACATGGAAGGACAAGCATTTGCATTCACACCAAAGGGCAGTTTTGAATCACCAGTTAACCTAACCCCATAAGCTACATCTTTGGACTGTGGGAAGAAGCCAGAGTACACAGCCAGAGAGAGCCCATGCATTACAGCAGTAAAAAGTGCCTAAAACAAGTTAAGAAGTTGTATAGTACTATCTATCTTAATGTTCAAGCCTGAGTTTCAAAAAATTTCAACATAGAAACAAAGCACATGCAGTCAGCTCTGCATGCTGTAGGTCAAACTGTCAAGACATACGAGAAGACCCCTCCTAAAACTAGAGTGATGTCACCATGAAGCAAACTTTGACGGAGTCCCCCAATAACAGTGTGGTCCTCCTAAGTCACATTTGGGTGGTTAACACACACACACACACACACACACTCAGATGTTATCCAGACTTGCACTTTGAAACAATGAAAAGGACCTACAAGCCACGGTCCATGTAAATCACATCACACCCAGGTGACTGCCAAACACACACACACACAGCATCCATAAAGAATGATGATAGATTAAATTATTAGTTCATTAAGTGGTACACTGGATTATATTTACCCTTTCAGGCTCTGGATGTTTCAGGTCCAGATCATTGTTTGGAAAGCTGTTTGGTTGCGGCTTTAGGCAGCTCACAGTCTTCTGAATCTGGCTGGTCTCAGTCTTCGTGTGTAACAGATAGAGAATGAAGACAAAAGAACAGTAATCTGACAGTTACTAAAAATGCATCACTCAAGAGGATGAATAGACCATTTCACTATCGGCAAATAGCGTAAGGTACACATCGTGCATGAGAAACATTCATTAAAATCTGTCCTAGGTCAATGTTACCTCTTCAAAATCTTGCACTGAAGAAGAATGCATGGCTTCTGAGCCTTGCTGAGGCATTTCTTCATCAAGATCCTGCAACAAAGAAAAGATGGCACAAAGATTAGACCAAGTGCTCTTCTTGCAACTGTACTGGGCAGGCCTGTGCTTCTGTCTTTAATTTGCATGTGTGTGTGGGGGGGGGGGCTTTCCACTCAAGAAATGTTTTCTTCTGAAAAAAATACTGGCTACAATAGTTAACAACTGATTCCTTTGCAATCATCCATCCTCTTCCACTTATCCTTATCAGGATTGTGGGGTAGCAGTTTTGGGGCCTATACCAGCTACCATAGGGCAGTACAACCTGGACAGATCACCAGTCTAACATGGAAGGACAAGCATTTGCATTCACACCAAAGGGCAGTTTTGAATCACCAGTTAACCTAACCCCATAAGCTACATCTTTGGACTGTGGGAAGAAGCCAGAGTACACAGCGAGAGAGCCCATGCACTACCAGCAGTAAAAAGTGCCTAAAACAAGTTAAGTTGTATAGTACTATCTATCTTAATGTTCAAGCCTGAGTTTCAAACCACATAGAAACAAAGCACATGTAGTCAGTTCTGCATGCTGTAGGTCAAACTGTCAAGAAATACGAGAAGACCCCTCCTAAAACCAGAGTGATGTCACCATGAAGCAAACTTTGACGGAGTCTCCCAATAACAGTGTGGTCCTCCTAAGTCACATTTGGGTGGTTAACACACACACACACACACACTCAGATGTTATCCAGACTTGCACTTTGAAACAATGAAAAGGACCTACAAGCCACAGTCCATGTAAATCACATCACACCCAGGTGACTGCCAAACACAAACACACACACAGCATCCATAAAGAATGATGATAGATTAAATTATTAGTTCATTAAGTGGTACACTGGATTATATTTACCCTTTCAGGCTCTGGATGTTTCAGGTCCAGATCATTGTTTGGAAAGCTGTTTGGTTGCGGCTTTAGGCAGCTCACAGTCTTCTGAATCTGGCTGGTCTCAGTCTTCGTGTGTAACAGATAGAGAATGAAGACAAAAGAACAGTAATCTGACAGTTACTAAAAATGCATCACTCAAGAGGATGAATAGACCATTTCACTATCGGCAAATAGCGTAAGGTACACATCGTGCATGAGAAACATTCATTAAAATCTGTCCTAGGTCAATGTTACCTCTTCAAAATCTTGCACTGAAGAAGAATGCATGGCTTCTGAGCCTTGCTGAGGCATTTCTTCATCAAGATCCTGCAACAAAGAAAAGATGGCACAAAGATTAGACCAAGTGCTCTTCTTGCAACTGTACTGGGCAGTCCTGTGCTTCTGTCTTTAATTTGCATGTGTGTGTGTGTGTGTGGGGGGGGGGGGGCTTTCCACTCAAGAAATGTTTTCTTCTGAAAAAAATACTGGCTACAATAGTTAACAACTGATTCCTTTGCAATCATCCATCCTCTTCCACTTATCCTTATCAGGATTGTGGGGTAGCAGTTTTGGGGCCTATACCAGCTACCATAGGGCAGTACAACCTGGACAGATCGCCAGTCTAACATGGAAGGACAAGCATTTGCATTCACACCAAAGGGCAGTTTTGAATCACCAGTTAACCTAACCCCATAAGCTACATCTTTGGACTGTGGGAAGAAGCCAGAGTACACAGCGAGAGAGCCCATGCATTACAGCAGTAAAAAGTGCCTAAAACAAGTTAAGTTGTATAGTACTATCTATCTTAATGTTCAAGCCTGAGTTTCAAACCACATAGAAACAAAGCACATGTAGTCAGTTCTGCATGCTGTAGGTCAAACTGTCAAGAAATACGAGAAGACCCCTCCTAAAACCAGAGTGATGTCACCATGAAGCAAACTTTGACGGAGTCTCCCAATAACAGTGTGGTCCTCCTAAGTCACATTTGGGTGGTTAACACACACACACACACACACACACACTCAGATGTTATCCAGACTTGCACTTTGAAACAATGAAAAGGACCTACAAGCCACAGTCCATGTAAATCACATCACACCCAGGTGACTGCCAAACACAAACACACACACAGCATCCATAAAGAATGATGATAGATTAAATTATTAGTTCATTAAGTGGTACACTGGATTATATTTACCCTTTCAGGCTCTGGATGTTTCAGGTCCAGATCATTGTTTGGAAAGCTGTTTGGTTGCGGCTTTAGGCAGCTCACAGTCTTCTGAATCTGGCTGGTCTCAGTCTTCGTGTGTAACAGATAGAGAATGAAGACAAAAGAACAGTAATCTGACAGTTACTAAAAATGCATCACTCAAGAGGATGAATAGACCATTTCACTATCGGCAAATAGCGTAAGGTACACATCGTGCATGAGAAACATTCATTAAAATCTGTCCTAGGTCAATGTTACCTCTTCAAAATCTTGCACTGAAGAAGAATGCATGGCTTCTGAGCCTTGCTGAGGCATTTCTTCATCAAGATCCTGCAACAAAGAAAAGATGGCACAAAGATTAGACCAAGTGCTCTTCTTGCAACTGTACTGGGCAGTCCTGTGCTTCTGTCTTTAATTTGCATGTGTGTGTGTGTGTGTGGGGGGGGGGGGGGGGGGGGCTTTCCACTCAAGAAATGTTTTCTTCTGAAAAAAATACTGGCTACAATAATTAACAACTGATTCCTTTGCAATCATCCATCCTCTTCCACTTATCCTTATCAGGATTGTGGGGTAGCAGTTTTGGGGCCTATACCAGCTACCATAGGGCAGTACAACCTGGACAGATCGCCAGTCTAACATGGAAGGACAAGCATTTGCATTCACACCAAAGGGCAGTTTTGAATCACCAGTTAACCTAACCCCATAAGCTACATCTTTGGACTGTGGGAAGAAGCCAGAGTACACAGCCAGAGAGAGCCCATGCATTACAGCAGTAAAAAGTGCCTAAAACAAGTTAAGAAGTTGTATAGTACTATCTATCTTAATGTTCAAGCCTGAGTTTCAAAAAATTTCAACATAGAAACAAAGCACATGCAGTCAGCTCTGCATGCTGTAGGTCAAACTGTCAAGACATACGAGAAGACCCCTCCTAAAACCAGAGTGATGTCACCATGAAGCAAACTTTGACGGAGTCCCCCAATAACAGTGTGGTCCTCCTAAGTCACATTTGGGTGGTTAACACACACACACACACACACTCAGATGTTATCCAGACTTGCACTTTGAAACAATGAAAAGGACCTACAAGCCACGGTCCATGTAAATCACATCACACCCAGGTGACTGCCAAACACACACACACACAGCATCCATAAAGAATGATGATAGATTAAATTATTAGTTCATTAAGTGGTACACTGGATTATATTTACCCTTTCAGGCTCTGGATGTTTCAGGTCCAGATCATTGTTTGGAAAGCTGTTTGGTTGCGGCTTTAGGCAGCTCACAGTCTTCTGAATCTGGCTGGTCTCCGTCTTCGTGTGTAACAGATAGAAAATGAATATACAGTGCATTTTTGAAGAGGCTTTTGAAACATTAAATAAACTGTATGAGAAAGATAAGTTTCAAGCTATTGTCTTTAAAATATTCACTGTCATGTATAGAGAATTTAAGGCCCTATGATTAAGAGACAAATAGTCAGTGTGATTTCTTTATTTTTTAAGCCATTGCTAAAGGAGTAAAACAATCACCTGTAGCAGCAACGAACTGTCACTAGGGCCCATTTATCTTCAAGGGACAAAATTTAAAATGAATCTAACTAAAGAGGCTACACAGCAAAATCTCCAGTGTTAAATTAACACTAGAGAGTGTCTATATGGGTCCACACAACACTGTTGAGTGTTGAATTAACACTTTTGACAGTGTTATATGTTTAAAAGTAACCTAGTCAGTTTTGAAGATTAACAAAGACTAACACTGAGCAGTGCTGATTTTCTAACACTGGAATATTTCTAACATTTTGAGTTATTTTCCAGTGTTAGAAAATCAGCACTGCTCAGTGTTAGCCATTGTTAATCTTCAAAACTGACTAGGTTACTTTTAAACATATAACACTGTCAAAAGTGTTAATTTAACACTCAACAGTGTTGTATTTAACACTCAACAGTGTTGTATTTAACACTCAGAGGTGTGGACCCTTATAGACACTCTCCAGTGTTAATTTAACACTGGAGATTTTGCTGTGTAGAATCACATTAAACATCAATCACTGTTAAAATTTAGAAACCGAAAGCCATTTTTTATTTCTGCATACCTGCTGATATTTTTTTAGTGCTTTTAGAGGGCTTTGATGTGGCAGCCATCACAATTGCCTGTTTTCCATTAGTACCTACCCCTGTTTTTCCAGTAGGTTATAGTACCATGTAGTTTTTCAGTAACTACTGCACCAAGGTTCCAAGTGATCCAAAGTGATCAGAAAATTTGACATAGACTGAATGCCACCAGGTGGCTGGTCAATGGTGTCACTCGATAAGTTATGAGTGCGCCTCCTTCGTGAAAATCCAAGCCATCATTTTTGAAACTCTGAAATGTTTGAAATAGCGACCAAAATTAACAGCGTGATCCCTGAATTGAACACTAAAGTATAGACTGAGCAGCAGGCATTTTGTCACCTTGACGTCCATGCTTGCTGTGGCATTTATATCACTGGATGCTCGGCTGCATTGCTATAGTTACCCCAGGCACAGTAGGTGATACTCAATTTCAGTGAAAAACTAGATGCCCTAAGTCACGTTAAGCCAATTTGAGTAGGTACAAATGTAAAAATGGCTTAGGGTATGCAATTTATCAGTTCCAAAAAGTACAATTGTAGAAATACCTTGCATCTCCAGAGCCAATCCGAGTCACCATAATTATAGTCTATTTCTTCGCCTGGACTTATGTCTCTGCTTGCAAATAAGCATAGATGGGGCTTTCCATTGATATTTAATATTTTCATCTTAGCACTTGGACTGATGTGGTTGTCGTTGACAAGTCTGCCTAATGACCCATCTTCTTGAGATGCATCCACACTGTGGGGTTAGGCAAAAAAGTATTAGCTTAACTAGTTAGTTAAGAAGCTTTTTTTTTTCATAAATCAAAAGCAATGTGTCATTTAATCTTAATCAAACTACACTGATATAATACGCACCACCAGAGTTTTCCATCAAACTTGAATTCAAACATGAACACCTTCAGGCTGTCATGATAAACTCTGTGTCTCCGCTCACATTCTTCTTTTGTTATGAGTTTACCTCTGTATTCCAAAAGAAAGTCTCCTTTTTGGAATGGAACAGTCGTGAAAATGCCCCGACCTGAATTGCAGAGGCATACCAAGTGAGTGACAAAAGACAAAGTGACAAACTCCAAATCTAATCCAAACTAAAGACCAACTTACCTTTGAAGGCATTTATGTAGTGGATATCAAGTCCCAGTTTGTCCCTTCCAGCAGAAACATGACAGACTGCATCCTCCCGTGGAGGAATGCGTCTCCTTCGCATGTTCTCCTGTACGATTGGCTGTATTACCAAAGCATATAAAGTATTACGATTATCGTCATCATTGTCATCATCATCAGTAGTAGCAGAACTAGCAGTAGTGTAGTTTACAGCATAAACACAGCTGACTTATTCATAGTGCTAATTTATGCCTTCTTTTAAAATGTTAAAGGCCTAGTACTCAAAATGGCGACATGTGACATTTCTGTAATGGCGACTGCAGAGAGTGATACAAGTACTGAGAAAGCTTAGGCATCAAAACTGTAAGAAGTTTTTTCTTCAGGCATATAAATAAATACACGACTAAATACACTTATACCCTTGCTTTTATTTTAGGGCTGTCAGCAGAATGACAGACATTGGACAAACTGCCCGAAATTAGCTAACAGCGACATCAGGGATTTTGACTCAGACTGCGCTGGTTTAATTGTTAATCGCGTTAGTCGCGATGTCGGCATTAACACGTTTAAGCCACAATAATGCTTTAACACCGAGTAAATCCTAACACGGGTTAGCCCGCTTTATCGCGTTGACGCGGTTAGTCGTCAGCCCTATTTTATTTACTAAATGACAAACGCTGGGGCCGTTTTACTTCTTCAAAGACTCACTAACAGTCCATAAAGCATAAATTAAACCAGTTTAATATAGGCCTGTGCACCTATAATTTCATATAGTATTAAAGTCATGGTGCATTTTACATTAAAAAAGGCTTACCTTTGTGTTTTTAATCCGTCTTCGTATTGCCGTCGACATACACTTGTTAAAGGGCACGCGCGCGAAAGTTGTGGCGCCGTTTCCTGTAGGTACCGCCTATATATATAGCCTACCAATCACAATGACTTCCGGCCGTGTGTATTGAAAATGTGTATTAAATTGCAGTACCTACACACATCCACTCTAACTCGAAACGTCGCTGTGCAATACACTGGAATACACAAAAATCAGGTGAGGGGTATAGGTGGACTTTTAAGAAAATCAGAAAATCTTTTAATTATAGTTTAATAAATGAATTTACACTACAGTTTAAGCAAATACAGGTCAAAAGATAAATAATGACCTCATAAGAAGTAGAAAAAATTATTATTTAGACACTTAAAAATGCATTTACAAGTCATGTTTTAGGGGGACACATGAATACACAGCAAAAAGTCGAAATGTCCCCGGAGCCCAGGTACAGCGCAGGTCAAATGTCAATCCATACCACATAGACGCACTCACACACACACACACACACACACACACACACACAGACAGACACAGAGGGAGAGAGCTGCCGAATTTAAATCCACCAATCAGAGTGGCTGTTTACGTTTTCCCGCCAAAACAGGTGCATCTTTTTACACACGCAGCATAGAGAGGCACAGGATTATTGCAGCCTATTTCTCATAGTGAGGACTCCCCACAAACAAATGACCATAATTTCCTAACCGTAGGGGCTAGAACGGTCATTCTTACACAGTTTTGTTCAGAAGAGATGGGGGAATCTTCCAGTGTTAACAATTTATCATTAAAATGTGAATTTTTAGAGATATACGACATGGATGACTTGTTGACTTAGAAGCCACGAATTCCCCAATATGCAAATTTGAATGCCTGAGGCCACATATATGATTGGCTGGCTGGGAAGCCGTGCAGGCCCTGATTTGTGGATTTGAATTCCTCAGCCCTCAGATATGATTGGCTGGCTTAGAAGCCATGAAGGCCCCAATATGCAAATTTGAATGCCTCAGGACACATATATGATTAGCTGGGAAACCGTGCAGGCCCTGATTTGAAAATTTGAATGTCTAAGTCCTCACAGAGGATTGGCTGCCTGGGGACCTGGCAGAAATATATCCGGTTGTTCAGTCTGACGTCACTAGCCGTGTCTGGGTCTAAACTCCGCTGTAGGTCCATATATCAAACGATCACTATGGGATTACTGAGAGTTGAAAAACTGTCTAAAGTCTTTCATCTTTAATAAAATGATCAGCGTTCTGCTCTACCAGGTGTAACAATTGAGTTTAACATCCAGGCATCCATGAAAACGGAATTTATGACATTTAACGGAGTTAGAAGTTAGCAGGGAGTTAGCTCGCTAGCTTCTATCTAAATACAATATAGCATGTCCTGACTGTGGGGTTTTGGAAACAAATTAAAACGTACAGCTCTGCTATCACTTCCAGCATAAATGAAGACAGAAAACTAAACAGCAGTGACGTTTGTAGGGTTACTGAAGTTGGGCTAGCTGGTATATAATGATGTGCTACGTGACCGCTAGCGACACAGCTATGTTAGCATAATATAAACAAGCTAACTTTTTTTCCACTCGATAAAAGTTAATGTGAGTGTTCTCGGTGGTCAGGAACAAATGTAATCGCATGGCAGGATGCTGTAAAAGGACCAAACTTCAGCCAGGAGAACAACTGAGATAATCCATCCACAATACGAGGTTAGTCATTCATATACTGCTGCATGGGCTGGGCTGTAGTTACATCGTAAGGTTTTAAAAACTGAGCTTAAATAAATGATTAGCGGTAATAAAAGCCGAGGGAGGTCAACAGGGATCACTGACTGTTTTAGGAGCTTTTTGAGATCAAATAGAAGAAAATACATAACATTAAACATGTTAACAACACAAAAGCCATATTAAACGCAGACTACTTTAGACCCGGAAGTAGGATTCGTCGCGTCATCACTGAACAACCGGATAGAAATACTATGATTAAGCATAAATACTACATTTAGTAGAAATACTATGTTTTAGCACAAATACTATAAAAAGCAGAAATACTATAATTTAGCAGAAATACTATATTAAGCACAAATCCTATAAAAAGCAGAAATAGGATGATTAAGCATAAACACTACATTTAGTAGAAATACTATGTTTGAGCAAAAATCCTATAAAAAGCAGAAATACTATATTAGGCACAAATCCCATAAAAAGCAGAAATAGTATGATTAAGCATAAATACTACATTTAGTAGAAATACTATGTTTTAGCACAAATAGTATAAAAAGCAGAAATACTGTAATTTAGCAGAAATACTATATTAGGCACAAATCTTATAAAATAGCAGAAATAGTATGATTTAGCACAATAGTAATAAGTTAAACAGAAAAATTGGAAAAGCAAAATGGACAGCTGAAAAAATGATGAACATGCTGAGGGTCCCTCAAATATACTTGTTAAATGAAAAAATCAGCAAAAAAAATGCACAGGGAGAGAGAAGTAAGTTTCTAGGTCAGCCTGGGAGCTGCTAAATTTGAATCCACCAATCAGAGAGCCTGTGTACTTTTTCCCGCCAAAACATGTGCATCTTTTTACACACGCAGCACAGGATTATTGCAGTCTATTTCTCATAATGACGACTCCCCTCAAACAAATGACCATAATTTCCAAACCGTAGGGGCTAGAGCGGTCATTCTTACACCGTTTTGTTCAGAAGAGATGGGGGAATCTTCCAGTGTTTACAATTTATCATTAAAATATGAATTATCTCATTACAGAAATCAAGCGGTGATTTTGAACAAGCTCTCCATTGACTTTCTATGGAGAGTTTTGCGACTTTGTGTTGGTCTGAGGAGATTTGCCAAAATTCTATAAATCCCACAACAATGATAGTGACATTTTCGGAAACCCAGCAAAAATACCTACGTTTTGATGTATAATTTGTGGAAGTTGAGTGAAAATTGAGCAAGTAGCAAGAAGTTGTTCGGACATGAAGAGAAGACTGCAAAACCTTCAGTGGCACACTGGAAGCCAAGTGCATAGCAACCATAACAACGCATGTATTTTGTGAAAAATCACAATTTTGCAACTGAAAACTTTAAGAGGCATAAAAGTAAAACGGTAAAAGATTTGAAAAAGCTGAATCATACCTGAATAGCCCAATAATTTGAGAACATTTTAAAGTTTGAATGGTTGTTCTACGTGAAAATATGAGGAAGTAATTAAGTTTCAGAAACAAGCAAATTTTAGCAGAATTGCAGAAGTTTCCCATTCATTTCAATGGGACAAATTAAGCTTAATATTTTAAAAAGTATAATAGTGAAAAATACCAAAAGACATAGCAGGAATTAGCAGAAATAGCAGAATATTTTAAAATTTGAACGGTGAAAATCGGCTGAAAATTGTGGAAGTAGTTAAGTGCCAAAAAGTGTACGGAAGTCCCAAGAGGAACTCAATAGTGTGGATGCTTAAAGCATCCACACAATTAACATGTCTAACCAGTGCTTCTCAAAACTTTTAACATGCACCACCCCCAACACCGTACCCTTCAAACTACCAATAACAACGTCACTGTTCTGTCACAATCAGGTCACAACACAGTGCGTAAATGTCTGCGAGCATCGCTGAGTCAGTAACAACCAGTTAGGCTAAAGACTGCATCTTTAGACAGTTGGACAGTGTTCTAACTTTCTCACAGGAGACACCTACTAAAGACAGTCAAAGACATTAATTTCAATCTTACCAAAGTAGGACAGTAGTTGACGTTAGTTATGGAAAGGCTAATCCACAAAAACGGAGAAACGTCCATAATTCTATTATTCATAATCATGTCAAGGTTTTAGGTTTTTCTGCAGTTCCATCTCTAAAAAGTGTGATGTCTTCCCGTCACTGACTTCAGTTTGAAAACTTTGTATTTATTCACAGATTTCCGTGAGATCATCCTAAAATTTGTAACGAAAAATGGGCTCAAAAGAGCCCTCTGCCTAACGGCATGTAGCCTTAGCCTATAGCATAACGTGATATTTTCAATAGTGTATGCAAAAAGGTCGGAATTGATGGAGAGTGGGGTTGCCTAAATGGTTTAGGTTACATTTTAAATGTGTCGTTTTTTTGTTTATCCATATGGATAGATGGAGGGGTAAGCTGGCAAAGTTTGTCATGTGCAGTTTCTGACAGGCTACTTCACAACAAAACAATTGCAGGTTGGTCTTAGAGGGCAAACAGAATAATTTCACTCGATTCATGGGTTACCCGACTGGTTGGGAAGGGAAAGAGCTGCCGTGTTGTCCGCCGTGGCTCCCAGTCGCTATAGTTAGCCTACTATGCCTACTCCAAGTAGTCCTGTGTCATGCCGCTGCTACACGCCTCACAACAAATGAACTGCAAGCGTGTTCACGTAACACGGTGACAGTGAAAAAGCGACAGGGTTCGGGTGTCTTTGAAGAAGGGGCACAAATCAAGCCATTATTTTCACACCTTTTTAAATCGCGCAGCTTTAAAAAAAAAAATCACGTCTTTCAAAAGGGCACTTTTTTGGACTGAGGGCAAAAGGGCAAGTGCTTCAGCACCACCTCGTCTCTATCTGTGCACGCCAGTGCTCTCTCTCTCACACACACACACACACACACACACACACACACACACACACACACAGAGAAGTAAGTTTCTAGCTCTGTCAAGCAGCCTTGGAGCTGCTGAATTTGAATCCACCAATCAGAGAGCCTGTGCACTTTTTCCCGCCAAAACAGGTGCACGCAGCACAGAGAGACACAGGATTTTTGCAGTCTATTTCTCATAATGACGACTCCCCTCAAACAAATGACCATAATTTCCTAACCGTAGGGGCTAGAACGGTCATTCTTACACCGTTTTGTTCAGAAGAGATGGGGGAATCTTAAAGTGTTGACAATTTATCATTAAAATATGAATTATTAAAGATAATTGACTTCTAATGCACCATAACTGAGTAGAGCGAAGCAAAAACTGCCTTGACTTGCCCTCAAACAACGCTTTCTAACTCTAAATCTATTTGGAGTATCAATATCATTCTTTCACCGTAAGAGACAGCAGGCTTTGGTGAACAATCATGGAAATTTTCAGGTCTCTGTGGAAATCCATTAAAAAGATATGACGAGAGAAAAAAGTGGTTCATTTCCAGAGTTTGAAATCTGAAGAAATCTGAGCGAAGGACGAATTTCCTACCCTCAAACAAGTCTAACTCATTTCAGAACGGTAATAGGTGAGAAAATAATTCTTGAATTGTGAGCGTCAGGAGTGTCTGAAGATATACTGGGACAAGCCTTATGTCTTAACTTTGCTTCGTTAAGGAGATATGACGATTCGAATATGCCTCTCATTACAGAAATCAAGCGGTGATTTTGAACAAGCTCTCCATTGACTTTCTATGGAGAGTTTTGCGACTTTGTGTTGGTCTGAGGAGATTTGCCAAAATTCTATAAATCCCACAACAATGATAGTGACATTTTCGGAAACCCAGCAAAAATACCTATGTTTTGATGTATAATTTGTGGAAGTTGAGTGAAGATTGAGCAAGTAGCAAGAAGTTGTTCGGACATGAAGAGAAGACTGCAAAACCTTCAGTGGCACACTGGAAGCCAAGTGCATAGCAACCATAACAACGCATGTATTTTGTGAAAAATCACAATTTTGCAACTGAAAACTTTAAGAGGCATAAAGGTAAAACGGTAAAAGATTTGAAAAAGCTGAATCATACCTGAATAGCCCAATAATTTGAGAACATTTTAAAGTTTGAATGGTTGTTCTACGTGAAAATATGAGGAAGTAGTTAAGTTTCAGAAACAAGCAAATTTTAGCAGAATTGCAGAAGTTTCCCATTCATTTCAATGGGACAAATTAAGCTTAATATTTTAAAAAGTATAATAGTGAAAAATACCAAAAGACATAGCAGGAATTAGCAGAAATAGCAGAATATTTTAAAATTTGAACGGTGAAAATCGGCTGAAAATTGTGGAAGTAGTTAAGTGCCAAAAAGTGTACGGAAGTCCCAAGAGGAACTCAAGAGTGTGGATGCTTAAAGTATCCACACAATAAATCTGAGCAATAGTAATAAGTGTGCCTTTTGGCATAGGCACACTTAATAATAACTAGAAAAATTTGCATTTCCTGCGAAAATGCAGTGTGGATGCTTTAAAGCTGAAGCTGTATGCAAAAAGTAGCTGAAAAAGCTGAAAAGTTGCAGAAATTGTAAAAACTTTGCAGAAGCAAAGGAACTTTGCTAAAATGGAATAACTTAGCAGAACTGCAATATCTTAGAGGAAACATAATACTTGGCAGAAATACAATAGCATAGCAGAACTTAGCAGAAATATTGTAACTTACCAGAAACATAACTTCTCAAAAATACAAGAATTTAGGAGAAATAGTATAAGATAACAGAAAGAATATATTTAGACAAAAATACTTAAGCATTACAGAAACACTATGATTTAGAAAAATAGTACAACATAGCAGAAATACTGTGATTTACCAGAGACACTGTGATGAACTATGAATATTGTAATTTTAAATTAAGACTATGTTTTAGCACAAATATTATAATTTGGCAGAAATACTATGATACAGCACAAATACTCTGGTTTAGCACAAATATTATAACATAGCAGAAATACAATTATATAGCAGAAATGCTATATTTAGAAAGAAAAATATAATATAGTAGAAATAGTATGATTGAGCAGAAATACTACAATATAGCATAATAACAATGATTTAGCAGAAATACTATGATTGAGCAGAAGTACTAAGATGTAGTAAAAGTACTTTGATTTAACAGAAATACAATTATGGAGGAGTAATACTTTAAAATGGGAGAAATATTGATACACACACACACATACACAGAGCCTAAAGGGAAGAGTATTTGTGCCATGGAGTGTTAAGAATGTAAGGTCCATATTAGAAAAGCTGGTAAAATCATAAAAGTTTGCAGAATTGTAATAAATGATGAATATGAATTACTGGTCTGTGACAGTGTATTAATTTGTAGGGAAAAAAACATGTTGACCAAGGTGGAATCGAACCCACGATCTTTGGCTTGCAGACCCGTGTCATTACCAACTGCGCCACTGGGAAAGAGAGGAGCCATTTTGAAAAACAGGGTGATGAGCAGTCAGAATTAGATCCCGGTGAGAGGTGAAAAACGCCGTTTTTTGGAGTTACAAAACGTTGTGTAACTCAAAAACTAGGTGGACTAGAGGCATAATTCTTGTACTGGGTGAATCAGCGGACTTTGGTGTACTTTGACTGCGATTTTCATTGCTCTTTGTACAACCGTCGCTGAGATATGACGAGAGAGGAAACGGAAGACCTCAGACATGATTGGCTGGCTGGGAAGCCGTGCAGGCCCTGATATGTGATATGTGTCTGAGTCCGCACAGAGGATTGGCTGCCTGGCAGAAATATATAGAAATAGTATGATTAAGCATAAATACTACATTTAGCAGAAATACTATATTAAGCACAAATCCTATAAAAAGCAGAAATAGTATATTAAGCACAAATCCTATAAAAAGCAGAAATACTATATTAAGCACAAATCCTATTAAAAGCAGAAATACTATATTAAGCACAAATCCTATTAAAAGCAGAAATAGTATATTAAGCACAAATCTTATAAAATAGCAGAAATAGTATGATTTAGCACAATAGTAATAAGTTAAACAGAAAAATTGGAAAAGCAAAATGGACAGCTGAAGAAATGCTGAACATGCTGAGGGTCCCTCAAATATACTTGTTAAATGAAAAAAATCAGCAAAAAAATATATAACAGCCACACAATCAGAAATATGTACACATAAGGAAACACACATGCACAGAGAGACACACACACAAGATCCAATTCAGTCAACCAGTCTAAATATATTGAATTTGAATCTTAGAATGAGATCATCCCATTAAAAGGCCTTCTCTCTCTCTCTCTCTCTCTGTCACACACACACACACACACAGGGAGAGAGAAGTAAGTTTCTAGCTCAGTCAGCCTGGGAGCTGCTGAATTTGAATCCACCAATCAGAGAGCCTGTGCACTTTTTCCCGCCAAAACAGGTGCATCTATTTACACACGCAGCACAGAGAGACACAGGATTATCCGGTTGTTCAGTCTGACGTCACTAGCCATGTCTGGGTCTAAACTCCGCTGCAGGTCCATACATCAAACGATCACTATGGCATTACTGTGAGTTGAAAAACTGTCTAAAGTCTTTCATCTTTAATAAAATGATCGTTCTGCTCTACCAGGTGTAACAATTGAGTTTAACATCCAGGCATCCATGAAAACAGAATTTATGACATTTAACGGAGTTAGAAGTTAGCAGGGAGTTAGCTCGCTAGCTTCTATCTAAATACAATATAGCATGTCCTGACTGCGGGGTTTTGGAAACAAATTAAAACGTACAGCTCTGTTATCACTTCCAACATAAATGAAGACAGAAAGCTAAACAGCAGTGACGTTTGTAGGGTTACTGAAGTTTGGCTAGCTGGTATATAATGATGTGCTACGTGACCGCTAGCGACACAGCTATGTTAGCATAATATAAACAAGCTAACTTTTTTTCCACTTGATAAAAGTTACCGTGAGTGTTCTCGGTGGTCAGGAACAAATGTAATTGCATGGCAGGATGCTGTAAACGGACCAAACTTCAGCCAGGAGAACAACTGAGATAATCCATCCACAATACGAGGTTAGTCATTCATATACTGCTGCATGGGCTGGGCTGTAGTTACATCCTAAGGTTTTAAAAACTGAGCTTAAATAAATGATTAGCGGTAATAAAAGCCGAGGGAGGTCAACAGTGATCGCTGACTGTTTTAGGAGCTTTTTGAGATCAAATAGAAGAAAATACATAACATTAAACATGTTAACAATACAAATGCCATATTAAACGCAGACTACTTTAGACCCGGAAGTAGGATTCGTCGCGTCATCACTGAACAACCGGATTGCAGTCTATTTCTCATAATGACGACTCCCCTCAAACAAATGACCATAATTTCCTAACCGTAGGGGCTAGAGCGGTCATTCTTACACCGTTTTGTTCAGAAGAGATGGGGGAATCTTCAAGTGTTGACAATTTATCATTAAAATATGAATTTTTAGAGATATATGACATGGATGACTTGTTGACTTAGAAGCCACGAATTCCCCAATATGCAAATTTGAATGCCTCAGACCACATATATGATTGGCTGGCTGGGAAGCCGTGCAGGCCCTGATTTGTGGATTTGAATTCCTCAGCCCTCAGATATGATTGGCTGGCTTAGAAGCCATGAAGGCCCCAATATGCAAATTTGAATGCCTCAGGACACATATATGATTGGCTGGGAAGCCATGCAGGCCCTGATTTGAAAATTTGAATGTCTCAGTCCTCACAGAGGATTGGCTGCCTGGGGACCTGGCAGAAATATATAGAAATACTATGATTAAGCATAAATACTACATTTAGTAGAAATACTATGTTTTAGCACAAATACTATAAAAAGCAGAAATACTATAATTTAGCAGAAATACTATATTAAGCACAAATCCTATAAAAAGCAGAAATAGTATGATTAAGCATAAACACTACATTTAGTAGAAATACTATGTTTGAGCAAAAATCCTATAAAAAGCAGAAATACTATATTAGGCACAAATCCTATAAAAAGCAGAAATAGTATGATTAAGCATAAATACTACATTTAGTAGAAATACTATGTTTTAGCACAAATAGTATAAAAAGCATAAATACTGTAATTTAGCAGAAATACTATATTAGGCACAAATTCTATGAAAAGCAGAAATAGTATGATTAAGCATAAATACTACATTTAGTAGAAATACTATGTTTTAGCACAAATCCTATAAAAAGCAGAAATACTGTACTATGATTTAGTAGAAAAACTATAAATAATCAGAAATACTATATTTGGCAGAAATACTATATTTTGCACAAATCTTATAAAATAGCAGAAATAGTATGATTTAGCACAATAGTAATAAGTTAAACAGAAAAATTGGAAAAGCAAAATGGACAGCTGAAAAAATGCTGAACATGCTGAGGGTCCCTCAAATATACTTGTTAAATGAAAAAATCAGCAAAAAAATGCACAGGGAGAGAGAAGTAAGTTTCTAGGTCAGCCTGGGAGCTGCTGAATTTGAATCCACCAATCAGAGAGCCTGTGTACTTTTTCCCGCCAAAACAGGTGCATCTATTTACACACGCAGCACAGAGAGGCACAGGATTATTGCAGCCTATTTCTCATAATGACGACTCCCCTCAAACAAATGACCATAATTTCCTAACTGTAGGGGCTAGAGCGGTCATTCTTACACCGTTTTGTTCAGAAGAGATGGGGGAATCTTCCAGTGTTGACAATTTATCATTAAAATGTGAATTATTAAAGATATTTGACTTCTAATGCACCATAACTGAGTAGAGCGAAGCAAAAACTGGCTTGACTTGCCCTCAAACAACGCTTTGTAACTCGAAATCTATTTGGAGTATCGATATCATTCTTTCACCGTAAGAGACAGCAGGCTTTGGTGAACAGTCATGGAAATTTTCAGGTCTCTGTGGAAATCCAACAAAAAGTTATGACGAGAGAAAAAAGTGGTTCATTTCCAGGGTTTGAAATTTGAAGAAATCTGAGCGACGGACGAATTTCCTACCCTCAAACAAGTCCAACTCATTTCAGAACGGTAATACGTGAGAAAGAAATTCTTGAATTGTGAGCGTCACGAGTGTCTGAAGATATACCGGGACAAGCCTCATGTCTTAACTTTGCTTCGTTAAGGAGATATGACGATTCGAATATGCCTCTCATTACAGAAATGCAGCGGTGATTTTGAACAAACTCTCCATTGACTTTATATGGAGAGTTTTCCGACATTGTGTTGGTCTGAGGAGATTTGCGAAAGTTCTATGAATACCACAACAATGATAGTGACATTTTCGGAAACCCAGCAAAAATACCTATGTTTTGATGTATAATTTGTGGAAGTTGAGTGAAGATTGAGCAAGTAGCAAGAAGTTGTTCGGACATGAAGAGAAGACTGCAAAACCTTCAGTGGCACACTGGAAGCCAAGTGCATAGCAACCATAACAACGCATGTATTTTGTGAAAAATCACAATTTTGCAACTGAAAACTTTAAGAGGCATAAAGGTAAAACGGTAAAAGATTTGAAAAAGCTGAATCGTACCTGAATAGCCCAATAATTTGAGAACATTTTAAAGTTTGAATGGTTGTTCTACGTGAAAATATGAGGAAGTAGTTAAGTTTCAGAAACAAGCAAATTTTAGCAAAATTGCAGAAGTTTCCCATTCATTTCAATGGGACAAATTAAGCTTAATATTTTAAAAAGTATAATAGTGAAAAATACCAAAAGACATAGCAGGAATTAGCAGAAATAGCAGAATATTTTAAAATTTGAACGGTGAAAATCGGCTGAAAATTGTGGAAGTAGTTAAGTGCCAAAAAGTGTACGGAAGTCCCAAGAGGAACTCAATAGTGTGGATGCTTAAAGCATCCACACAATAAATCCGAGCAATAGTAATAAGTGTGCCTTTTGGCATAGGCACACTTAATAATAGCCATGGCCTATAGAGTATACCAGTGAAAGTAAAATCAAGCCGTGATTAGAGTTTGTATTGTATGTTTTGGGGATTCCCCCGACAGGATTTACATTTTTATGTCACTGATTCGACAAACAAATCCTGATTTATAGCCTGTCACCCCAGGAGTCTTGACTGAGAACTGTTCCCAGCAGGGGCTGGACAGCAACCCTTCCACATTGATCTCTGTCTGCTCACAGTCAATGATTAATGTTCCTGTCTGGATCTGTCTTTGACACAAACACACAAACTGTCCTACTTTTTCATTAAAACGTTAAAAGAACTGGTTGTGTGAAGCAACACTGAACTTTTCTTTGGATACAAAGGAAGATGCTGCCATGCTAATAGTAGAACATAAAGTACTTTCGTCTGCACCTGAATCAATTTTTTTGAGTTGGGACTCCCCATTTTAAAGTGTGGCCCAGGAGTCTCACTATCCTGCAGCTGAAAGCAGAAGTTGCACAGTGCTGGCGTGCTCCAGAGCTGACTCTCAAGGGTAACTTCTAATGGGTATTATTGCTTGCATAATTGGAAAACGCATTAAAAATAAATCAACAATTGTGCTTAGCTCTACAGTCATAATAGCTCAGCCATCAGTTGCCCATTCATTCGAGACATGATGGCTGCCAAGATACAGAAAAGTTTACCCTACAAAAAAGCATGTCACAGACATGAAAAATGAGCATGTCTCTTTAGCAGGGCAGGAAATTACAATACGTACTGGTGGGATTCAGACTGCACTTGTAGTATCAGTTCAAAGAAGCTCCCCACATAACAATTGTTTTTCTTAACCTTGATAAATTGGTGTGCAGTTGATTTAATCAAAGATTAATTAGGGTTCATACAAACTAAAGATAGCTGTTTAAGTGGCACATGTTAAAAACGAGATACAGATCCTTCCACCAGTGACATGTCCACTGCTCTGGCATGCTGCCATCCATACTGATGTGTGTCTGCACTTGGGCGGTTTCGCTTTGGAGTGTTCCTGAAAAGTTTACATTATAATAATGCTGATTAGAAATCCCAGAAATGATATGAGTCGCTGTGCTTCTGTGCTGGCTGATCACTTTTGTTCATTATAATAAGATCTAAATAACATTTAGCTATTCTCAGCACTCTGTGCTCTGTTCAAGCTGAGGCCTTATACTACCAATACTACCGTACTGTCCACCTTTCATAGTTCATTATGTTTAGGACATAATGTGATCTACTAAGAGCAGTCAAGCCTGTATATCGAAACTTAAAGAAAAAGGAATCATAGAGTTATTGCATTATGTGAATGATGTCTTTCTGATCTCATTGGCAGTTTGCATGGGCTTGTTTTACAACTAATACAAACTAAGTGACCTCTAGCAGTAAATAACATGTTAGGTCTTCTTCAAAAAATTGGGTGGATCTTAAAAACCTCTGACTGCTTATGTGTACAGACTGAGGCAGCAATAATGAGAACTTGCTCAAGAATCAGTTCGTTTTTAAAGTATCTTTATTATTAGTCTAATCTAGTGATACTTACCAGCATGTGCAATAATACACACAGTACAGTGTATCAATACAGGATTATGGGGAATTTGGCAAACGAAACTTTTCACAAAAGGAACAAATGGCTACAAAATGGGTGTGAGTAGTCTGTCTCAATGTATCCATGGCAACATTATGCTTCATGTCTTTGAAACCAAAAATATTTATTAGTCCATCTCAGATATATAAAATTAATTATAATTATTCTCCTCCTTGGTAAAGTTTTTTTTTCCTTTGTTAACGGTAAATGTCATGTTATAAATATACCTGTATCCATATTCTGTGATCTGATTCTCACAGTTTAAAATTGGTTCCATCTTGTAGGCAACTGTTCATTATTCTTAACAGTTAACTAAAATTGTATTGCCACAGCTATTCAATCTGCAGAGATGTTAAGAAAGATTATAATTTTCTATTGGACAATTAAGATATGTTTAAATCTAAAGGGACACTGAAAAAATCTCCATCTTCACCCTTATTGTAAGGATTTTGTACTTTGCCCTGGGGAAGTTGGGTGTCAGGGGTTCTGTGGGCAAAACAATTGTCCAGCTACTGGTGGTGCTGGAGCAATAGTTGCATGCCTGAGGAAAGCTGTTATGGAGCTAGGAGACGATGCAAGAAAGTAGGTTTTTGGCTGTGAATCTGGACAAAGGATGACATTTGGGGGGCAACCCTAAAGCTGACCTGACACTGAACGATGTGTGAGGGGCTTAGCACCAAAGCATGATTCTTTTCTATTACATTATATTCTGTTCTTTTCCCAACATTTTTATTCTATTTATTTCTATGAACAGCAGGTAACAAAGGGAATGATGAGCACTCGGAATTGTAGCATAGTCTCAATTTCCACTTTTACTGTGTTGACCATTTAATTGGTCATTACATGAAAATGTGTTTCAGGTGAATTTATGGAGTAACAAAAAAGTAATGCAACATGTAGAGTAACAAATCCCTTTTTGGGTGAATAATTAAGTAAAGTACTTGAGTATTTTAAGCAAGCCAAAATATTAATCTAGTTCAGTGATCTTTTATGGTCTTTCTGATTGCCTGTTAGGAGGCCATAGTAGTATACTCTGGCCTACTGAAAATGAAAAAGGAAATGTTCATCCTTATATTACTAATATGCAAGATCTTCTGTTGTAAGTTTTGTTGGGTGCAAAAACCTGAGTTCAATTGCTTTCACGTATGTGTTATTTAATGTGACCATTCCTGAGTGACCTGCTGTTCTGTCTGTGTATGACCAAAATTGACCAGATTGATATATGACAACACTTCAGCCAGCAGTTGATGAGAATGTGTAGCTCTATGAAACATGAAGGGGGGGGGGGGGGGGGGGTATTATTCTTGAAACATTCTCTAAACTTTTGCATTTTCATGGGACCTAGGGAATGGTTGATAGCATGACTATCCTCCACCTGCTGTGATCCCATTTGCCATCTTCCTCTCACCATACCTAAAAATGACACCTTACTGTTGTATTTAACTTCTTTGTTACATCAGATGTTGAGTTTACAAATAAAACGCACTACGCTTTTTGGCAAATGTAGCAACTTGTTCCTCAGTCCTCCAGTTCCATGTCTAGCGTGTGCACTGTTTGTACTAAGTCATGGATCTTCTGCACATGTTGCTTCACGTGCAATGAAGGAGTGCAATATGAGTACTTTCTATCGGGTAGATCTCAGATCTTAAAGACCAATCACCTCTTGGAAGAATGGCAGTTTATTCTTTCAAGCAGTGTTTCCCAACCACTGTGCCGAAGCACATAGGTGTGCCATGAGAAATAATCAGTTGTGACATCGAATATCATCTGGTTCCACCTGATTAGTACTCTAAGCCAGGGGTAGGGAACTCCAGGCCTCGATAGCCGGTGTCCTGCAGATTTTAGATCTCACCCTGGGTCAACACGCCTGAATCAAATATAATCAAATTAGTTCATTACCAGGCCTCTGGAGAACTTCAAGACATGTTGAAGAGGTAATTTAGCCATTTAGATCAGCTGTGTTGGATCAAGGACACATCTAAAACCTGCAGGACACCGGCTCTCAAGGCCTGGAGTTCCCTACCCCTGCTCTAAGTGATCGGCATGACTAACAGGCAGAAAAATTACATTCTCTTCCATTAGAGGGAAGTACAACTTCCTGCTCTAATTAAATGGGTTGCCAGTGGGGGGCTTGGGTCCTGGCTGTTGTGCCTGGCTGTTGTGTCGCCGGAGCAGTGGGCGGGTGGGTGCAGGGGGGCTCAGCCCCAGTGCACGGGACCTCTGGTGCATCGGCCCAACTAGGGGGCTCTCTAACTGGTGGGGAGGTTGTTATATCTTTGCAGGTGGTCTCCTCACTACAGGAGCTCACTCTGCAGGTGGGGGGAGAGACATAGGAGAGGTGGAGAATGAACTTAACCTGGGTGTCTGTTGTCCTGTGTAGTTTGGGAGATGATTGGATGATGGGGTGGGTGCAGTTTTCTCTGGGGTGGAGTTGGGTGGGCTACCCCGGACTCTGTGGGGCTGGGCGGTGCTGCTGCTGCGGGCCCCGGTCCGGATGGGCCTGGGCCCCCTTGCCCTGGTGGGTTCCAGAGTGTGGGGGTGCCTACTGGGGTCAGCGGGGGAGCTGGCCCCAGGGAGGGGCCGCTTGCCCCTCCCTTTCTTCCCTCCCCATCCTCAGCTGCCTCCCTATTCCCGCTCTACCACACCCACCCACACACGCAGGGCTTGGGGTGCAGGTATGTCACCAGGGTGCAGGGGAGGCACTCCCCCTCTGTCCCCTTCTGGCCGCCTGTGCCTCAATTTTATTCTGCAACCTAGACATCCACATTACTCACACTTTCACATAACACATACATATAGGGCCTTGGGGGTGGGCACGTTTTACAGCATCCAGAGGATGGTCGGTGTACTCCAACCCACCTCTGGCACTGGTGCCCTACCCTCAATTTTAAATGCATTTAGACACTAAGGGTTTTCGGGAAGAGTTGGTGCTGCTCTCTGAGAGGAAGCTAGTACCATGCTCTCCTGAGTTTTAAATGCACTTTAGAACAACACACAGCAATATGAGCGGGCGTAGGGAGGTTTGAGGTCTTCACTCACCCCGGTTCTGTTAGCCGTCAGGGCTGGGGGGCTAGGAGGAGGTGCTGGCTGTCAGACTGGGGTCTGGGATGCGGGGCCTCCCTGCTACTGCAGATAAGGAGGTGGTTCACTTGCCTCCACCCCAGAGAGAAGGGTTACATCTCCTGGGTCTAGGTGCGGCTTGCCCCTCTGAGGGCGGGGGTACCTGGACCTGGGATATAGAGTATGTTTGGGGAGTGCGACTGTCTGTGCAGTGTCTATTTGTGTCTGTCTACACGTTGGGTGAGTGCCGAGTATTTGGTTGTGCATATGAGGTGGGAATGCACGTCTTGGTCCGCGTGTGCCTGTTCGTCTGTGTCTATATGTCAGGTTGGGTCTTAGACTCAACCTCTCTGGGTACATCTCAGGCCCTCTAAAGTACGGAGGCCTATCTCCCCTCACCACACTCCCTGCCGGTGGCTGATGCCCTCAGACGTTGGTGTGTTGGTGGTCCTTGTCGTCTGGGGCTGGGCGCTCATGTATGTACCGGCTCACTCCTGGTGGCCGATTGGCGGGGCCGGGCGCCTGTGGCCCGGCTGGGCTCCTTCTGGGGGGTGGGATGCCCTCAGGCCTCTGGCCTCTGGGCCTGAAGCTCGGTCCTCTCTGGCACAGCTGGCTGCCGGCAGAGCCCGCGGGCACGCCACTGCAACCCCCTCTGACCTCTGCACCGTAGCTGCGGGGTGACCTCTCCTTTGGGGCTCTACTCAGCTCTTCCCAGGAGGGTGGCACAGTTCCCCCCCTTTTGGTGGTCCTCCTCGGGTCCTTGTACTCTGGGGCCTCTGGATATCTGGGGCCTGGATCTCCTCCATACCTGCTTCGTACCCTGGTGGACGGGGCTATGGCTCCCCACACTCCCTAGCAGATCGTTACATGGAGAAACCTTTGGAATACAAGCATGCTGATCCTGTCACAAACTGAAAGCAGGGACTCAAGCGCAGAGCAGGTTGACGTCTCAGAACACGATTTATTTACACACCAGTGCAATAATATATACAGTGACGGGGAAAGTCCAGGGTTCCAGGGGATAGGGGAAGGCTCTCTCTCTCTCTCACGCTCGCTCACGTCCTCACATCCGACTCACACACGTCCGTACCGCGGGAAAATAAACTGGAACAGGAAAGGGAGAAATCACTCACAAATCACGAAGGTAGGGCGTAAAGGTATAAGACCAAAAGAAAGACTAACGTCAGTAGCTCAATCATCCAGCGATGAGAGGATCTGTGACCCAGCCTCAAATAGTAGATGGGTAATCAGCTGATCGCCAACAGCTGTGTGAGCCAAGGGCGGGAGCCAGCTGTGAGCCCCGCCCAGGCAGAGAGGTAGGGGAGAAAGAGAAAAAGCAAAAACACAAGTGTAGCCTTGTGA
This sequence comes from Copadichromis virginalis, assembly GCF_057382275.1. Classification (NCBI taxonomy): domain Eukaryota; kingdom Metazoa; phylum Chordata; class Actinopteri; order Cichliformes; family Cichlidae; genus Copadichromis; species Copadichromis virginalis. The sequence continues at coordinate 5,872,553 of NC_140628.1, forward strand.
GGCCGGCTGGGCAGGCACAGGGACCATGACAGATCCACACAGGTATGCACACAGGTGTACACACGGGTGTTCACAGATGCGGACTACACCTTTCTTGGCTGCTGCCTCAAAGCACGTTGTGCGCTGTCTATCTTGCGTGCTGCACAATATCGTTTATTATTTAGTATCTACTGTTATCTACTGCTAGCTAGTTTATTGTGATGGTGCTGTTCTTTTTATTATGTTGCTCTTTGTTGTTTGCTTTCTCTTCTGTTTTTTTTTCTCCATACAGGTGATCCAGGTGTTTTGTTTGTTTGTTTGTTTGGTTTTTTTTGTTTTGTTTTTTTCTTTCTTCCCCCCCTTCTCACCATCTCTTCTCCACTTTGGTTTTCTTTCTCTCCCTCTCTTTCTTTCATTCTTTCTCCCTGTCCTATCCCCCAGTCATGTCTGTCCCATTTGTAGCAACTGAAAATAAAATAAATTCATAATTATAATAAAGGTCAATCAAATGGACTAATATGGCAAGGCCATGATGATCCACTTGGTAAAATAAATCCGCTTGGCATCTTTCTTGGCCTTAAGACAACAATTCTGATGGCTAAAGATCCAAACGGGACACAAAATTTTTTTTAAAATAAATAAATAAATGGGTTGCCAGTAAAATGGAAGAAGACGAAGAAGAAATTGCATACTAGTCATCCTGTGAGACGACGCAGCGCATAATAGCAATAGATAAATATTTAAAAAGAAAAAGTAGTAAATCTGACCTGAGTCCAACAATTGGCAACTATTTAAGAGTTTGTTGGTGCTTAGATTTGGTGTCAATTACAATTACAACTTCAAGTTCAACACATAATTCAGAAAAAACACAAAAACTATATAGGTATATAAAAACCATATAACTTATAGGTATATTCACCAATAAGGCAAAAATAACCATCTGCCTAATTTTGCATTTGTTCCCTTTTTGCTGCAAGAACAGCCCAGACCCATGAAAGCATGGATTCCACTAGCATTTGACTCTAAGATGATAGCAGCAGATCAATTAAGTCCTCTAGTTCCGAACTGGGGCCTCCATGGATGGGACATGATCAGCACATTCCACAGACGCTTGATTTGATTTAGATCTAGAGAATTTGGAGGCCAAGTTAATACCTAAAAATTTGTTGTCCTCCTCAAACCACGTTTGTGGCATGGCACATTATCTTACTGAAAGAGACCACAGTCATCAGGGAACACCCTTTCCATAAAAGGATATACATTGTACATGGTCTGCAACATTGCTTAGGTAGGTGGCACTCGTCAAAGTAACACTCACATACAGATGGCAGAACCCAAGGTTTCCCAGTAGAACATTGCCCAAAGCACTGCACTGTCTCTGGAGGGTTGCCTTTTACCTATAGGGTATCCTGGTGCCAGGCAAATGGTGCACATACATATGGCCACCCACATAATGTAAACGAAATGAATCAGACCAGGCTACCTTCTCTGATTGCTCGTGGTCCAGTTCTGGTGCTGAAGTCTGCAATGTTGGCACTTTTGGCAGTTGACTGGGGTCATCATAGGCAATCTGACTGGTCTTCAGCTATGCAGCCTCATAATTCAATTCAGTTTTATTTATACAGTGCCAAATCACAACAACAGTTGCCTCAGTGTGTTTCTTTCCTACCTGAAATATTTTTACCATATTATGCATTGTCATCCAGATATAAACTATGCTGTGAAAAATAGAGATGTGTCGGTCGCAAATGAAATTGCTCTTAGAGCCAACTCTTTGAAGTGAACGACGCAAGCCGGCTTCTTATTGGGAGCCGTGTTTTTTTTTTCTTTCTCTCACCCTCTCTCTCTCTCGCACATTTTTTTTTTCACTTCACGCCACACGTGAGTCTTGTGCTTGCGCTGAGCAGAGGGGGGAGGGGTGGTAGTTACACTCGCAGTAGCACAGAAACAGAACGGAAAGGGAAAGAGAGAGAAAGAGAGCCAGGGACAACAACAAGAAACAACATCATCACATTAGAAAGGTATAGTAATCATCCACAATTATTTTCAGTAGCAGATGATAAAGGATTCAGAAAGTTTATTCATGCAGTGAATTCTATGTATGCAATTCCAAGCAGGAATACACTCTCCCAAAAAATCATCCCAGGCCTATATGACAGAGAATGTACATCTTCTTTTTCGGTTTGCATATTTTAATTTATATTTTGTGGTTTGCAGTGTTTTGTGTTGTTTTGGAGTTTGTACGCGTTTCAGAGTTTGTACGCATTTTGGAGTTTGTACGTGCTTTGTCTCTAGGGGCCAACGTAAATATACTTTTAATTATTCACTCCACATAAAATGTAATAAATAAATTATAAAATACAAAACCAACAATTTTCATTTCAACTTTTAACTATTTAAAATTTCAGCTTTCTCCTTTTAAACAAATTTAAAGTGAAAAAACGCAAAGAACTGCAAACCATAACACAATAAAATATAAATTAAAATATGCAAAACAAAAAGAAGATGCACATTCTCTGTCACATAAGCCTGGGATGAGAGTGTTACTGCTTGGAATTGCATACACAGGATTCACTGCATGAATGAACTTTCTGAATCCTTTATCATCTGCAAGTGAAAATAGGTATAGTATAGTAATCATCCACAATGATGATTACTATACCTTTCTAATGTGACGATGTTGTCTCTTGTTGTTGTCCCTGGCTCTCCTTCTTGCTCTGTTCCACCGTATATATGTATATATAAACATATAGAAATAAAACTACGTTTTTTTTTTACAGTAGTAATTCTTTTTGTTTTTTTGTCTGCTTATTTTGTTGGCTTTTGTTTTTTGCCCTTTATCCCCATCCCTCTTCCCCACTGTTTTTCTTTCCCCTCTTTCTTTCTCCCCTTTCTTTTCCCCAGTCAAGTCTGTCCCATATTTAGCAAGTGAAATCTTGCAATAAATGATAAATCTTAGAAGTGATACCTTTACCCAAGTGTGGCGAGACGAGGATGGGATATAAAGTAATTACTCTTCACAGTTTTAAGGAATGACAACGCCACCCTGGGAATTTCACCCAGAGAATACTGGAAATAACACTAAATCACCGAAAAGGCACTTAGGTTCGCTATACTCAATCCAGAGACGAGGTTCGACAATAAACAAATTGACAATTTATTAATAATTATTTAAAACACCATATAAAGGCACAATCATAAATATTCAAGTACAAATATGCTTAAAAAGGTATTCAGAGCTGAGGCTTACCAGTGGAGGGGCAGGGATGCCACACACAAACTAAAGAAAGAAAACACACCCAAAACACAAGTGCAGCACACTATCACACACTCACACTAATAAACTAAACAAGGCAGGTGTGTACACTCAAGGGATCCCACCACCAAGGCACCCTAGTCTCCTCCACGTCGGCACTCCGCATCTGAATAAAAGAAACAAAGAAAATTTTAATATATTACAACAAACTAATGTGTAGCACCGGGGGATAACCCAACTGCAGGACCACACTGGTGATCTACAGCTAGAAAAAGGGCCTCCCACCAGTGGTGTAACAAAAATCCAAACTACAAATCAAAAGCAATAAAACAACATACAATCTGGATAAAACTCTAAAATCTGGAGCAAACGGAATCGCCGTACTGCTCCAACTTGCCGTCACACGACGACAAGTTAACAGTCAATCAATATGCACGCCAGCTGACTCCGATAACCGGCATGCATATGGCCGTTGTCCACGCCGACGTCCACTGTAAAAGCTGACAGCAGCAGGGAAAGAAATCTCACAACGGGAACAGACAATAAAAGCACAGCAAGGCAAAACAGCAGCACTTCAGTTCGCGTAGCTTGGCGCAAAACTAAGGCCCACACTTCCTGCGAAACATAATAAATAATTACTATAAAAGAACAATAGAAGGCAGAGAGCGTAACAAAAGTTGATTACGTACCAAGTAAGCCGTGTCATAGAACGTAAGCAGAATAGCTCAGAGGAGGCTTCTATAGCTACGACCAGCCGCGATGGAGACTTCAGAGGAGTAACCCACAAATGATCTCTACCACACCGAGGGGAAGTCAGGTGACCAAAAAGGAGATCACAGGCAATCGATGCAGAGACACTCAAATGGCCACTATTTATACCAGCGCCCCCTAATGGGCCAGGCTGAAAGTGGGTTGGACCGAGGGATAACATTCATCCTGCCACACAAGGATGATGCCCGCTGGACAACTCAAGGGGGTTCCCAGCCACTTCGATAATGAACTATGTATTTGAACATATCTCCAGAATTGATTACACTGCAACTTATATAACTCCACAACTTGATCAAAGCTTAAAAAACATTTGGTCCCACAGTCAAAGAAATCTGGTACATAGAGGATGCCTGCCTTATGCCACTGTAACCAGTCAACCGGTGTCCCTCCAATTAAAATTCTTTTATTCCCCCATGGATTTACTGAAGGAGATTTGATAAAATCCCAACGACCCGCCCTTTGTAATCATAAAGTGGTTTTCATTTTAAAAAAAGGCAAACATTTGTTTGTTTCTTTATTCAACTTCTAACAGTGGTACTTAGTAAGCACATATTCAATAAATGCCAATTATTTACATGGCAATGCACTTCTGGCATAAATCTAGACCCCCTAGATAAACCCAGTATGCAGGTTCATCTGTAACAGTCCTTGTGCCACGGATCAACACTGTTGCTTCTAATAATAATAATAATAATGGATTGGATTTATATAGCGCTTTTCAAGGCACCCAAAGCGCTTTACAATGCCACTATTCATTCACTCTCACATTCACACACTGGTGGAGACAAGCTACGGTTGTAGCCACAGCTGCCCTGGGGCAGACTGACAGAAGCGAGGCTGCCATATCGCACCATCGGCCCCTCTGCCCAACACCAGTAGGCGGTAGGGTAAATTGTCTTGCCCAAGGACACAACGACCAGGACAGAGAGCCCGGGGATTGAACCGGCAACCTTCTGGTTACAGATACGCTTCCCAACCCCCTGAGCCACGGTCGCCCCTGCACACATTTTTCTGGTAACATGAACATGACTTTGTTATGTTGTTGTTATGTTTTTCATTCCGGTCAAATATTTATAGAAACCACTTGTTTATCAGACATGAACTTTTTGTGTTAATTGTATTGGACTACTATGTGTTATATTGACAAGATTATTTTATGGTAAGCTTATTTTATTTTATAACAAATTTCTAATATATAATATATAATCTAATATATAATTGAGTGCTCAATAAATAAAACTAAATTAAGGCTGATCTTACTGTATGTGCTGTACACTTTCTCTTCAATCAAAGAAATAAGCAAAACATTTTTGAACAATGACCTGTATTTTTGAAAATACTACACATTTGTAACAATGGACTTTCAATTCAGGCTTCCAAAATATACATGAGTCATATTTGTACAATGCATCTCTTGAAAAACATTCCACAACATTCCTCAAAGTTATCTGCTGTAACCTGAATTCAACATTGTGGGGTCTTATGACATCGCGCTTATGTAAAAAATAGTTTTTTAAAGGTAAGAGCCATAAGGTAATATAGCAACAGGGGTGTAATTATTAAAATGACACAAAGAAGAGACTTAAAATAACATTATAACCCACAGGCACAAAACAAAGAGACCTAAACTGATTAGTATTGGCTTGCTTCTATCACTAAACATCACAATCACTAATACTAGACGATGCAATCTGTTTGTAGTGGTGCACCTTGGGAAAAAAATTGCAAACTGGTGAAATTGGTGCAAGGCACGAGAGTAATGGACATTCAAAGTTTTAATTTTTTTTAAAAAAAAAGCCATGGCTTGAAAAGTGAAAACTGCAGTAATAAAGGCCCCAAGTTGAAAAGTGCCAGAAAAATAAGTTTCACTATGTACTGCAACTTTACCAGTGCTGGGTTAAAAGAAAGGATGGTACATATTCGAAGAGGTAAACATGTTGTTCCCACATCATAACTGGAAAACCGTTCAATCGTACAGTCTGGTCCTGAAAACCTGGGCCTTCTTTGAAAGGCTGTTCCTTTTGAGCTCCATAACCAGTTTATATAATACCTCGAAGGTATACTTTTCCAGTGGGTAGGTGAGGTTCAAAGTGTACATTAGTCCAAACAGCATTGCAGCTGCTAGGGTATAGTTATCCAAATCCTGCCAGACTCTCTGGCCTTCAAGGACTATCCCGATGTCCTCAGGGCTGCCATTGCCATCTTTTGACTTTATGATGTAAATTCCCATGGTTGTTTCCTTATTAGATCGTTGGATAATGGCTTCATCTGTGGCCTAGAAAATGCAGAATTCCAAAATTTAATTAAACAGAACACTGGTCAAAGAACATTATACCAAATCTTATTTTAATCTGTGTCACTATTCCAAAAAATGTTAACATTAACACATTAGGTGAACAAAAATGGATTCATTACAGCATGTGATTTGAGTCCTCAGAATGCTTAAAAAGGTAATGCATTTCTGAAGTGAAATCTCCATGCAAAGAAGCAGAATACTATCAGAGCATAGAGAGGTGTTCAACTATGAACTCCACACATAGTTCTAATGCAGTTAAAAGAAAAAAAAAAAACGCACCCATGGTAAATTGTGAAAATCCCAGGTGATTTTCAACATACTCCTGGCATAGAGTGACAAGCAGCATTTTGTTAAAATTAGTATTTTCCCTAAAGTGTATACACAAATTAATTTTTTTTCTTACCTGGGCCGTGGGCTCCAGAATGTTCTGCAGTCTTCTTCCTATCTGTCCTCCTCGCCTTTTGAAGACTTTTATTAGTTTGTCAGATAGCACATCTATCTGCGAGAGTAATCTGGACTGGAATGCGCTTAAACTCTGCATTTATCTAAAAAGAGAAGTTGTCACATAAAAATGCTGTCAAAATCTCAAATCTCACAAGGTTACATCCACACAAAGTTGTTATTTTTTGTCATATTACTATTTATTAGCTATGGGTCCCATGTTGCTGAACAGTTCCATAGTTGCCCTGATCAAGGTCTTTCATTAATACTTAGTTAAATTAGTTAATTTGACCTTTCCAGAAAATTTACCTTACAGAATGTGAGATAACATATGCAAATCTTCACTAGTAAATAAAATAATGTTATTAAAACCTTAACTGTAACACCTCTACGTAACAGCGCTAGAGAATTGTTCTGAAGCAACACCAATCTGCCCTTCAGCAGGGATAAGCACCATATATCGATACAGAAAAAATAAATTTAACATATTTATATTGTCATTATTTTTTATCTCTTTAAGCCCTCCTCTCAGTCTCTCTATAAATCAGTTAAAACTAATTTGTTGGGTTTTTGTGTGTCTTTAACATGTTATCAGTACATTACATTCACTGCCCCAGAACATGAAATAAAGCCCCACGTCATGCACTTCCTCTCCTAATGAGTACTGCATAGGTGTCATGCCCTAAATAAACCGACTTTAGTGAAGACACCCCCCGAACACACACACACACAGAGCCCACCCCATGGCAAACTAGCTTATTGAAATGTTTAACTAAAACATTTTAGGTACAACCAGTTAACTAAATGGGCACAAGTTTTTTAGTCTGTATTCACTGAGAAAAAACAAGCGAATGTGACTGGGCACACACTGAAAAAAAGCGAATGCACATAATATTGTCCCGCAGCTTAAGCTAGCATTATCGTTGGTTAACTTAAGGAATGACTTGTTTTTTCCATTATGTTGCTCAACAGCAATTCATGAGAAAAACTTCCCCATCTAATGATGTTCTCTTCGTTTCCTCTCAAACATGTAGTTTTCAGTTTACCTCGACAAAGTAAAGCTCAGCACCAAACGTAAACGAAGCAAAGACAAAAAATGGCGGACCGCCACAGTGAATTTTCCCTCGCAGAACACGCCCTGGGGGGTGGAGTTTCAACAGAAAACATAACTATTTTCTGTTATTTTGATATGACTGGTTTTAAAAGACTGAACATCCTTCTAAAACAAGTGAAAGGCATGAGACTTAATTATGTTTAGACCAAAAATATAAATGATTCATGTTGGATATATTTACTGTATTTTTACTAATTTAACAACTTCATCATTACATTAGTCGCTTTATGCTATAGCATTACGCTTACATTAGCTTGAAGCTCAAGGTCGTCTTTTTATTTAATTTCTTTTTCTGGGCTTACAAACAGGATACACAACATTTAGATAACCGTTACACTGAATCTTGGGTCTGTGTTGAGTCTTCCAGCTGCTGACTACAGAAGCTAGATTGACCTTTCAGCATGTTTATAGCGGCTGTGGCTATGTGCTGGTAATGTTACCGTGTGTGAGCAGTCACATTGGCAGCAGACATGTTTCAACAAACTAGTCATATCCCGGCCCTACATTAGCTTGTTTAATGGTTAAGACACTGCAGGTACCACCACTTACTACAGACACCGATGCAAGTTTGTAATAGTCTGTTAATGTAGACTGAAAGAATACACAAACAATATTAACTCACATTATATATGTTAATTACTAATTTGCTTATCGCATAATTTCGGTTACCATTAGCTAACTGGAGCCTAACATTGGCCTTTCATGGTTTTCGATAAACAGCCCACATACCTGTAAAATAACAACACCCCAGTAAAAGTCCACATATATAAAGGGCCTACACTCTTTCTCACTGGTGTGTTAGCTTTAAAATCTTATTTACCTTCAAGTGTAAAACTCCAGATGGTAGTAGATTTTCCAAAGCGAGAGACAAAAATGGCGGACAGTGCAGCAGATTTTTCCTTTCCAGGGGGCGGAGCTTGAGGATAAAAGGTTCAAGGTTCAAGGTTCTTTATTTGTCACATGCATAGTTATACAAGTATAACACACAGTGAAATGTAGCCTGACACGCTCCTCGACATGTGCAAAAAATTTGTGGGGGGGGTGTAGAGGAAGAAGATTATATATATATATATATATATATATATATATATATATATATATATATATATAGTATATACATTGGGTGAATGTGCAGTAGTAGCAGCAAGCAGGTGAATTCTGTACATTAATATGAATAGACATCTGACTATTTTACAGGATAGACAATATAAACATATTTAAAATTAAAGGAATTGAAATGTACATTGTGCCTTGGTTTAGTGTCTGGAAGAGAGTCCTGTCTCAGTCAATTATAGATGATGTGAGAGGGCGGGTGTGTGTGTTTAGGGCACGGATGGCTTGGGGATAGAAGCTCCTCTTGAGTCTCTCTGTCCTTGCCCGGAAGATGCGGAACCTTCTACCAGATTGCAGAAGTTGGAACAGTTTGTTGCCAGGATGGGACGGGTCCTTCAGTATCTGCGCTGCTCTAGTCCGGCATCTCCTGGTGTAGGTGTCCTGAAGCGGGGGGAGAGCAATCCTGCAGCAGCGTTCTGCTGTACGGATCACTCTCTGGAGAACTTTTTGGTCCTTCACACAGCTGTTCCCAAACCACGATGTCATGTTCTGTGTGAGGATGCTCTCCACAGCGCCTGTATAGAAAATCCTGAGGATCTTTGGAGAGACCCTGAACTTCCTCAGGTGTCGAAGGTGTTACAGGCGCTGCCTAGCCTTTTTGGTCTGGACCTGAATGTGGGCAGCCCATGTCAGGTCTGAGGAGATGTGGACACCAAGATACTTGAAGGACTGCACCCTCTCCACTGGCGCTCCATTGATGATAATGGGCTTGTAGTCTCTGTGCTGACCCCTTCTGAAGTCCACAACCAGCTCCTTGGTCTTGCTGACGTTCAGCTGGAGGTGGTTGTCCTGGCAACACGACTAACTTGTTTCTTTTCAACATGATTTGTTCTAAAAGAATGAATATTCTTAAAGAATATGTAAAAATTAAGACAAAAATATGTTTAGATGTGAAATTTAAATTAGTCATGCTGGATATATGAAGTAATTCTATGCAAATTCAACAACCACCCTATTGCATTTTTTTCAGTGTAGTGGACCAAATTTTCGTTTTTTGAAGTCATTAAGGATGTATATGCTGTAAAACCATTCTACCCTCGTAAAAACACACCTGAAAGAAATTATGAAAAGCAAGTGAGTGCGTTTAAGCCTCTGAAAAGTATGTCTTATATGAACTCATACTTTAATGTGTGTGTATAATATAGAAGCTGGTCCACTAGAAATGACTGTTGAATGAGGAATTTGATAAATGAGTGTACGTGTTTTTGTACTGTGACACGTGTAGTCAGTGGTTAGCGGACTTCTGTTCTTATAGACATTACTGTTACTTTCACGAAGCTAAATCTGTTGTGGGCTTGTGGTAGCCTAGTTTAAGAAAATGTTTTAAATTTTCAGTTTGAGCTTAAAAAATGTATCCATTTTTCCAACCTTTGACTGGTCTTTCCTTTGTGATATTATTCTGTTATCATATGTTACCTTATATATGTAATCAAAGTAGTTGAATTAGAATACTGCTGTAGATCATATTATACCCTTTAATATAGAGTGTGTGAGCTGTATGTAGTTTAGTTCTCATTATACTTTTGAGTTAAAAGAACATATTCACTTATTAGTTTATTAGACAAGTGTGCATCACTCTGTATCCTTGATCTGCTGTGAATGTGTTACATGCTTAATTGTTGAATCATGAAGAGAAGATTGTAAGCAGGAGACTCTGTGTCTAAGACAGGGGAGATAGACAGACCACATTCCATACCCCCACCTTACAGAAAGCAGAGAAACAACTGCCGAGGTCATAACTTAGGCGCTGTAACAGAGAAAGAATGTGATGTTTTGGCTTTTACGACTAGATGGGGGCCACTAGAGACTATAAAAAGCTGAGCAACCCGTCACCATTTTGAGACATGCTGTCGAACCTCTGCAAGCATCTCTCCCGTCCGGACGTTGTAATGCTCTGACTGTTGAATTATATGGAAATAAATGATTGTTGATTGAGCATTTATACACCGAGTATTGTCCTTCCTTCAGCCCAAAGATTCAAAGAATTGGGAGATTTCAACACCTTCCACGGTGCTGATCAAAATATGGGACATCGCTATTGATGTTATTGATTATTGTGATAATATTTTTACAAAATGTTCTTTCTCTCTCTCATCCAGGTTAATAAAGTTTGTGTGAACAACACAAAATGTCACATTAACTGCTCAAGAAAGCTGCCATTTCACCCATTTGATGTTTGAAAAGGTCTGTTGATTTTCAGGACATTGTTACCTTTGATTTCAGTGTGCCACAGAAACTGCACTGTATTGATTACAAATTCCCTCCCCTAACCTGCAGTCAAATGCATGGTGTGTGTTGGAAGATCAATGACAACTATGGCAGAGCTCTCCCCCAGGGAATCTGTAGAGGTCAGTACTGATGTGGGGTGGTTGGTAGAGGAGATAATGTCACTGTTTCTCCCCACAGGGTGTTTATATGTTCTGTGTGTGTGTGTGTGTGTGTGTGTGTGTGTGTGTGTGTGTGTGTGTGTGTGTGTGTGTGTGTGTGTGTGTTTGTAGCAGTAACTCATTGATGGGATTTGATCAGTCAGTTTCAGGGTAGCTGTACAGCCACTGAGATGGCTGTGATACTGCAGTAGCTGGGCTTTGTAGCTGAGATGATCAGCATTGATTAAATACCGTGTCAGGTGTATATATCATCTCTAAGTGTTAGCCTCTGCATAAATCTACTTTTTATGTAACAAGGTAAATTTCATGCTTTTGAGAACTACTGCACATTTTGGGCGGTATGGTACATTTCCACCAAAGTCAAAGTGCCTAAACTAGAGCCAGTTACACTTATTTCCACTTTTGGTCATTTTAGCATTAGATTTAAATTACTGCAGTGATTTTAATAATTTTGTTTTTTTAACAGCTGTTTTTAACTTATTCATTCATTTAGCAAAGACTGCATAGCAGAAGAACAAACACAAGAAGTAGCATTGAGAAAACCCACTCCAGTAGATAAATCAACAAGGCACATTGTAAGTACCATGTTGTCTGACATTATCAAAAGTCAAATAAAAACTAATAACACCCCTATTAAAATGAAAGTTAATTTGGGATACTATTTGGGATATTTCATACTACTTTGGTATATAATAACTTTCTATCAGAATATGTCTTTTAACTTGCATCAAATAAATAACTTGGACTTGCTTTCAGTCCTCTCATTATTGGGAACATCCTGTCTCAGAGTGATGTTCATAAATTAGTCCATTAATTTCTTACTTCAAGGCTGGACTATTGTGATTCCCTATTATGAGGTTATTCTACGAAAGTATTAGCTGGAGAGAAACTAGATCATATTTCTCCCATATTAGCTTCTCTCCATTGGCTCCACCCATTCAGAACTGTATTTAAAGTCTTTCGTTTCCAAAGTAAAATTCCATCAGATTTTCATCTCTGCAGTCATCATTGGTAAGAATTTTTTTTTCCAGAAAAGTGCCTGCCCTTCCCTGACCAATGGATCTGCCGGAGGCCCTTTTTCCTTTCATAAAGGAATTCTTCCTTCACCAAGTGTTTGTCCCCAACCCCTGGGCCACGGACCGAGTCGTTTGGTACTGGGCCGCGAGAGTTCAGGCTCGGGTGTGAAATTTATTGTTTTCGTTAACTCGGTTTCCCTGGGTCTTTTCCCATTTGTTATGAATAAGTCTTCTTTGTTTTAGTACTGGTACCGGTCCGTGAAAATATTGTTGGACATAAACCGGTGCAAAAAAGGTTGGGGACCGCTGCTGTAGAGGACTGTCTGATAACTGAGCTTCTCTCTCTAACCCACATAGCAACATTGGTATGGCCCTGATCTGGCCCACACAATGTGCTTACACATGGCCCACATACTGCAAAGAATGATGGCCCTTTGGTGGCCCAGATCTGGTTTGCCAGAGGTGGCCTACACATGGGCCAGCACAAGGCCAGTTGCAGACACACTGGTGGTCCTGTGCTGGCCCATGTGTGGATTACCTCTAGCAAACCTGATCTGGTCCACCAAAGGGCCTTCATTCTTTGCAGTATGTGGGCCATGTGTGTGCAGCCACGGGCCAGTTGCAAACACACTTTCACTAAACTGAGTTCTTCCTACCTGCATTCATACATATTCACACTCTTGACATGCGAACTGGAGGAGCCAGGTATCAAACTACTAACCTTCCGATCAATCGGTGACCTGCTCTACCTTCTGAGCTACAGCCACCCACTGCCAAAGATGAGGTTTTGGATAAAGTGTACACTCACAAACCTGTCAAATGTGCATTTGAAACGTTGGCTACTATAGCAGTATAGTATTGCAACATGGCATTTGGGTCTTCTAACTAAAATAGGAAAAAAGGACCATAAATAGTGCCATCATTGCCAGACCTGGCCTACATCTGGTTGACATACACTCTGCAATGACACCGGTCAGTCAGAAGTACCATCTTGATGTCAGATCTGGGCCAGACCTGTTTTCTGTGGGCCTGGGTCACATAAACCAAACCACAACTGAGCCAGATATGGCATGCCATCACATAGACATTGCCATCTATGCCAGGCCTGGCCCATATCTGGATGGAATACGTCTTATCATGCCAGAAGTCAACCAGCAGTGCCGGCTTGATACCAGATCCGGGCCAGACCTCCTATGTGGGAATAATGTAGGGTCTGCAGTTAAAGGCTCAGTTCAATTAAATTAAATTAAATTAAATTAAATTTATATAGCGCCAAATCACAACAAAAGTCGCCTCAAGGTGCTTCATAGATACAGAGAAAAACCCAACAATCATATGACCCCCTATGAGCAAGCACTTTGGTGACAGTGGGAAGAAAAAACTCCCTTTTAACAGGAAGAAACCTCCGGCAGAACCAGGCTCAGGGAGAGGCGGCCATCTGCTGCGACCGGTTGGCGTGAGAGAAGGAAGACAGGATAAAAGACATGCTGTGGAAGAGAGACAGAGGTTAATAACAGATATGATTCAATGCAGAGGTGTCTATTAACACATAGTGAGTGAGAAAGGTGACTGGAAAGGAAAAACTCAATGCACCATGGGAATCCCCGGCAGCCTACGTCTATTGCAGCATAACTAAGGGCGGATTCAGGGTCACCTGGTCCAACCCTAACTATATGCTTTAGCAAAAAAGAAAGTTTTAAGCTTAATCCTGAAAGTAGAGATAGTTTCTGTCTCCCGAATCCAAACTGGAAGCTGGTTCCACAGAAGATGGGCCTGAAAACTGAAGGCTCTCCCTCCCATTCTACTTTTAAATAGAGATGGCACGATACCACTTTTTTATGTCCAATACCGATACCGATATCGTAAATTTGGATATCTGCCGATACCGATATGGATCCGATATAGTGTGTTTTTTAATCAATAAAACTGTTTTTTTAATATATTGCTGCATTTTGTATAAGTTCATACTCAAGTTTAAATAAACAACAACACTAAAGCTATTCTGTTATACCTGTATGCAAAAAATACACTGTACCCAAAATAATTCATAGTTCAGCAATACTGATCAATCTAATAAACTTAAACCTACTCAATCCTTCCTATTCTGGTATTTTAAAGAGTACTTAGCAGAAATATTAGGCAACCTAACTAATAGGGTTGCAAACTCCCAACAAAAAAAATAGGGAACCACCCTCCACCTCATGATGCTTAATCGACGTAATCAACTTTAATTTGATGCAGTGTGGAAAAAAAATGCACAGAAATAAATTATTTTTCAAGAATAATTAAATAGATTCAACATCTTTCTTCGACAGAATTGCAGACTGCAAGATGGTACCTTCCCAATCGAAAAAGTAGTATAGCTTACTAGGGTATTTTAGACTTAACAGTTACTATATACAGTAATGGACTTCTATATATTTTACATAAGATTAAAACTTTGGGTGTAAGATTCAGATAATTATTTATTAAAAGCTAGACATTTTAAATGAGAATAAGAAAGAAAAGTATGTCTTTGTGCCCCCCTTTCCCTGTTAACTCATTCACTGCCATTGACGTCTATAGCCGTCAATTGCAGTGAATGAGTCAATGGGTTTAACTCATTCACTGCCAATGGCTGGCAGTGAATGAGTTAATGCCCATCGGCCCCCCCTGGCTAAACTTTGCTAGATCCGCCCCTGCACAGTTACCAGCCGTCAGCTGCGTAGAAAAGGATCCTGATCTAGAAAGTAATCTTAAATAAATTCTAAAATGCTGGTTCGGTAGCGAGGCTACAAATACACACAGCCGCTCTATCACGTGACGCACACTGCTCCGATGCGCTACGGTTATGAGCCGAGTTATGCCATGTCACAAGTTTTGTGAGGTGCTTTTTTGATATTTAATGGATCGGATTACATTTTTTATTTCTCTCCGATATCTGATCCAGTAATTTAGGTCAGTATCGGACCGATACCGATACGTAATATCGGATCGGTCCATCTCTACTTTTGAATACTCCAGGAACAACAAGTAGGCCTGCCGTGCGAGAGCGAAGTGCTCTAATAGGGTGATATGGTACTACAAGATCAGTAAGATAAGATGGGGCCTGATTATTTAAGACCTTGTATGTGAGGAGCAGGATTTCAGTTCAGTTCAGTTTCAGTTTTATTTGACATATGCAAGTTAGCTCAGGGTCAGCATTGCAATGAAATGTGTTTGACAAGCAGAAGATAAGTCACTCAGCAGTATAGTATGATAAAAATATTACCAATATTAAGAGACTAAATTTATATAAATATATATACACACATGTATAAATGAAAAAATCTTAAGAAATCTTAATCTTAGGCTGTATGAGATGATTGTTATGAATTACTTTTTGAGCACTTAGCACTTAGTTCCTCCTACGCCGGGTGGTGCATCGGGCAGCTAGTGATCTCCATCGATGTCGGTCAGCAGCAACTGCTATTCGGTCCCGGTAGGAAATTCTCAGGATTCGCCGCAAGCCACGTTGTTGAAGCATGTTCAGGTGTTGAATAATTGCACTTGTGGAGCACCAGGTTTCACTAGCGTAAAGTGCAGTAGGGAAGACGATAGAGTTCAATAGTCTGATCTTGACCCTTACATTCAGGGAGGTCGAGTTCCAAATAGGTTGGAGACATCGCAGGACACCAACTGCCTTCCCTACTCTGGCGTCGACATCCCGATCACAGACCCCGTCATTTGAGATGATGCTGCCAAGATATGTAAAATTCTCCACCTCTTCAGCACGTTGTTGGTTGATCATGACCGGAATGCGGGTACGTGCATAGCCAACTCAGAGTACCTTGGTTTTTTTGGCGCTGATTCTTAATCCAACTTTCGTCGCCTCCCTCTGCAGGGCCACGGTCAACTTTTGGAGGTCTTCCTAAGTCGAGCCCAGCAGGGCGATGTCATCTGCGAAGTCCAAGTCAGTGAGATTACGTGCTTCGTGCCAAGGCACACCGATGCCAGCTTCGTCAACTGATCGTCGCATGATGAAGTCAATTACCAACAGGAAGAGGAAATAGTACGCATCCTTGTCGGACGCCAGTATTGATCTTGAAGAAATCTGTGCAGCCGTCATCCGTCTGGACGCAGCAACGGGAGTTGGAGTAGAGACAACGAAAGGCATCTACAAACTGCTGAGGGACTCCATAGTGACGTAGGATAGCCCATAGAGTTGGCCGGTGGACGCTGTCAAAAGCCTTCTTGGAGTCAATGAAATTAATAGAAATCTTCCTTTGGTATTCCAGTGTTTGTTCAATGATCATAAAACTGTTCAAAAAGAGTTATAAAAATATGATCTTCTCGATATATAAAGAAAAGGAAAATATTTAAATTAAGTGAATGTCTCTATTTAAAAACAAACAAACAAACAAAAAATTCATGATGTGATATTATAGTATATAGTATATCAGAAATCTGTTCACTATTTTTATTACAAATTATATCAGTAAGGAAGCTGACTAAATATTCACTGATAATTTATGGCAAAGGGGTGGGATTAAATAAGTGTATACTTCTTCCCACTCCCTTTCAACATGTAAATTAATCAGAATGTTTTTTTGTATGTAATTTGTATAGTATTTCTTTCTCTCTTATTTCTTTTCTAAATGTACTTGTATATTGTTCACATGTTGAAATAAATTACCAATCAATCAATCAATCAATCAATCATGCGGAGGGTGAAGATTTGCTCGACGCATGACCGGCCACTCCGAAACCCAGCCTGCTCTTCTCGCAATCGTTCGTTCACTGCGTGTCGTAGCTGATTCAAAAGAGCGAGGCAAAACACTTTCCCGGGTACCGACAGCAACGTGATGCCCCGCCAGTTGTTACAGTCACCCAAATGACCTTTCTTTGGAAGTTTGATGATGGTGCCTTTTGTCCAATCATCGGGTACATGTGATGATGACCAGCAGGCGTTTAAGAGTCTTGTAAGGGCGGCTTCAAGATGGGGTCCGCCATGCTTCAGCATTTTGGACTCCGCCATTGCCGGTCCCAAGCCCGGATGAAAAGGGAGGAGGGTTGGGTGTGGGGCTAGCAACCCCACCCTGTAAAAACTCCAACTGCTACGAAAACAGCAAGTGAATCTCATTATCGATTGTTATGAATAGCACCACATAAATAAAAATGATACTGGGTGTACTATTGTCAAGAAATGAAAACATGAAAACTGAGATGAGATTAACTCAAGCTTAAAGTATGTAGCGTGGATGATATCTGTGAATTTAAAGCCACGAAATTATTCATTTTATCTTTTTTGTCTCAAAATAAATAAATTCTTCTTATCACGCTCAGGGAGTTCAACACATAGAGAGAACAGTACAGTGAAAAGCCATTTTCGTCCAGCACAGTTATGGACGCAGAAATGGACGACAAAGTGTCAACAGTATTCAGCACGTCTTCCTCGAAGCATTCAGTAGCCAGTGCCACTGCAAAAGCCAGAGCTATCAATTTGGAAAAAGCTACACTTGAGGCAGATCTGGAAGCACTGGAGCTTGGAAAAGCAGCTGCTGTTGCTAAGGAAGAAGAAGAAGAAGAAGCAGCAGCAGCCATAGAATGTGATGATATACACAGCAACAGGAGCAGCATCTCACACTTGTTCATCAAACAGCAAACCAAGGAAGATGAAGATCAAGCTCGGATCAGTTTCAAACCTGCCATAGACTCTCAAGACACACTGAGCCCTGTCTATGTCAGGAAAGCATCGCTGTCAACAAAAAAGAACCCCCAGAATCTAGTGTAGAATATCACACTTCACCCTCAAAACCAGGTTACTCAAGCTATCGTATTTTCACGACCATAAGACGCACTGTACTAAAAGGCGCAGTCTCAGTTATGTGTGCCATTACTGTATTTAACACACACATAAGGCGCACTGGATTATAGGGCGCATACAAGTACCGTATGCGTATTTAAAAATAAAGCGGGAGCAAACCTGAGTTCGGTACCTTACTCACATTTCTATTACCGGTAATCGTCAACACAAGCATACAAGTGTGCGTATTTAAAAATAAAGCAGGAGCAAAACGAAGTTTGGTACTCACATTTTTATCATCAATCAAACCCATCGAAGTCCTCATTCTCTGTGTCTGAATTGAACAGCTGCGCTAAATCTCCATCAAACATGCCAAGTTCACTTTCTTCACTGTCAGAGTCACTTTCCGCGCCGTGCGGCTCCTCGGAAATGATGCCGGCTTTTGCGAAAGCTCGAACAACAGTGCCAGCAGACATGTTAGCCCAAGCATCTACAATCCATTGGCAAATTGTGGCGTAACTCGCCCGGCGCTGCCTTCCACTCTTGGTGAAACTGTGGTCTCCATCGGTCATCCATCGCTCCCAGGCCGCTCGCAGCCTTACTTTGAACAGGCGGTTCACACCGATGTCCAGCGGTTGGAGTTCCTTTGTCAGGCCTCCCGGAATGACAGCAAGCTCACATCATTTGTTTCACTAGTTTTTTCACATCGGCTGTGAGATGGGCACACATAGAGTCACAGATTAAGAGCAATGGTGATGCGTGGAAAAAACCACCTGGTCTCCTTACATACACCTCCCTCAGCCACTCTTTCATCATTTCCTCATCCATCCAGCCCTTTTCATTTGCCTTAATGATGATTCCTGCTGGAAACTTCTCTTTAGGCAAAGTCTTTCGCTTAAAAATCACCATAGGCGGCAGTTTCTGTCCATTAGCATGGCAGCCAAGCACAACAGTAAAAGAAGACTTTTCATACCCCGTTGTGTGTATCGCTACCGTGCTGGTCCCCTTCTTCTCCACAGTGTGACTCACCGGGATGTCAAAAGTGAGCAGGACCTCGTCCATGTTTGTGATGTGGCTGGGCTGGATGTTTTTGTCACCGATGTGTTTGCTGCAGTAGGAGCGGAAGATGGCCAGCTTTTCCTTATAATCCGCTGGAAGTTGCTGCGCTACCATAGTCCTGGTCCGGATGGAAAAATGGCACTGTTTCATAAAACGAAAGCACCAAGACGGACCTCCTTGGAAATGTTCAATGTTCATCTCTTCAGCTAGTGAAACTGCTTTTAGCCGAATGGTGACCGTCGAAACGCTTCTCCCGCTCGTTCTTTGCTCGATGATCCACCGCTCGAGTCTTTCCTCCAACTCGGGCCACCTCGCCTTATGTCCGCGGAAACTCAGCTGCGTTTTCTTGACCTGCCGGAGCTTGTTTTCTAGCTTCCTCCATTTGCGAACCATCCATTCGTTAATCTTAAATTCTCTCGCCGCTGCTCGATTTCCACGTTCCTCCACATAGCTGATGGCCTTCAGTTTAAACTGTGCTTCATAAGCGTGTCTCTTTGCCATTTTCAGGGTTGTTAAAACAATGATGTTCCACATAATGCACATACCTGTCCTTTTAGACAGGTATGTGCGATTGTCCGGTATATACGATCAACGCCCACACTTCACCCTTTAGCGTTCTCATGGTGTTCTCTACTACGTCCTCCTTACAACACACAGGGCGCACTGCGCTATAGGGCGCGCCGTACTTTTTGAAGAAAATCTAAGACTTTTAAGTGCGCCTTATGGTCGTGAAAATATGGTAAGTGAATATCAGCCAACTGCAGGACTGCCTCAGTTAACCACGTTGTGCCCTCACTACTTTTTAAGGTATCTTCAGAATGCAGTCTACCCATGAGGCATTCAGATCCTATTCAAAGGATCAGCATACACCAACATTCCCAGAATCCATCTACAGGCATGTTAGACTTTGCAAAGTATCTGGCACACAGGGAATTAGTAACCACTAAAAACTAAGCTCTGTAGGCTTAGCATCCTTCCGTAGTGCCATTAAGGACTTGGAGCTGACAGCCAGTGAAGAGTTAGATGTACTGGTAAAATGGCTTGGTAGGGAATCATGGGAACATGTAAAAAGGATCCGTGCTGCTCACATCACTCATATCATAAAGCTGCACTTCAGTTGTCATGGCTGAGACTTTAAGAATGTTATGCAACCCCAGAAGTGATAGAGTGTGCTCCCTTTAAACAGCTGGACGGCTTCCCTCACCTCACATTGAAAGAAAACATAAGACTAAGGGAATCGAGTGACCTACTGATGGAGCTTTTGGCAGCCAAGGAAGATGGTTATTTACCAGGTCTTAAGCTGGGCATACACTGTGCGATTTTCTTCAGTCGCGCGATTCAGCTCCTGCTCAAACTGTACGATTGACTCGCAGGGGTTAGAAGTTCGTAGGTCACGATGCAGGGTCTCACACTATGCTCTGATGCGACCTGAGTGCTCACACTGTGCGTCCATAAAAATGAAGGTTATAACAGAAAATCTGTCGATTGCTCTCCCTCTCTGTCTTTCACTCACACAGACACGCACACCACCACCATCAACACATCGCACAGTGGCATGATAATTATGCTTTTATCATACCAGTGGTCTGATTGATACCACAATGGACCACTGAAGCCCTGGAAAAAGAATCATGTGTCAGGTCAAACACAAATGCAAGAACAATCATGCCACTGTGCGATGTGTTCACTGCTACAGATACACATGTGGTAAATGCAGACTACAGATACCATGGCAGTGCCAGGATTGTGAGTGATTGCTGAAAATGTTGAAATGTACTCACTCACTTTTTATTATTATTTGTAAATATGTGTACAAATGGTTGGTTTTTTGTACTGTTTTTGTCAATAAATCTCAGCAACAAAGGAAATACACCCATGTGTGTTGATTTCTCCCTAAGATGGCAAACTGAAACACAAGTTTCCTTGTGGCTCAGGAAACTAACCACTCCAAGTTGGTGACTTTTGGAGAGTTATTTCCCTGGATGATTGAGAATGCATCAAGACGAACACAAAAGGAAGTTCACAGCTTTTAGCAGCTCCCCCACCCCCTCATTCACACACCCCCACTCCCCTCCAGAATTCCCAGATAACAACCTAATTTACATATGAATGACTAGCCAATTTAGCTTCCACTTGGCTGAAGCTAAAGCCTAGCTAAAAGCCTACCAGCAATTTGGCTGGAAGGCGGGTTTTAAAGGTAGAAAGGTAGAAGCCTGGCAGTGCTGGTGATATGCCAGAGAGAGACTGGCTAAGGAGGCTGGAGAACACACATGCGCTGGCTGACGTATCAGACACAGTGAGGACCGACTGGTGGACAAGCCAGCGAATGCGGACAACACGCCAGAGAACGCAGCCGGCAGCTGCAGTGCAGCCGCTGGAGAGGAGGGCCAAGCCAGGGACCCGACCTGCAGGTCGCCCCAGGGCCAAGTGGCTGCCGAGCGCTGTCCGTAGACAGGGGAGCCACAAGAGTGAACTCGAGGACGAGACACTCGAGTACAGCCAGCACCGCAGGCTGGAACACAACACAATCGCTGGCTGGCTTATCAGACACAGCGAGGCCAGGCTAACGTGTAACGGGTGAACCGCCTGCAGAGAGCCACGCACTGCAGGCTGTAGAACACTCACTCGCTGACTGAGCATCAGACACAGCAAGGTCCAGCTGGCGCGTAAACCGGCGAAGCGCGGGCAATACACCAGGGAAACACAGCCTGCAGCTGCAGCAGCAGCGGCCGCGGCTTAACCTGCGGTCAGAGCCGAGAAGCCGTCCCAATCGAGGAACGACAGGAGCCCTGCTGGCCGTGTGAACCGCGCACTGCGGGCAACACGCCAGACAGGACAGGCTACACTAGGCTGGAGAAGGCATCCGCCGCAGCGAGGTGCGACTGGCGTGAAAGCCGGCGAAGGCGGTCAAAACGCCAGGGCAATCGCTATGACAGAAGCCCGCGATATGCGGATGACGCCCCAGAAGGGAAGGCGGAGCCGCCAGCTGGAGAAGTCAAGTCACAACAGATTCCTGCCTGGCACTAGGCAGTGAAACACAGCCAGGGAGAGAGAGAGCCTGTCGCAGCAGCTCGGCCACTCAGAGGATGGCCGAGGTAGGATGAGGCCCAGGGCCTGTCCCAGGAGTAGAGCAGCTGACCTGGACCATCCACGACAGGGGAGGTGCTGGTGGCTCAGGCCACTGAGGGCCCAAGTGGCAACCCAAGGTTCATCACTAGGGCACAGCAACCACTCCGCGGTGTCTATAGACAGGGGGCCAGCAGAGTGGGCCTGATGAGACACTAACGGACAGACGGCAGGTGTCAGCTCACTGAGCACCTGCTCTGGCCAGGTGACCCGCGATACAGGGGCAACCCACTAGACAGAGAGCCAGCGCTGCGCGCTGGAGAACACCCATTCACCGGCTGACGTATCAGACACAGCGAGGTCCGACTGGCGTGTGAGTCGGCGAACCGCGGGCTACACGCCAGAGGAACACAGCAGCAGTACAGCTGCAAAGACACAGGGCCAAGGCAGGGAAGCAACCTGTAGGGTCTGTCCAACCATGGAGCCACCCAGCCATCCGCAGACGGGGGGCTGGCGGTCTAGCCCACTGAAAGCCAAGTGGGGACTCAACCCGAAGGTTGAGTCAGCCAGCTGAGCGGTCGCTAGCACTGTCCGCAGACAGGGGAGCAGCAAGAGTGAACTTCGAAAACAAGACACCCATGCACAGCGTCGCAGGCCGGAGAACACCCACTCGCCGGCCGAATAATCAGACACAGTGAGGCCCGGCTGGCGTGTAAACTGGCGAAGCGCAGGCAACACGCCAAGGGAACACAGCCAGGAGCTGCAGCAGCTGACATGCCAGAGAGAATCCGGATAAAATAGGCAGGAGAACGCACACTCGCCGCAGCAAGGTCCAACTGACGTGTAAGCCGGCAAATGCAGGCAACATGCCAGGGGAAGACTGCCCGGAGCTGCAGTGCAGCCAGGGACGTGACTCACCGGGGGTGTCAGCTCACTGAGCGGGCCCTGCCGGCCACGCAACCCGCAACATTTGGGCAATGTGCCAGACAGAGAGCCAGCGCCGCAGGCCGGAGAACTGTCAACTGCTGGCCGAGCCGTCAGACGCAGTGAGGTCTGACTGCCGTATGAACCGGCGAAGCGCGGGCAATAGGAGCTGGCCACTAGGCCCAACTCACAGGATGTCAGGAGGGAGGAGAGCGGCTGGAGGACAGCTGAGCCTAGGCTCCAAGTCCTCCCCACCTCAACTGAACACGGCTGTCTCTGCACGCCTGCAGAGGCCCCTCAGCTTCTTTAAAGCGAGGTGGCCGCAGGCCAGACAGACAGTCCCATCAGGCAACCCTAGTCGTCTGACCGGAGCCAAGCGTCATAAACATCAACCCCCTGACCATCAACCTCCACCAGCCCAGGCCTCAAGGAGGCAGGGCCACGGGAGGGAATGCCGTGGGAGGGCCCCAGAACTAGGGAACCCAGACATGGGTTCACCCGTCCGGACCCTACCCCAGTGGCAACCAGAGGGGATTGAAGCTTCCTCAACACCTCACGATAATCAACCTCCACCGACCCAGGCCAAGCCGTGTCCCTGCCGTGTTTCCACACTGTAGCCGAGCTACCCGCTAGCCGGCAGCTGCACAGCATGGTCCGACCAGCGCATAAGCTTGTTTTTTTTTTCGAGGCGATATGCCGGGGAAGGGGGACCAACCAAGGGGAAGCAAGGGCCAGCTAGGGGGAACCAAGCTAAGGGATACCAGGGGAATACCGAGGCTACCAGGGGACCTAGAAGGGAGAAATACATCGCCCACGGAGGATGCCGAAGCACACTCCAATAGACGCACACACACAGTACTCTCAAGGTAAGCACTCTTTCGCACACACACACAACAAGTGGAGATCAACGATCACCGGTGTCACGTCTGCACAGCTGTTTTATACGTATGCTGAGGGGCGTAGCCGGGCGTGCCGGAGTGTCTTAAAGAAATATCCACACGCCACGACCAAGGGGGGTCGTACCCCGTACATATGGAATATGTAACGGTGTGGAGAGATAGTCTCGATATGCTAGAGAACACCAGTTATGTCACAAACACATAAACACATAAATGCCCTATAGGTCACTTAATTGTTTTTGTTGGTTAGCAGTCACAATGGTTATATGTTTTGTTTATATATACATATATTTTCCCCAAAAATATGTTTTGAAAGGCAAAAGAAATTAAATTTGAGTGTTAGTGAAGCAAAACTTTCCACAAGCAGCCTTGATTCACAGTGGTTCAATTACAAAATTAATGGAATTCTAATAACAGTGCTTTTCTTTTGTTTATGTCCAAATACTCCAATTCTGATAAGTAAATGTCTGGTATTTTTTTCAATGTTATTGGAGGCTTTTTAACAGTGGATCGAATATACTAACCAGATTTACTATTTGCTGGTCTTAAAACAGTCACTTCCGACTCAAAATAACAAAAGGAATAATATCAACAATCAAAATGACAAGGTTGAGGTTTCAAATGTAGAGTCCAGGAACTAGTTTATGACCGGCTACATCTATATGTTATATCCTTTGCACTAAATTTGCAATGCACTCACACCAAACTGTAAAGGTTTAATTTTAGCCACAGTCACAATATAAACTTTTAAACATATAGTAATTAATCTTAGATAGCAAAGTACTGTAATCTTCAGAACCACTGGAACATTGCATTATATTTTACATTCAGCTTAATAACAGACAGTCAGCTCACTGATTAACTGAACAGTTCTGTTCAATGCTGGTAATTTGAGAGCATAATTTGACATAAACTGTCACAACAGCTTGTCAGACCCCTTTAAATGAGAACATCACTCTATTTTTAACTGGATAGTGGGAGGATATTTCCAGTAACAATATGAGCCATTCCCTTTAATTGGATAAACTGTAATTTTATATACTGCTCTACCATTCACTCAGATACTTCTTAGATTTATAGCTTTTGTCATTTTAGATCATTCAATTCAGTTATTTTATGTGACTTCACAAGGCACAATCATTGGTTTACATCACTTTTATTACAGTGTATTTTTACTTCACTGGTGTTGTTAGCTTTGAACATGTAAAGCTCTTTACAGTGTCTTTGTACCTTTGTTTCAGCAGACTATGTACTGTATATACAGTAGATAAATTCTAATGAATTGAATTTTCATTCATTAGGTGATATTTTAAAATTATGGTTTCATAATGATATGCAAGTAAAAACTAAAAAGAGTATTTAAAAGTAGAATGGGAGGCACTTCAGTTTTCAGGCCCCTCTTCTATGGAACCACCTTCCAGTTTGGATTCAGGACACAGACACTATCTCTACTTTTAAAATTTGGCCTAAACTTTCCTTTTTGCTAAAGCATATAGTTAGGGCTGGATCAGGTGACCCCGACTCGTCCCTTAGTTTTGCTGCAATAGGTGTAGGCTGCTGGGGGATTCCCATGATACATTGAGTCTTTTTTCTTCAGTCATCTTTCTTACCCACTATGTGTTAATAGACTCTGCACTGAATCATACTTTTTATTCATCTCTGGCTCTCTTCCACAGCATGTCTTTTAACCTGTCTTCCTTCTCTCTCCCCAACCGGTCACAGCAGATGACCCCTGCTCCCTGAGCCTGGTTCTGCCGTAGGTTTTTTCCTGTTAAAAGGGAGTTTTTTCCTTCCTGCTGTCGCCAAAGTGCTTGCTCATAGGGGGGTCGTATGATTGGCACTTGAGGCGACTGATCCTGATCAGTTGCCTCAAGTGCCTTGAGGCGACTGATGTTGTGATTTGGTGCTGTATACATAAAATTGAAATTGAATTGAATAACAAAATATCATAAAACATGCAATAGAAAATGGGAGATATGTTTACCAGCTACAGTATCTGGAGTGCTCTCAATACCATATAGATAGGTAAAAGTAATGAGCTTAAGGCAAATGGGAGGGTAAATCTCCTCCTTTGTGTGTGCTGCTTGCTATTTGGAGTGTGTAGATCAAATTTACAAAGGATTATCTGCTGGAGACTGCAGTGAAAATCTCTGATACCATCTGACTTTTTGCCCAAAGTCAATTTGTCAGAGGGATGCAATTAAAAGTTTTAGCAAGGCTGTCACAGCATGTAATTGTATAGGCTGAAATGAGATCCACTGGGCTGACTCTATCAGTGGAGAGGGGCAGTTCTGAGGTTTTATTGGCCTCAGTTTGTTGCCCTGATTGCTGTAATTCAACAGATCATTACTATTTACTGCAACCTTGAGTGTGACTTTATTGTCGTGTCTAAACAGTGAAGAAAAAAGAATTAAGAAAAGAGTGTCTGCTTACATGAATTGTAATCAGGCGAATATGGCTATCCATCCTCTGCAAGACAGCAGAGGAGGTTATCCAGCCTACATAAATGCACAATCTGTAGCCCGAATGCACAAAAAACCCCTTCAAAAATAAACAAAAGCATGCGTCACTTCCAACGTAAATATGGACTAAATCACAAACTGATTTAGTGAGAGACTACCAAACTGTGATGTTTGGTTTATTTCAGTGTTTTATTTATTACTGAGTAAACCAATCCGACTGATATTAATGTTCAAAGTTTGTTGTTTTAGTCAACTTTAATGTGTTGACAGTATATTTTGAAGTGAATCAATGACTGCCATTATCACTAGGTTTACTAAACCTGCGCAAATATGCGTAACTTCCCTAAACCCAACACCCCCTAGAATCACTGGCATTTTTATTTTCTGGTGCAAGTCCCAAGGTGTTAATCATCCTGCTGAGATTTTCACAGGTTGTCAGCTTGTTTCTCCTCCAGCTTTTGTTGTGCAAACCACCCATTATCCTTGAGGCCTTGCACATTTGCATTTGCTCACTCAGAGTTGCTCAGATCCAAGTCAGGCCAAACCTCTGTGTTACAACTTTCAGAAATGCCTGCCGTATCTATACAAAATATCCCACACATTGACTGACCTGCAAATATAAAAGACACACATTCACACCTTCCTTGACTCTCAGCACAGACCTTCCATTGTTCCGTTGTCACTGTGTATGTGAGGGAGTGGCATTGCTTGACTACAGCACAGTGCTGTGCATAAAAGCAGACCAACCCAGGCGGGAGAATCATTTCTTGTTCGCATTTCTGAGAACGCACACCAGGATGGCCTCCGTATCACTGCCACGCAGGAAGGCTTTGGCCTTGCTTCAGGAAATGGACGAAGCAGATTCTGATGGAGGAGAGGTTTCATTTGTCCAGCAGGCCACTGATACCTCCTCAGAAGTGATGGCATTCATTTCAATCCTGTTTGTAAGACCAATCATGTGTCCTGTTGGTGCCATTGTGGATTGCTGGTCAGAAAGATTTCTGGTGCCAGTAATCAAAGAGACAATGCCCCGAGATAGATTCATTTCAATTATGCAATACCGTATTTTCACGACCATAAGGCGCACTGTGCTAAAAGGCGCAGTCTCAGTTATGTGTGCCCTTACTGTATTTAACACACACATAAGGCGCACTGGACCATAGGGCGCATACAAGTACCGTATGCGTATTTAAAAATAAAGCGGGAGCAAACCTGAATTCGGTACCTTACTCACATTTCTATTGCCGGTAATCGTCATCATCAACAACACACAAGCATACAAGTGTGCGTATTTAAAAATAAAGCAGGAGCAAAACAAAGTTTGGTACTCACATTTTTATCATCAATCAAACCCATCGAAGTCCTCATCCTCTGTGTCTGAATTGAACAGCTGCGCTAAATCTCCATCAAACATGCCAGGTTCACTGTCTTCACCGTCAGAGTCACTTTCCGTGCCGTGCGGCTCCTCGGAAACGATGCCGGCTTTTGCGAAAGCTCGAACAACAGTGCCAGCAGACATGTTAGCCCAAGCATCTACAATCCATTGGCAAATTGTGGCGTAACTCGCCCGGCGCTGCCTTCCACTCTTAGTGAAACTGTGGTCTCCACCGGTCATCCATCGCTCCCAGGCCGCTCGCAGCCTTACTTTGAACGGGCGGTTCACACCGATGTCCAGCGGTTGGAGTTCCTTTGTCAGGCCTCCCGGAATGACAGCAAGCTCACAGTTCATTTGCTTCACAAGTTTTTTCACATCGGCTGTGAGATGGGCATGCTACCGTGCTGGTCCCCTTCTTCTCCACAGTGTGACTCACCGGGATGTCAAAAGTGAGCGGGACCTCGTCCATGTTTGTGATGTGGCTGGGCTGGATGTTTTTGTCGCCGATGTTTTTGCTGCAGTAGGAGCGGAAGATGGCCAGCTTTTCCTTATAATCCGCTGGAAGTTGCTGCGCTACCGTAGTCCTGGTCCGGATGGAAAAATGGCACCGTTTCATAAAACGAAAGCACCAAGACGGACCTCCTTGGAAATGTTCAATGTTCATCTCTTCAGCTAGTGAAACTGCTTTTAGCCGAATGGTGACCGTCGAAACGCTTCTCCCGCTCGCTCTTTGCTCGATGATCCACCGCTCGAGTCTTTCCTCCAACTCGGGCCACCTCGCCTTATGTCCGCGGAAATTCAGCTGCGTTTTCTTGACCTGCCGGAGCTTGTTTTCCAACTTCCTCCATTTGCGAACCATCGATTCGTTAATCTTAAATTCTCTCGCCGCTGCTCGATTTCCATGTTCCTCCGCGTAGCTGATGGCCTTCAGTTTAAACTGTGCTTCGTAAGCGTGTCTCTTTGCCATTTTCAGGGTTGTTAAAACAACCATGTCCTGCATAATGCACATACCTGTTCTTTTATACAGGTATGTGCGATTGTCCCGGTATATACGATCAACGCCCACACTTCACCCTTTAACGTTCTCATGGTGTTCTCTACTACGTCCTCCTTACAACACATAGGGCGCACCGCGCTATAGGGCGCGCCGCACTTTTTGAAGAAAATCTAAGACTTTTAAGTGCGCCTTATGGTCGTGAAAATACGGTACCTTCGATTTGATGACAGGGACACGTGGGCAGAATGGGTGAAAACAGACAAATTTGCGTCGATCTCTGACATCTGGACACGCTTCAACGAGAACTGTGCTAAGAGTTTCACTCCAGGAGAACACATGACCATAGATGAACAGCTGTTCCCTACCAAGGTTCGTTGTCCATTCACACAGTATATCGCAACCAAGCCAGACAAATTTGGGATCAAGTTCTGGATGGCCACCGACTTGGACACCAAATATGTCTGCAGTGCATCTCCTTACTTGGGAAAGGACCCCAGTCGTCAGAAGGGAGAGAGGCTGGTGAATAAAGTCCGGCGTAAACTTTCTCAACTTGCAAAACACACTGCACAGCGAGAGGTATACTCCACTTCAGTGCTTAGAAGTGGCAGTGTCTCCTTGACAATTTATGCACCTAAAAAAAACAAGACTGTGTGTTCTAAGTTCCATGCACCAAGACGTGGCGATCGGTGACGGCAGAAAGAGGAAACCCAACACGATAACAGACTATAACCACATGAAGGTATGTGAATGTGTGTACAATTTTACACCAGTGCTACAATGTTTTCTGATGTGTGCTGTACAGGCCTATAGAAAAAAAATATATACTCATGACTCTCTCTCTCTGCTTTTATAGTGTGGTGTAGACATGTTGGACCAAATGGCGCAGATGTATTCCGTAAGAGCAGCAACACGCAGGTGGCCAGTAGTGGTTTTCTACAATATGCTGGACCTGGCGGCGGGGAATGCCTACATTTTGTACAAGGCATGTACAGGGTGGCAAAAGAAGATTGTTTCTGAGTCTTCTAGCTCAGCAACTTCGTTGCCGATTCATGCAGCACAAGGAAATATTAGCACAGAGGCAGGCTGCTGAAGCTGCTGCAGCTGCTGTGTCAGGGACTGTAAAGACAACGCAGTGCCAGGTGCAAGAGAGCTGCAACAGGAATCGCAGGTTTACCTGTGCAACATGTCAGAAATTCACCTGTGCCAAATGCAGGGATGATAGACACTGGGTCTGTAAAGTTTGAAACACTTTGAAATAAAACAGACTTGTGTACCCATATATTGTGAATGTGTGTCTTTTGTATGTAGGTTGTAACACAGAGGTTCGGCCTGCCTTGGATCTGAGTAAACAAATGCCAATGTTGCACAAACACACACACACACACGCGCACACACACACGCGCACACACACACACACACACACACACACACACACACACACAGCAAATCTGCAAGTGGAAAATCTGCATTATCATTGCAAAAAAGTGGACAGTGCAAGACAAAAGCAGCTAAATAAAAACTACAAAGAGCACAGTATAGACAGTGCACTATACAAACAATCTGGAAACATAAATATGGACATGTGTATTGAAAAATCTATCTATCTATCTATCTGTGTGTGTGTGTGTGTATATATATATATATATATCCAGTAAGGGTCCTAAGGCTAGACCCCCTATGCTAAGCAAGCCTACCGCAGACATGAGCGAGACAGATAAATATGAAGGCATGCCGGCTCGGACGTCGCCCGGATCAACAAGGTCCGCGTCAGGTGTTGAGGAACCAGGGCACCCTGACGAAAAGTGGGCTACTGGAACAAGAAGGCATCGGTGGGCAAGGGACGAAAACAGGGCGTTGTTGGAATGCTACTACGCAAGTAACCCCGGCGGAAGGGGCTACATGAATAGGATGAGGGACCTATGGATTCTTCGATACCCAACATCCACAATGACGGCGAAACAACTAGTAGCTCAGTGTTCCAACATTCGAAAGAAGGGACTGCTCTCACAGCTAGAGATTGACGAGGTACAACACAAATGCTACGGCAAGGAGGAGTCAGGACGCCAGGTCAGGGGGGAGATATCATCACCCCCACCCGAGATTGGGTACATAGCCCCAAGTGCGATAGGAGAAGGATCGTTGAGTGCGAGAGGAACTGACCTGAAAAATAGGATCATGGCCAAGCTTGAAACCTGGATCCCCCGTAGCCGGTTACCAAGATTACGTGAAGTACCCTCAGAAGGTCTGCTAGATGATGTTAATGCAGCACTACGGGCAATACCTACAACCACGATTACCGACACTAACAAGCTGATCTACAATACGGCAGCAGTGATCAGTGAGATGCTTGGCTACAAGTTGAACAGCCACAAGGGGCAGTACCCTCCATGGAGAAGGAGGCTAGAGGGCAAGATCAAAGTAGCACGGAGGGAGGTTAGCCAACTAACGGAGTTGCAGAAAGGTGCGACAAATAAGGTGCCTAAGAAATACAGCAAGTTGTCCATACCTGAGGCCTTGGAAACTGCCAAGCAAAGACTCACAGCCTTGGCCAGCCGCTTGAGGAGGTACACCAGAGAGATAGAAGGCAGGAGAATAAACCAGCTGTTCTCCACAGAACCAGCAAAGGTGTACTCTCAGTGGCAAGGGAACAATAAGAGAACAGCACCACCAAGGCTGGAGACGGAGCAATACTGGAAGAGCATATGGGAGAAGGATGCAACCCATAACGGCAATGCTCAGTGGCTAGAGGATCTGAGGGCAGACCACAGCGACCTCCCTGAACAGGGTCCAGTAACCATCACAGTGGCAGATATCCAAGAAAGGGTCTCCAGTATGAAGAGTTGGACAGCACCAGGGCCCGACATGGTTCACGCCTACTGGCTGAAGAAGCTGACTGCACTCCACGAGCGTCTGGCAGCACAAATGAACCAGCTGCTAGTTAACGAGAGACACCCGGAATGGCTAACTGAAGGCCGGACGGTCCTGATCCCCAAGGACCCCAAGAAGGGACCGGTCCCCTCCAACTACCGACCAATAACCTGCCTCAGTACTACATGGAAGCTCCTGTCAGGCATCATATCGGCTAAGATGAACAGGCACATGGGTCAATACATGAGCGGGACACAGAAAGGAATTGGCAAGAATACCAGAGGTGCAAAACACCAGCTACTGGTAGACAGAACAATCAGCCGAGACTGCAAGACCAGACTGACCAACCTGTGCACTGCCTGGATTGATTACAAGAAGGCCTATGACTCAATGCCCCACAGCTGGATACTGGAATGCCTAGAATTGTACAAGATCAATGGGACCCTAAGAGCCTTCATCAGGAACTCAATGGGGATGTGGCGTACAACACTAGAGGCCAACTCCAAGCCCATAGCACAAGTTACCATCAAGTGCGGGATCTACCAAGGAGATGCTCTGTCCCCACTGCTGTTCTGCATAGGCCTGAACCCCCTCAGTGAGATCATTAACAAGACTGGCTACGGATACCGACTACGGAACGGAGCAGTTGTCAGCCACCTCCTGTACATGGATGACATCAAGCTGTATGCCAAGAATGAACGAGACATCGATTCACTGATCCACACTACCAGGCTATACAGCAATGACATTGGAATGTCGTTCGGACTGGAGAAGTGTAGTCGGATGGTAACAAAGAGAGGGAAGGTAGTCAGAACTGAGGGGATTGAACTACCAGAAGGCAACATTGCAGACATAGAGGACAGTTACAAGTACTTGGGGATCCCGCAGGCAAATGGGAACCATGAAGAGGCCGCTAGAAAGGCTGCAACCACCAAGTACCTGCAGAGGGTCAGGCAAGTCCTGAGGAGTCAGCTGAATGGTAAGAACAAGATCCGGGCCATCAACACGTACGCCCTGCCCGTGATCAGGTACCCTGCTGGGGTAATAAGCTGGCCAAAGGAGGAGATAGAAGCCACTGACATAAAGACAAGAAAGCTCCTGACCATGCATGGAGGGTTTCACCCCAAGTCCAGCACCCTGAGGCTGTACGCTAAGCGGAAGGAAGGGGGCCGGGGACTGGTGAGTGTCAGCACCACAGTCCAGGATGAGACAAGGAACATCCAAGAATACATTGGGAAGATGGCCCCAACTGACCGAGTGCTCAGTGAATACCTCAGGCAGCAGAAACCCAAGAAAGAGGAGGGAGACGAGGAACCATCATGGAAGGACAGGCCCCTGCACGGTATGTACCACCGGCAGATAGAGGAGGTGGCTGATATCCAGAAATCCTACCAGTGGCTGGACAAAGCTGGACTGAAAGACAGCACAGAGGCACTAATCATGGCAGCACAAGAACAAGCTCTGAGTACAAGATCCATAGAGGCTGGGGTCTATCACACCAGGCAAGACCCCAGGTGCAGGCTGTGTAAAGATGCCCCAGAGACTATCCAGCACATAACAGCAGGGTGCAAGATGCTAGCAGGCAAGGCATACATGGAACGCCATAACCAAGTGGCCGGCATAGTGTACAGGAACATCTGTGCCGAGTATAACCTAGAAGTCCCGAGGTCAAAATGGGAGATGCCCCCAAGGGTGGTGGAGAATGACCGAGCTAAGATCCTGTGGGACTTCCAGATACAGACGGACAAAATGGTGGTGGCTAACCAACCGGACATAGTGGTGGTAGACAAACAGAAGAAGACGGCCGTAGTGATCGATGTAGCGGTTCCCAATGACAGCAATATCAGGAAGAAGGAACACGAGAAGCTGGAGAAATACCAAAAGCTCAGAGAAGAGCTCGAGAGGATGTGGAGGGTGAAGGTAACGGTGGTCCCCGTGGTAATCGGAGCACTAGGTGCGGTGACTCCCAAGCTAGGCGAGTGGCTCCAGCAGATCCCGGGAAAAACATCGGAGATCTCTGTCCAGAAGAGCGCAGTCCTGGGAACAGCTAAGATACTGCGCAGGACCCTCAAGCTCCCAGGCCTCTGGTAGAGGACCCGAGCTTGAAGGATAAACCGCCCGCAGGGGGGCGTGCTGGGTGTTATATATATATATATTAGGGGTGCAACAATACTCGTATCGATTTTGAACCGTTCGATACAGTGCTTTTGGTTCGGTACGCATATGTATCGAACATTACAAAATTTTTAACTTATTTTATCAACTTTCCTTCTGACGATGCTGTCTGTGTTGAGCGCTCAGTGGATCTTTTTTTTTTTGCCTGTCCCGTTTGGCTCTTTTGCCATCAGAATTATTGTCTAAAGGCAAAGAAAGATGCCCAACGGATTTACTTTACCAAATTGACCATCCCAGCCTTGCCGTAATGGTCCATTTGATTCACCTTTTATTGTTTATTTTATTTTCACTTACTGAATACGGGACAGACTTGACTGGGGGAAAGAAGGGGAGAAAGAAAGAGGGAAAGAGAAACAGCTGAGAAGAGGGATGGGGGAGAAGGGCAAAAGACAAAAACCAACAGAATGAGCAGAAAAAAAAAAGCATATATCAATCACCTGGATCACCTGCTGAGAAAGAAAAAAGAAAACAAGCAGAAGAGAACAAGAGTAATAGAATAAACAACATCACAATGATATATGGGAATATGACAGTAAATACTAAATATTAAACATTATTGTGCAGCACATAAGATCAACAGAACACATTGTGCTTTGAGGTAGGAGCCAAAAAGGGTGTAGTTTGTGGGTGTGATCACCCGTGTGTACACCTGTGAGCATGGACACGCTTGTTTTTTTTTTTTATAAAAGGTTCCTTCATGTAATGATCTGCTAGAGGGTGTGGGGGGGCCACAGCCCCGTCCTCCAGGGCATGAAGCAGGTATGGAGGAGATCAAAACTCCAGACATCCAGAGGCCCCCAGAACACAAGAGACCAAGGAAGACCAACAGAGGGGCAGCCGTGCCACTGTCCCAGAAAGAGCTGAGGAGAGTCCCAGATGAGGGCTCACTCAGCAGTCGCGGAGCAGAAGCCAGGGGGAGTTGCAGTGACGCGCCCGTGAGCTCCGCCGGCCGCCAGCCGTGCCTGAGTGACCGAGCCCCAGGCCGAGAGGCCGGGGGCACCCCACCTCCGAAGTGGCCCGAGCGAGCCCCAGGCTCCAGGCCCCAATAAGCGGCCGCCAAGGAGTGAGCCGGTGTGTACCTGGACGCCCATCCCCGGACACAAAGAACCACCAACGCACCGATACCTGAGGGAGTCCGCCACTGGCAGGGGAAGTGGTGGTAGGGGGAGATAGGCCTCCAAACCTTGGAGGGCCTAAGATGACCCCAGAGAGGTGGCGCCTGACGCCCAACCTGACATATAGACACAGAAATACAGGCACACACATATACAAACATCCATTCCCACCCTCATGCTCTCATATGCACTTACTCCACACTCAACCAACGTGGAGACAGACATAAAGAGACGCTGTACACACGATCACACTCCCCAAGCGTACTCTACAAACCGGGTCTAGGTACCCTTGCCCCTGGAGGGGGGAACTGCACCCAGACCCAGGTGGTGTTACCCTTTTCCCTGCGGTGGGGGGAGGCAGACCGCCCCGACTCCGCAGCAGCAGGGAGGCCCCACACTCCAGACCGCAGTCGGACGGCCAACTCCTCCTCCTAGCCCCCCCGCTCCAGCAGGTCGCAGAGAGCGGGGGTGAGAGAAGACTCCAAACCTCCCTCCACCCGCTCATTGTAGTGTTGATGCATGTGTGTTCTAAGGTGCATTTAAAACCCAGGAGGGCATGGAGCTACCTGCCAGAGAGCAGCAGGTAAGCTCTCCTTGCAACATGGCAAATTGAACCTTCCCCACCCTCATTCAGATCTGGCATTTGGAACTATTTGGATTTTCATGTGACGTATGACCCTGAAGGTAAGCGCGTCATGGACAAAAGTAAAACAGTATATTGGATGTGCCACACAATGCTCAATTACATTGGTGGGAACTAGTGCGTTAGCGCAGTTAGCTCGTTAATGTGTTGGCCGTCCAGCCCCACGCATGGGGCGATCCGCGGTAGCTCGTTAACGGAGATTTGCCGTGTTGTGGCGTTAACGTCATTTCAACGAGATTAACGCTGACAGCACTAGTGAGAACACAACCAATATGACTGCACATTTACACCGACATCATCCTAGTGCAAAGACAAGTGGAAGCAGACAAAAACAACAAGTACGCATGCTACAAACTTTACCCGAGTCATTTAGACAGCCGTTAGCACATGATTCTCCTTATGGGGACCTGATATGTTTAATATGCTGCTGAGAATATAGCCCAGAAGAAGCGTATAGTATAGCTTTTATTTTGGAAAGAGGCATTTCTCTGTAATAAACTCTCTTTTCCAAAGATGAGTGATTTCTCGATCAGATAGATTTATTTTTTTTATTACTTTGTTGTTTCAGCAACATTAAATTTAAAAACTGTACTTTTGAGATAAAATATATATTTATAATTTTAATAAATGACAAATTAAAAAGGCATGAACATTTTTTTTGGTATCGAAAAAATTATCGAACCGCGACACCTAAGTATCGAACCGAACCAAACTGAACCGTGAATTTTGTGTATCATTGAACACCCTAATATATATATATCTATATATCTATATATCTATATATCTATATATATATATATATATATATATTAGGGGTGCAACGATACACAAAATTCACGGTTCGGTTCGATACTTTGGTGTCACGGTTCGATATTTTTTCGATACAATAAAAATGTTCATGCCTTTTTTAATTTGTAATTTATTAAGATTATAAATATTTATTTTAACTCAAAATACAGTTTTTAAATGAAATGTTGCTGAAACAACAAAATAATAAAAGAATAAAAGAGTTTGGAAACGAGTTTATTTCAGAGAAATGTCCTTTTCCAAAATAAAAGCTATGCTATACCCTTCTTCTGGGGTAAATTCTCAGGAGCATATTGAACATATCAGGTCCCCATAAAATGAACCACTCTCTGATGGACCTCACCTCACACTCATCTTCTGGAGTGCTAACACTTAGCTGCATATACAACAAAAACAACTTAAATAAAAATATGTATTGCACAGAAAGGCCTTCCTAAATATATTTTTAAACATTTGAAATGTTCTAAAAACAAAGTATCAACCACATACAGTTCTGCATTGTTTGGGAATCCCTGACGGTATTTTCTATTCTTGGCAGAATATAAAACAAACACACCCAATCCCTGGCATGAAATTTTTTTTTTAGAACCATGTTCTATAGTGTACAGAAAACACATGAAAACTTAAATCTGGTAAAGCTATACTTCACATATTTTCTGTTGTGCAGACTTGGCACCATGTAAAACAAACAAACAAAAAAAAAACACCATGTAAAGAGTAAAGAATAAAAAATAAATACAAATAAAAGCTATTCTATACCCTTCTTCTGGGGTATATTCTCAGCAGCATATATAACAAATCAGGTACCCATAAAATGAATCACTCTTTAATGGACCTCCCCTAACACTCATCTTCTGGAGTGCTAGCACTTAGCTGCATATACAGCATAAACAACTTAAATAAACGGTCCTGTTAAATACAAACCAAAACATAGTTTACTCAATTTCCATGTTCTTCTTCAGAAAAATTAGGATGTCCACATGTTCTGCTGACAGTACAGATCTGCTTGCTGTGACAATGTCACCTGCTGTGGAAAACACCCTCTCACTTGGGACAGAGGTTCCAGGTACAACCAAGTAACACTGTGCCAACTTGGAAAGATGAGGGTACAAGCTGTGATGTTCCTTCCACCATCTCAGTGGGTTATCATCTGTGGGAATGCAGTCTGCTAACCTGTACAAGTTAATTTCCTCCTCTGCCACTTCAGCTGCAGACCTGGTCCTTGGCTCCTGTGACATGAACAGTTCTCCAAACAACTCCTTCATGGCTGACTTTTTCTCTGGTGGAGATGCTGATGGTGAATCTGAAGAGTTTGCTGCTTGAGTCTCTGCGGAGGTCGCAGTTTCTGTGGTGCCTGCGGCTTGGTCCTGAGGAAATATAAACAACCAAACTGTTAATTGTATTTGTTTAAATAATATTTATAAATCAAGCAGTAGCTAAATAAAATTTCAAAAAAAAAAACAAAAAACCTACTTGTTCAATGCTCAAGACAAGTTCTGTGGTGAGTGCTCCATAGACTCTCAGCTGAGTGACATTATCCAAGTGTCGCAGGGACTTGAATCGAGGATCTAAAGCTGTGCACTTGTGTAGGTAATTCTGAAGGGCAGGATCAGCGTATCTCTTCTCCAGGTCCTCCCTGATGTTTTTTTTTTACATCTCTCACTGCTGGGCTGTCATCACCAGACTGCGCCATAGAGTTCAGGATGTTCATTTTAAGTGGCAGGATCATGGATGCTGTTGGAGATGACGCTTCACACATCATGACTGTCACAGTTTTTAGGGTTTTCATGACTGTAACAAGATTTTCAGCCAGTGCATGTTCTTCCTGAGTTAGATTCTGAATGTTCTTCATACTCTTCTTCACAGTATTGTCGGCCATAGCAGCATACACTGCAGCTTGCTGTTCAAGGTATCTTTCCATCATATCATGAGAGGAGTTCCACCTAGTTGGAACATCTTGAATCAGTTTTTTTTCACTAAGCTGCAGCAGTTGCTGTTTTTTCATAAACACATTACATCCTGTTGTGCTTCTGTGAAAGAAAGAGACAATTCTTCTCATCTTTGCTAGGAGATGGGAAACCTTCTGCACTGCCATTCCTTTCTGAGCAGCTATATTAATTGTATGAGCAAAACATCCGATTTGTGGCCCCAGCCCAGCAGCTGTGACAGCATTAACTATGTTCTTAGCATTGTCAGTAGTTACAGGTATTGTCACATTTGGTCGCACTAACTTCCAGTCTTCCACAGCTTCAGAGAGACCTTTGGCTAAGTCGTCAGTGGCGTGACTTTCGACCAGGCGTGTCTGCAAAACACAGTTTTTCATCTGCCATTCCGGATCAATGTAATGTGCGGTGACAGTGAGGTAGCTCTGCGTAGCTCTTGACGTCCAGCCGTCTGAGGTCAGAGCAACAGCGGGTGCTGCTGACACTGCCGTCTCTAATTTAGCTTTTGTCTCCTTGTACAAAGCAGGAACTGCGATATTGGTGAAATAGGTTCGTGAAGGAATACTGTAACGGGGCTCAAGTACTCTCAGCATTTCCTGAAACCCGGTGTTTTCTACAACAGAAAAGGGTCGCATGTCGGCAGCAATAAAAGTAGCAATTGCCCTGTCGATTTCTTTTGCCCTCTTAGAATCATGCGCTAACGGCTGTCTAAATGACTCCGACAAAGTTTGTAGCACGTGTGTTTGTTGTTGTTTTGGTCTGCCTTCACTCGTCTTTGCACTAGGGTGATGTCGGCGTAAATGTGCATTCATATTTGTTGTGTTCCCACCGATGTAATTAACCATGGCGTGGCACATCCGACATACTGTTGTAGTTTTGTCCACAACGCGCTTACCATCAGGGTGATACTTCACACGAAAGCCAAAAAAGTTCCGAACGCCAGATTTCAATGACGGTGGAGGAGGTTCGACTTCGGGAGGCATCGAGGCAGTTGCCATGTTGCAATGAGCTTAGCTTCTGTCTCGCTAGCTTGATTGAATGCCTGTGGGTGGAGCTCAGTGGATCTGTATCCGACAGTGCAGCCTAGGCGGAGCAGTCGAACGCAGATTCACTGAGCGCTCAACACAGACAGCATCGTCAGAAGAAAAGTTGATAAAATAAATTAAAAAATTTATATTGTTCGATACATACGCGTACCGAACCGAAAGCACTGTATCGAATATATATATATAAATACATACACACACACACATATATATATATATATATATATATATATATATATATATATATATATATATATATATATACATACAGTGGGGCAAAAAAGTATTTAGTCAGCCACCGATTGTGCAAGTTCCCCCACCTAAAATGATGACAGAGGTCAGTAATTTGCACCAGAGGTACACTTCAACTGTGAGAGACAGAATGTGAAAAAAAAAATCCATGAATCCACATGGTAGGATTTGTAAAGAATTTATTCGTAAATCAGGGTGAAAAATAAGTATTTGGTCAATAACAAAAATACAACTCAATACTTTGTAACATAACCTTTGTTGGTAATAACAGAGGTCAAACATTTACTATAGGTCTTTACCAGGTTTGCACACACAGTAGCTGGTATTTTGGCCCATTCCTCCATGCAGATCTTCTCGAGAGCAGTGATGTTTTGGGGCTGTCGCCGAGCAACACGGACTTTCAACTCCCGCCACAGATTTTCTATGGGGTTGAGGTCTGGAGACTGGCTAGGCCACTCCAGGACTTTCAAATGCTTCTTACGGAGCCACTCCTTTGTTGCCCGGGCGGTGTGTTTTGGATCATTGTCATGTTGGAAGACCCAGCCTCGTTTCATCTTCAAAGTTCTCACTGATGGAAGGAGGTTTTGGCTCAAAATCTCACGCTACATGGCCCCATTCATTCTGTCCTTAACACGGATCAGTCGTCCTGTCCCCTTGGCAGAAAAACAGCCCCGTAGCATGATGTTTCCACCCCCATGCTTCACAGTAGGTATGGTGTTCTTGGGATGCAACTCAGTATTCTTCTTCCTCCAAACACGACGAGTTGAGTTTATACCAAAAAGTTCTACTTTGGTTTCATCTGACCACATGACATTCTCCCAATCCTCTGCTGTATCATCCATGTGCTCTCTGGCAAACTTCAGACGGGCCTGGACATGCACTGGCTTCAGCAGCGGAACGCGTCTGGCACTGCGGGATTTGATTCCCTGCCGTTGTAGTGTGTTACTGATGGTGACCTTTGTTACTTTGGTCCCAGCTCTCTGCAGGTCATTCACCAGGTCCCCCCGTGTGGTTCTGGGATCTTTGCTCACCGTTCTCATGATCATTTTGACCCCACGGGATGAGATCTTGCTTGGAGCCCCAGATCGAGGGAGATTATCAGTGGTCTTGTATGTCTTCCATTTTCTGATGATTGCTCCCACAGTTGATTTTTTCACACCAAGCTGCTTGCCTATTGTAGATTCACTCTTCCCAGTCTGGTGCAGGTCTACAATACTTTTCCTGGTGTCCTTCGAAAGCTCTTTAGTCTTGGCCATGGCGGAGTTTGGAGTCTGACTGTTTGAGGCTGTGGACAGGTGTCTTTTATACAGATGATGAGTTCAAACAGGTACCATTCATACAGGTAACGAGTGGGGGACAGAAAAGCTTCTTACAGAAGACGTTACAGGTCTGTGAGAGCCAGAGATTTTCCTTGTTTGAGGTGACCAAACACTTATTTTCCACCCTAATTTACGAATAAATTCTTTACAAATCCTACCATGTGAATTCATGGATTGTTTTTTCACATTCTGTCTCTCACAGTTGAAGTGTACCTCTGGTGCAAATTACTGACCTCTGTCATCATTTTAAGTGGGGGAACTTGCACAATCGTTGGCTGACTAAATACTTTTTTGCCCCACTGTATATGTGTAAAAAGAAAATGTATGAGCTGTGATAACTGTTTCTGATAGAATGAAGAGTAGACTGATATATTAAATATTCCTTTATTGGGTGAGAAAATCAGACCATGTCACAACTGCTTTAAGTCATACAGAATAGATATCAGGGCCTTAAACAGGCTGACTTCTGCTAAATGGGTCAAACTGGGCAGAAAGTATACAAACACATAACATCCTTATAGAATATGATGTAACACTATAGATCAACTTACCTCAGAATATATAAAGCATATAAACAATTACAGCAACATGATGCAACAAACACAGCAGTGCTACTAATCCAAAATACTCAAAGCTTCATAGAATTGAAACAAACATTTATTTTTAGGTCCATTCTGCTCCTGATACATACTTTAGGTTTCTGAACTGTTGGGAGATTTTGAGTTTTGTGT
The DNA here is from genome assembly GCF_057382275.1 of Copadichromis virginalis. Lineage (NCBI taxonomy): Eukaryota > Metazoa > Chordata > Actinopteri > Cichliformes > Cichlidae > Copadichromis > Copadichromis virginalis. The sequence goes on from NC_140628.1 coordinate 5,914,371, forward strand.
CATGTTTATTTTGTAGCTTCATTTAAAGGAAGAAGAGCTTATGAGTTGTACAACTGCAGAATAGGGAAGTGAGACATTGCGTGCAGAGAATATGTGCTATGACCGTTAAACGCCTTTTTTCTGTTTCAACAAATAAGCTAACGGTTTTAAAGAGTTGTTGTTGAGTTCTATACATGCCACACCTATTGTTGTGAAAGCTGTTTGAGTATAAAATGAAGGATGTGCTGACGCCCCGCGCGATTCCTCTGTGACACATCTAGTGCACACGTTAGAGCAGAATGATCGGATCGTGTCGGGGCATCGCCCATGTACATGCAATATCTTTGAGTCTGTGTTTCTTGCCTCCTAAGAGTTTTCTCCTCACATGAACATTAAACTTGTTGCTGCCTTTCATAGTGTTTAACTTGAAGGCCCTGAGTACTTTCTCCCACACTGAAAACACTGGAATGATAAAATTATTTGAACATTACCTAATAAGACTGATTCAGGACAGACAATTGGTTCTTTTAAACTTTTCTAGCAGTCCTTCACAAACAGGGAACAGTCTGTCTATTCTCTCCATCTGTTAGCTGCTGCTGGCTCTTTCTCCTCCTCTTCCTCACACACTGCTGAGTTTGTCCTGGTGGATCATCAGGGGTGCAAAGCCTCACAGATGATGTGCAGCAGTGGGTCCCTCAATCTGTCCTCACTCTGGACACTTGCAGCTGTCACACATGGAAAAGCTGCAGGATTCAAACACAAGTGTAAATCATAAATACATGTTCATACTTTTATTACACAATCAGAGAGAAAGAAACAGAGAGAGTGCAGGACAGAGAGACAGGTGACAGTCTCAGGTGTATACACTGCTACAAAACAGCACAAGAGAAGGAGGATTTAGTGTTTGTGTTATTACGAGTGCTAAACAAGAAGAGTTCCCAGATGGAACAGTGGACACATGTGTGACTCCTGTGATTAAAGCATCTTTCTTTCACCTTAACGAGTGAACAATCAGCTTGTTCAAACACATGTTAAAGGCCGTTTGGCTAGACAACACCGAACAGACGCAGCAATATAACATAGCTAACATTAACAGTGCAGTGAATCCTGCTTGTGCCGTGATATTCAGGACTGCAAACCGAGCAGCAGACTTTCAGCTTGTTGTGTTTGTGGATATATGACTGACTTTAATTATCCATAAAATCATCACATTCTCTGTAAGATTAAGGTCAACTATATATATATTTTAAAGTAAAGGCTTTAAAACCAAGTTAACGCTGAAAGTACAAACATCACTAATGTCACATAACTTTGCCGATATGTGGCCAACAGTAATGTTTTAATGTTCTTCATTATTAAACATTCACACATAAATAAGTGACATGATATTCGGTACTTACTTTTGACAGTTCACTCTTTGGCCGCTCCCTTCTGCCTTCTGCCGTATTTTGCGGCAAAATTATCCACACCCACCGCCGCGCTTTGAATTGTGGGATATATGGGACCACGAAGCGTACACCGGATGTCACTACCCGATCCGTACCGGAGTATCTGTTAAGGTGTTAAGAATAATAAGAATCTCTTATAATGTTTCCAATAATGAAACATTTCAATATAATGTAGACAAAAATGAAAAATAAAAAGATAGTTATGGATCGGGACTCCCCGATCCTTACTGCGCATGTGCAAAGTCGGAAAGTACAAATCGGGTCTACCCAATCCGTACCGTGCATGTGCAGATGTTTTCTTCTTCTTCTGTTCTTTTAATGGCCGTTTATTCCTCAGTGTACAAGGATACTGCCACCTGATGACCGAGCGAATGAACCCTATTGTAAACTGAATTGGCGTCATTACAAAACAGGGCTCGCAAAATCGCTAGCCCGACGTCCCGGAGCTAGCAATTTTTCCAGTTGGGCTACCAAAATCTATCTCTGCCCTGCCCACCGGGCTATCATAGGAAGGAAAAATATATGTCAATGCTTTTGCATTCTTTCGGAAATGTAGCTGGGTAATTATGTCATTGGCATCGGTGAGCCTCTGTCAATATGTGACATATTGAAATCGCGTTTGAATTTGCGCTTGTTTTTTGCTTTCACTTTGCAATCGCGCAAACTGTGTATAGAGAGCGACAGCACTGATTGGTGAGTGACAATAATTTGTGCACCAATTCCTCTGACATTGTCTTATCAATCGTTAGCTTACTATGCAAACATGACAAGTGAAATCTCCCGCAGCAAGCTTAAACATGTGAGAGGTTGATCTCGCAGAGAATCGCTGAGCATTATGTGAGTGCGTGTGTAAAAGCAGCAGGATATATATTTTAGTTCTGCTGAGCCAAATAAGACAGGTCGGGGTGAAGAAGTGACAGCCAAAGCTTACCACAAAACAGAAAAGTTATGACAAATCAGACTATAAGGCAAAAAGAAAGTGCAGCTTTATGGTTTCATGGACAAAAGAATTTCTTGTGGCTGCAATATGTCAAGCTAAATAACCAGGGGTGCACATAAGTGGTCCGCAAGTGCGCATTCGCTGTCAAAATAAAAACGCGCACAAGATAAGAAGTTGCAAGGCGTGTTTGCGTACATAAGATTTTCTGGAGGAGGACAGACATTTGTTTAGAACTCTTAAAGATGTCGAAGAAGCAAGCTCCTTTAAGCAATTACTTTGGTTTTCCTCCACCTCCAAAGAAATGTCAGAAGGAGTCCGAACCACAAAAGAAGCACGTATTCTTGGAAAAGTGGTTGCAGGAGGTGAGCTGGCTTCAAACAAATGATGAACGCACAGAGATTTGGTGCAGAATGTGCCGTGAAAATCCCACTCTAGCGGACAAAAACAGAATCAGAATCAGAAAGGGTTTTATTGCCAAATGTTGAGCAGGTTTACAACATTAGGAAATTGCTGCGGTGCTTCAGTGCAAACATACTGTTATAAATTAAGCTTAAATAGACATGAAAATAAAAATGAGAATAAGAATTAAAAGTGCTAAGTAGATAGATATATATATACATGATATATACATGATATATACATGAGTGCAGGTGGTGATCAGTGCCAAACATGGAATGATGCAGTGACACAGCGTAGGGTCATGTGTTAGTGGCGGGGACAGTCATACGGTTATTGTTCATGTGTTCAACAGCAGAGGGGAAGAAACTGTTCTTATGGCGAGAGGCTCTGGTGCGAATGGACCGGAGCCTCCTGCCTGAGGGGAGCAGGTCAAACAGACTGTGTCCAGGGTGAGAAGGGTCAGCTGTGATCCTCCCTGCGTGCAATGCAGGGAGGCAGGCAGGAGAGACTGGCAGTTTGAAAAGGGAGAGGTTACCGGCAGCTGCAAACTTGAATCCAGGAGAGCTTGATAGGTGGGTTCCAGATGCTGACACATAATGATACACCAAGGAACAGACGTAAGGCCGAGAACTGACCAAAGTTGGCAGATAATCTGGCGAAGACTAGTTGTGTGCGCAGGTCATAAATACTGCCGGTATGATTGCCATCAGGTGAGGAACAACAAAGACTCCACCCAGAGGGGAGGAGCCGATGCCGTGGAAAACTACTCAGACGATGACGCCACCCCCCCCCCCCCCGTCAAGGGTCGACCCCTGGCGACAGAGCCACCCCCGGCCCGCGCTGAGCCCTGTAAAAAGCAGAAAGCAAAGCAGGATCCAAAATCAACGAACGGTATAATCTGAAGACATGCTCGGTTAAAACCTTGGCTGTTTCCGTGGTGGTGGGAAGTTTGTTTTTAGAGCAATGAAGTGTGCCGCTTTGGAGAATCTATCTACTACTGTCAACCATAAGGTCCGGAGGGCAGAATCAACCCAGCGAAGACTCCAATCCAGCCGTCTGGACGACTTTGGAAAATATGAAGGAGGGCATACATTTTTGAATTAACTCTGCTTTATTAGTTTTACAACTTTGCCTAATGATAAAGATCTCCTCCATAGTGATTCATACTACATCAGAGTAGTAAAGTAACAGATAAACAATTCAATGACAGTTGTTACTTTAGAAATTTTTCATCAATCAGCAAAAGAACTTTTTCTAACTATGGGACAGTCTGGGCAGTAAGCTACCAGAATGTTTTCAGTAAATTTACACATTTATGTTTTTTTTTTCTGGTTAACATTGGTTAACACTGGTTAACATTAGCTAATAACGAGCATAATACTAACTGCAGCCACATCAGAGCTGTTAGCATGTTGAAATGGGGCTGCATAACCTGTTTACGTAGGTAAACAGGTTATTGTAATGTTTGTGTTTTTCTACAAAGAACGCTAAAAAGAAGTCACAGTATATTTTTATGCCTATGTTCATGGAGGGGTTAATTTGTTAAAATGTATGAATTTTAATAATAAGCATAACTAAAAAATCTTAGTTGTTTAATAAGTTTAAATATTATGTCACTATCCTTTCTTTAGGATAGCGTTGCCATATAAGATGTAGAGTTTAAGTTGGCTGCCAGAGTTTAAATATATTAACTATACATATTCATCATCTGTTTATTTAGTTTATTGTGAGGTAATTCATTAAATTAATTATTTAATATTATTTTAGTGGTTTTAATGCAATACGTATGTCTTGCATTTTGCTAAGTGGATTAAAAAATCTTGCAGTCTGTAGGCATTAGCATCTGTCCATAGAATTCCTATAAGGTTGGAATGTGTAAAGACATAATGGAATTCACTTGTTCCCCTTGTTTTCATATGACACAGTTTTCATGTCTTTGAATTCCCCTTGTTTGGATGTGCTGCACAGCATCACTCACACTCATTGACCCAACAAGTGAAAGGTTCAGATCACAAACCAGTCCATCTGCTCAGATCAACGAAAGGTTGTGACCTTCAAATTGGTATTTTACTGACTTTCATGCCACTCTCCTCCAAAATAATCACCGTGTTTTTCACACAGCCACAGGAGATCAGAAAGATATCCCACCAGCATCACTTCTGCAAACAGACTTTATTTCCTGGACAGTGTTATTTATGAAATGGCTTTAGAGAAAAGGCTGTAATTGCAGTGTGATAAGGTGCACAAACTGCGACTGTAATTGTCATTTTCCACTTAGAAACCACCATGCAAAACAAAATCTGACAGATATAATCTAATTTTCATGAAACTACTTACCTGCTTCCTTCTCTGTGCTCCCACATCAGGTATGATCCCTGGGGCTGTCAGTGTTGTGACAGGCTGTAAAGAAATGAGTCTGCCTGCCTCATTTGGTCAGTATGTGGCAACATCACAGCAGGCTGCAGGAAAGATAAAGTCAAAATCTTGACTGGGCATACATGGGCGTTCACTCACACGCACACAAACACACAGATGAGGGAGTTATAATGTATCAATATCAAAGGCATAATTTCCCTTGAGGTCAGATTATCTGTGCTTGCAACAGGACATTAATAACATTAAAAAAGGAATAGTCATAATGCAAAGGTGATCTTTTACAAATCAGTGTATAATGTTGTCAGCAGCTCAGACAAGATGGTTTTCTGACAGAAAGAGTTGATATATAGGTATAGATATATATAGAAAAATACAATGATGGATCAATTTCTTGAAAAACATTTCATGCAAAACAGCAGGATGACTGGCTTTTAGGGATGGGTATCGAAAACCGGTTCTTGTTGAGAACCGGTTCCCACTGTTTCAATTCCTTGGAATTGTTTGCCATTTTTGCAAACGATTCCCTTATCAATTCCAATCGCCCCGAATGACGTCACCACGTTGCGGAGTGTCATTTACCTGGTAGGAAACATGGCAGCTCAAATGCTCAAAAGGTTAGTTATACTTGCAACAGGGCAATTTGAAAAGTAGATATTTCATTTAAGGGAGGAAACACTACGAATACGCAAAAGCATTTGCTCACAAAACACGTGATGACCTTAAATGAATGTCATGTTTTTAATTCCGCTCCGGACTCGTGAATCTCAACCCAGCAGCAGCGGTAACAGTAATGCGGCAGGTAAATAATCAACTAACAGTGCATATTATATAAGTGAGATCTGCCTTATTACAAAACCTGCCATTACTGTGCATTTAGGTGACCATGATGAGAGAGACAGACAGAGTCTGGATGGCTCAGATGCTGGCAGTTCTCGCTGCAGCCTACCGTTAGCGTCTCCTTTCAGGCCAGGATAGACGAATGTCACCGAGCAGTGACTAAGTTTGTGGTAAAAGGCTTGCACCCATTTGCCACAGCAGATGCCCCCGATTTTCGGTAAGTGAATGTGTTTAATTGTAGGCAGGGACATTACTGGATATTCTTGTGTAATTGCTACAGAATAATTTATGTTATGCTTTGTTATTGCTACAGAAGAATATTTATTTTATTATTTTACATTTACAGTTTTTTTTCCTGGGGACCCTGTGACACCCCATTGAAGAGCCATAGGCTGGATCTCTTAAGATCTCACTGTTGGGTTTGTAAGGCCATGTTACTCCTAAATTTCTATCTTGTTCAAAGAGAAGATATAAAACAAAGTTCTAAGCTAATCGACCTTAGTGTTCTCCTTTGTTTAAAAAGAATCGATAAGAAAATCGATAAAGAATTGAATCGTTAAACAGAATCAAGAATAGAATCGGAATCGTGAAAATCTTATCAATACCCATCCCTACTGGCTTTACTTTAAGTTTACACAGATCAGGCATAATACCACCTGCCTAGTATTGTGTTGGTTCCCCCATGCAGGCCTGTTTGGAGTCCCCTAGACACCGGAAGGTGTGCTGTTGTAAATAGCACCAAGATGTTAACAGATCAGGTGCTGCAAGTTGTGAGACAGGGACTCCATAGATCAGACTTGGTTGTCATCGGCACACGCACACACAAACACAAACACATCTCTCTCTCTCTCTCTCTCTATATATATATATATATATATATATATATACATGTACATGTATATACTCAATCATTCCTCAACTATTTTTACTTTGTAGCACGGCACATTATCCTACTGAATGAAAGAGACCATCGGGGAATACTGTTTCCATGAAACTGTGTTTCATTTGCCAAAATAGTATATTACTTTCACCAACTTACCTTCTTCCCATAGTGCATCCAGGTGTCAGGTATTTTTCAGTTAAGCGATGCACATGTACCCATCACGTGATGTCAAAAAAAAAACAAACCATTATTCATCAAACCAGTCAGGCAACCTTCCATTTTTACCTACAGGCTACAGCCTGTACAGCCAGGCTACAGGCTACCAATACAAATCCATATCCTAATGAGGACATGCATGATCTTTCTCTTAGTATTTATGTATGAAAACAAAGCCAACAACACAAATCAAGGATGAAAACCAGACTTTAAAGTGATGCCACATTCATTGATTACTGTAGAAACATGAACAGGTAGCAATGGAGACTGCAGCCTGACTGCTCATCAGTTTGCTACCTCGTATTGAAGTTCGTATTGAAGGCAGCTGGATTCATCGCAATGGACAGCTCACTTTATCACGGTGCTGTGTTGGAGTCAGCATTTACTGAGCTTTAACATCACTCTGGGTTCTTGGCTAGCTTAGCATTAGCATGCTGTCTCTGCAGGTCCTTGCGAAGAGCTGAAGTTGTGTTAGCAGTATGATGCAGTGGGATCGATAGGCAGGCAGACTAACGATTTCAAGGAACTGGACTGCTGGACTACTGGGATTCCAATCCCTATCGTTGGGCGTTAAAATGGACTCTAACTCATATGTCTCATAGCAGTTTGATCATTAAATGTTTTGGCAGTTTGAGCCACTCCCCATGTGCATCAGAGAACCTTGCCTGCCCATGATCCTGTGGCTGGTCCACCATTGTTTCTAGTGATGTGTCGGTCACGAACAAAATGGCTCTTAGAGCCGTGACGTGAACGACGTGAGCCGGCTCCTTATCGCGAGCCGTGTTTGTTTTTTTTCTTTCTCTCACCCTCTCTCTCTCTCGCACTTTTTTTCCGCTTCACTCCCCACTAGTGATGGGATTTCCGGCGTTTTTAGAGAACCGGCTCTTTCGGTTCGGCTCACTAAAAAGAGCCGGCTCTTTCGGCTCCGAACTGGCTCTTCAGGTTGTTTTGTTACTTTAATTCATTTATTATTAACAATAATATAAAATTACGCAAAAAAGGAATTACTAATGTAAAAAAAAAAAAGTGGTTTTATTTATATATGTTTATATATAAATATATGCGGTGGCCCCTAGAGACAAAACACGTACAAACTCCAAAAAGCACATACAAACTCCAAAACACATTTCTAGCATGAACTGAACCTCCAAAACAGAGCTACCTAGATCACTTAAATTACACAATTGAAAGCATGAAAGCATATGTGTATTGTTTGTGTATTTATACACAAGCATTCATATATGGTCAAATAATAAAAAAAAAAAAAGTTCCTTTACCTGTTATTACCACACACCAAATCCGGTCGTTGGTACTTGCTGGCTTGTGTAGCCACTAGGTAACAAAAGCTCAACACTGCCCCTAGCATCCTGGAGCACTTCTGTTGTCTTTTGTACGCGTTTTGAGTTTTTATGTGCTTCTGAGTTTTTACGTGTTTTGGAGTTTGTACGTGTTTTTACGTGTTTTGCAGTTTGTATGTGTTTTTACGTGTCTTGCAGTTTGTACATGCTTCGGAGTTTGTACGTGTTTTTACGTGTTTTGGAGTTTGTACATGTTTTGGAGTTTGTACGTGATTTGAAGTTTGTACGTGCTTTGTCTCTAGGGGCCACCGTAAATATACTTTTATTTATTCACTCCACATAAAATGTAATAAATAAATCATATAATACAAAAATCAACTATTCACATTTCAACTTTTAACTATTTAAATTTTCAGCTTTTTCCTTTTACAAATTTTCTCTGTCTCTCCCTCCTGCTCCGTTCCTGTGCTACTGAGTGTAACTACCGCCCCTCCCCCCTCTTCCCAGCGTAAAGCACAAGGCTCGCGTGCGGAGTGAAGCGGGAAAAAAAGTGCGAGAGAGAGGGTGAGAGAAAGAAAAAGAAAAAAAAACGCGGCTCGTGATAAGGAGCCGGCTCACGTCGTTCACGTCAAAGACCCGGCTCTAAGAGCCATTTCGTTCGCAACCGACCCATCACTACTGTATTCATATAGCAACTGATACATCATTGTGTTTACATATGTAGCTCAGCCCACATGTATTTTTTCATCAGGGTTGCCGATTAGCAGATATCAGTACTTCCAAATGAGCCGTTAATGAGTTTTTATTCATGGGCCTTCATCACAGCATATACAAGATGTTACATGTTGCAGAGTTATCGTTTGGTCACAGCTGTAACTACAAACCTTTTCTCTATTTTCTCACTGACACATGCATGGTATTAGTAATTCTAACTTTTAGAAAGCATCAGGTCCTGTAAAAAGTGTAGCATGTTGTCATTATCTGCAAAAAAACCTATTATTATGCCTTTATAAATGCATTAGCGAAAAAAAAATGCTGATGTCCCTCTTACAAATCCACATATGCACACACTGAACTACTATAGAAGCAATTACACAGCATTTAGCAATCCGATCTTTAAGTGATGACGTGATGAATTCTGCTTCCGGGCCCAAAGTAGTCTGCATTTAATAAGGCTGTTGTGTTTTTAAAATGTTTTAATGCTTTGTATCTTGTTGTCATGGCCGCCGAGGCGAGCCGTGTGGAGTTGGAAGAAGGACCTAAGATGCAAGCAGTGGATGAGATGCTAATGAGGTTTATTTACAAAGGTGTAGTGGCAAACAAGCAGTGGGGCATGACAAATAACTGAAGACACCTAAACTGGGGGAACTAAAAATAACAGACCTGGGAGCATACGACAAAGGGATGAGAAGCAGAGAGACGCAGACGAGGGAAATGTAAAGTGAACACACTCACATCAGACAGAGACCTTCACAATAAAGCAGGAAACTCAAACACGGGGAACCAAACAAGACAGAACTAAACAGACAGCTTCACAAACAGACGGGGTGACACCAAAGACAGACAGAGACACAGACGCAGACTCAAAGGCAGACCGAATATAACACATAGAACTCAAACAATAATAATCATCATCATAATAATAAACTAGAAAATGATAACAAACTAAAAGCGCTGGGGTCACCGACCCAGGACCATGACACTTGTTCTATTTAATCTCAACAAGCCCCTAAAAACAGTCAGTGATCACTGTCGGCTTCTCTCGGTTTTTATTACCACTAATCATTTTAAAGCTCAGTTTTTAAACCCTTACGACGTAACTACAGCCCAGCCCAAGCAGCAGTATATTAATAACTAACCTTGTATTGTGGATGGATTATCTCGGTGGTTCTCCTGACTGACGTTTGGTCCGTTTACAGCAGGGGTCGGCAACCCTAGGCACGTGTGCCACAGTTGGCACGCGAAAGGTTAACTGATGGCACGACCATAGCTGGACTGGCCATTGGGCATACCGGGTATTTGCTCGGTGGCCCGAGGATTATTTTTTTTGTAACGGTATAAACAATAAAAGGTGGTGGATTGGCCAGATGCTGGCCGGTGTGTAAAAATAACTCCGTTGTTTAGTGGTGGCTATGGCGGAGCTTCCACAGATTCAGTAAAATTAACAAGTGAGAGGGGGGGCAGAAGGAGGAGAGACCCGAGGCAGCCGCCGGTCCGAGTGTCAGGTGAACTGAAGTTCAGGTAAGAGGTTATGACTAGGGATGGGTATCATTTAGGTTTTATCCGATACCGGTGCCAAACCGGTACTTTTGAAACGGTGCCGGTGCTTAAACGGTGCTCAAACCGGTGCTTAAAGAATGGAGAACACAAAATTGGTCCAAAAACCTCTCATGTTCAGCTGGTTTTTTTGTAAAAAGATAACAATGTTAGCCTTTTCTGCAGCTATGGGGCATATATGGTATCACTCTTGGCTGGAAGCAGTGCAATGGAAAAACACAAACTTTGTCCAAAAACCTCTCATGTTTAACTGTTTTCCACTTTTTCTTTGGTCATTTTAGCCTTTTTGGCCAGGGTGAAGGGAGTATCTGCCATCAAACAAGAAGACAGCCTCATGTAGCTATGATGATGTTTGCTAGTTCACCTTACATGCATTAATGTAATAACGTGGTTAGCCTACTCAACGTAAATTACACTAGAACAACATTAAGCTACTCACGCATAGGAGAACGGCTGCTGCTGCCATCATCATCCGTCATCATTTCTGCTACACTGGCAGGGCTAGGGGCCAGGACTCTACTCTTCGGGTTTTTGGGGGATGTTGCTAACTCCGGGTCCGATAACAGGCACCACACCCGCTGTAGATGGGTGTGGTGCCAAAGCCTGATGTGGGCCAAAGCCTGGCATAGCCTGTAACATTATTATGATGGACACATTTTATGAGTGAGCTTGACTTTAAGTGACTTACAGGTTTCTTTGAAAAATACTTTCTTATATCCAGGTTCTTCCTTTTTGCCGCCATCCTCCTCTCCTCCTTGCAGGTCTTCGCAGCGCAGGCTTGCCGATGCTAAAACTAAACGAAGCTTCCTGAAAGGCACAGCCAATCACATTGGCCATATTCGTCACATGAGGTAGGACTCCAGTGGAGAACGTAATTTAACTCTTTCAGCACCGCTAGGTGAATAAGACGCTGACAGATCATTTTTTCATTTCTATCGGATTTGTTTTTCTTTACTCGAAGAGATCAAATTATTGGTGGGGACAATTCAATAATCGCTAGATATTGGTGTGGACATGTCCCTTCTGTCCATGCCAAATCTACGCCCTTGAGCTGGTGTTAGCTGAGGCTAGTTCATAGACTGCTGTCAGAACTGCACATGATTATTTGAAGCTAGCAGATTGTTAATGCTATCCATCAAGTCTAACAGTCTATGAACTAACCTCAGCTAATGCCAGCTAATAATGTTAGCTCTGTGGCGAGTAGCCTTCAGTAATAGTAATAAATCACACAGCAATAGTACATCGGAGATACTGAAGTGGCACATAACCCAGGTAGCTACCACAACTAAAACAAGCTAGTTGCAGTAGGCGAACGTTAGCTTTTTTTAAAAAAGAACTTACTTCCGGATGTTTCTGTAGGTTGGAGTCTTTTGACGCTGAGATCAGCTTGTTTGCTTGCAAACAGAGTTTGCATTGACCGGTCAGATTTCGCCCATCCCTTTCTTCTTTAAATTAGAAGTCGTGTTGGAATTTCCAAGTAAGAAATGCATTGCTGCCCATGCACTGCTGGCTATGTTGTGCTGGCTTCTGGTTCATTGTGTAACTGACACCACCAACATTAACAGGATGCTTACATTAGAGCCTCTTATTTCGTGTTTTGTTTGGGTTTCCGGCAATTTGTGGAATTACCAAAATTAAAGAGGGGATAGAGAGGGGATAGCCTATAGTGATGGGTCGGTCGCGAACGAAATGGCTCTTAGAGCCGGCTCTTTGATGTGAACGACGCGGGCTGTGTTTTTTTTTTTTCTTCTTTCTCTCACCCTCTCTCACTTTTTTCCGCTTCACTCAGCATGCCAGCCTTGTGCTTTACGCTGGGAAGAGGGCGGAGGTACGGTGTACATTTTAGGACATCGTCAGGTCTCAGGAAAAAAGTTGTCAGGTATCAGTCTCACATGAAAAAATGTCAGGTCTCAGACTCACATGAAAAAATGTCAGGTCTCAGTCTCACACGAAAAAATGTCAGGTCTCAGACTCACATGAAAAAATGTCAGGTCTCGGTCTCAGATGGAGGCTGCCATCTTGCAAATTTGGAGTAGTGACTTGAGGTGGAGCGACTGTGTAACGCTCCCGCCCACACACCCGCTGGTGACCACAAACACGCCCCCCTACACTTTTTACGTAGCCCGGCTGCTCGAGTTTTTTTTGCTGGTTTACCACGACTGATGACTCGTTTAATTAAGGTAAATACAACCATGTCACTGCTATAAAAAAGACACACAGTTTATCATCTTATAGTTCTAAAATCGCTCTGTTGTTAATTCGTTTGCTAGATTAGCCGCTTGCATACGCACTGTGTTGAAGGCTTGTTGCTAGCTAGTTAGCGAGGCTACACACCTGCTACTCTAATAGTCTGTGTTATTGAAGCATTCAGCACTCCTTAGGTTTTGTTATACATTTTTAGACAGCGATGAGATCATCTGCACACTCTACAGAAGCCCAGAGTTACTGTTAATATCAAAAATATAATGCTGTCCTTTGAGATTTTAACATAAGACTGTGAGTGTAATGGATCTGTCATGGATCGCTGTGTGGCAAGCAGGAGGAGGACCCAAATGCAAAACTCACAGACATGGGGATGAACTCGAGAAACACAGCTTTAATTCTGGCACGGCAGAACACAGGAAATACAAAACTAAACTGGGGAAAAGTAAACTAACACTCGCAGGTAGACACAGGAAGATCCACACAACATGAGGGAGAACGCGACACAGAACTGAGGGAGACGCAGACATAAATACACAGAGGGTTAACGAGGGAAGTGGGAGCACACGGGGAACACAGGTGACACTGATAATCATAACAAGACATGGCAGGAGTGAACACAACACTAACGGGAGATGGGCAAAGTAAAACAGGAAGTACAGAGGTTCAGACAGGAGGAGAGAGAGCACGGGGAGAACACAGACATAACGGGCTGGGGAAAACATAGAATAAAACACAAAGAGAGACGAGGGCTCATAAATACACAGAGGGGCACACAGGGGGTAAAAGCCACGAAGGGAAAACACTTAGGGAACAACACAACAGGGCAACTCAGGAAACATGGCCTAAATAGGGAACAAAATACAAACATACAAGAAAACTAAGAACACTCTTTCAATGGAATGGAAGGATGAATAAGTGCGGTCTCTCTCTTTGCTGCTCTCCTCCGCAGCTCACTGTTTCTTCGTTTGCCGCAGACCCCGCCCACTCCACGCCGATTGCCCAGGACCATGACAGGATCTAAAACGGTTTAAATCTTCAGAGCGCTCTACATCCTGGTAACATGGACACTTTAAAAACATCAGCAGAACGTTTCAGTAGTGTAGTCTAATTTGTTCTTTTCATTTAATAATAGAGTCCATATTATATCAACAGCTACATTCACCCTGGAGAGAAACTAGTGAGGGAGACCATCAGGACCAAGCTGGGTTTCCTGGGTCCAGAGGTTTGGAGAAACTTCTTCCCTTTCTTTCATCACAGCTGTCCTGTGCCAGAAGTTCTGTTGACCCACTCAAAAAGGCATTTAAGAAACAACAGGAAGACTGAAGCTCATCGCATTGATCAAGCAGGACTCGTGATCTTCACCAGCAGCTCCCTCACAGGGAAATCTTCAGCACTCCTCCGTAGGCCCGCCCCAGGAGATGGATAAATGCAGCATTTCATCAACACTGTGATGAGACCTTTGGTTTGTGTAATGTTATAAATACTCGGATACTCCCCAAAGGCTCCAGACTTTTATATAAATATATTATATTCAGTCCTGTATAAAGTTATATATTTAAAAATATATGATCCTCTCTTGTTACTCTGGTATGAATAACTCTGAATCACTTTATGGTAAATAACACACTATCTGCAAAAATCTGTGAAAGAATTACAGATGACAAGTTTGTAGTTCAACATGCTACAACATTCAACATGATGACCTTTGACCTTCATCAGGTTTTATTTAATTGTGTTAGACAAAATCTCATGCTCTTCATGCAGCTGAGTACATCAAGTGTTTAAAACGGAAGGTGTGCAGGTCTGAGATACAAACTGAGGTCCTGTTAATGCTGATATATAGTGACACAGTTACATGAGTGATTAATCCTTTTGACTTTTTGTCTTTAACTTTATCAATAAAACAGCTGCAGCTTTCACTACAGCACATGTGGTACTTTAACCTTTGTACTGTTTTCATCAGTTCATTTTGCAGTTAACATGTGAACATGTTGGATGATTTGTCTGCTGTCACTTGGTGGGGCTGAGGTCTGAATCTGAGGGCAGCTCCTGTAATCACAAAGACAACAGAACCACCAAACTCAGATATAAATTTTATCCCTCAAAATTGAAATAAAGCTGATTTCTTCTGTCCTCACACACTCAGGATCTGAAGTTCTTCTCTTACATTTTTTTTCAGTATTACAGTACACTATAGTACTTTAATCCATAGTTCCTGATTAATGAGGAGTTACTGAAGTACAAGCTTTTAAAAAAAATGTTACTGTCTTTACAGATGTGGCAAGAGACTGAAAACATGCTGTTGTTTGCACATCTTTAATATTCAGCTCTGTCAAGGGCTGAAGCAGGATGCAGCCTGACATTTTTTCATGTGAGTCTGAGACCTGACATTTTTTCATGTGATTCTGAGACCTGACATTTTTTCATGTGAGTCTGAGACCTGACATTTTTTCAAGTGATTCTGAGACCTGACATTTTTTCGTGTGATTCTGAAACCTGACATTTTTTCAAGTGATTCTGAGACCTGACATTTTTTCGTGTGAGTCTGAGACCTGACATTTTTTCGTGTGATTCTGAAACCTGACATTTTTTCATGTGAGTCTGAGACCTGACATTTTTTCGTGTGATTCTGAAACCTGACATTTTTTCATGTGAGTCTGAGACCTGACATTTTTTCGTGTGATTCTGAGACCTGACATTTTTTCATGTGAGACTGATACCTGACAACTTTTTTCCTGAGACCTGACGATGTCCTAAAATGTACACCGTACGGAGGGGCGGTAGTTACACTCAGTAGCACAGGAACAGAGTGGGAGGGAGAGACAGAGAAAGAGCCAGGGATAACAACGTCACATTAGAAAGGTATAGTAATCATCCACAACTATTTTCAGTTGCAGTTGATAAAGGATTCAGAAAGTTTATTCATGCAGGCCCATATGACAGAGAATATGCATGTTCTTTTTGTTTTCATATTATAATTTATATTTAATTGTGTTGTGGTTTGCAGTGTTTTGTGTTGTTTCACTTTAAATTTGTAAAAGGAAAAAGCTGAAAATTTAAATAGTTAAAAGTTGAAATGTGAATAGTTGATTTTTGTATTATATGATTTATTTATTACATTTTATGTGGAGTGAATAAATAAAAGTATATTAACGGTGGCCCCTAGAGACAAAGCACATACACACTTCAAATCACATACGAACTCTGAAGCACGTACAAACCCTGAAGCATGTACAAACCCCAAAACACGTAAAAACACGTACAAACTGCAAAACACGTAAAAACTCAAAAACACGTACAAAAGACAACAGAAGTGCTAGCCAGCAATTACCAATGACCGGATTTGGTGTGTGGTAATAACAGGTAAATGAACTTTTTTTTTTTTTTAATTATTTAACTAGATATGAATGCTTGTGTATAAATACACAAACAATACACATATGCTTTCATGCTTTCAATTGTGTAATTTAAGTGATCTAGGTAGCTCTGTTTTGGAGGTTCAGTTCATGCTAGAAATGTGTTTTGGAGTTTGTATGTGCTTTTTGGAGTTTGTACATGTTTTGTCTCTAGGGGCCACCGCATATATTTATTTATATATAAACGTATATAAATAAAACCACTAATTTTTTTTACATTAGTAATTCCTTTTCTGCATAATTTTATATTATTGTTCATAATAAATGAATTAAAGTAACAAAACAACCTGAAGAGCCGGTTCGGAGCCGAAAGAGCCGGCTCGTTTTAGTGAGCCGAACCGAAAGAGCCGGTTCTCTAAAAAGAGCCGGAAATCCCATCAGTTATAGCCTAACATATGAAACAGGAAAAGATTGCAGTGTAATCTATTTATTTCAACAAAGTAACTGTATTCTAATTATCACCTTTTAAAACAGTAACTGTAAAGGAATATAGTTACTCATATTTTGTATTTTAAATACGTAATGCCGGTACACGTATTCATTGTATAACACTGCACAGGTGGCATCCTATCACAGTACCCCACTGGAATTCATTGAGCTCCTGAGAGCAACCCGTTTTTTCCACAGTTGTTTGTACAGGCAGTCTGAATGTCTAGATGCCTGATTTTATAGTCCTGTGGCTCTGAAAGTGATTGGAACACCTGAGTTTGATGATTTGGTTGGGTGAGTGAATACTTTTGTCAATGTAATGTAGATACTGACATGTTTAAAGGTGCATATCCCTAGGTTTATTAGTTTTTCTGGTTCAAACCCAGTTAACTCAACTATAAAGTGAATTACCTAAGTTACCTTAGTTTAATGGCGTTGTGGAAGTTTTCCATTTAAATAAAGCCTGCAGACGAGCGGTAGCTAACATTCTTTAATCCAAACACACAAAGAACAGAAAACCAAGCTTGTGGAGAGCCTACATGACCGCGGGGCAGGGTCAGCAGAGTCTCCCTGAGCCTAGCATGGCTCTCAGTTAAATACCTGCAGGAACAAAAGGCAGTACACAGTTGTTTCACACCTTAAGGTTCACACTCCCTTGTGGAGTGGTCTGCTTCCCCGAACTTCCTTACTACACCCCCACCATTTGTCTTACAGTATGGGTGTCAGACATGTTAAAATCCAGTGGCACCAAGGCATTATACAATAAAATAATGTGATTAATACATAAGTAAAAGAAATTCCTATACAATGGTGAAATTACACTATTGTATTGTATTGTCTAGTCAATCCCAAAAGGTTGATTCTATTAATCTGGACGTAGTGTTTTCACTGGGAGAAACGTTTCGTCACTCATTCAAGTGACTTCTTCAGTCTCAGCTGACTGCAGGTTTACCCAACCTTATAAACAGTACATTTGCACAATGACTGAAACCAGCCCACTGAAGGAACAATGGGCTGTGAGGTCAGTTCTTTGATCATTAACATGCAAACTGTCATGACCATTGATCAACAACCACTGAGCAAAGCCTATTGATCAAAGACAAGAATGGCTGCAATAACAGCATTGTAAGATGGTGAAAGATGTACCCGTAGGCCCCTTCCTCGATTCAGAGATGGTCTTTGCCTTTTCATGGCCTCCTTGACTCCCTCAAACCAGCATTCCTACCTGTCCAGGATGTGTACATCCTCATCATTGAAAGAGTGTCCACTGGCCAGTAGGTGTAAGTAGACTGTGGAGTCCTGGCCTGGTGAGTTAGCTCTTCTGTGTTGTGCCATCCGCTTTGCCAGAGGTTGTTTGGTTTCCCCGATGTATAAATCCTGGCAATCCTCCTGGCACTTAACAACGTACACTATATTACTCTGTTTGTGTCGGGAGACCTGATACTTGGGGTGGACCAATTTTTGGTGTAGCGTGTTTTGGGGTTTAAAAGCCACCGAGACACGGTGTTTAGAAAAAATGCATCTCAACTGCTCTGATACTCCTGACACATACGGGATCACTAAGGGTTTTTGCTTAGGCAGTGGTTGTCCTTCTCTCCTGGATCATCTGGAGCTTTCTTTAGGTGCCTTCCCAGCTTTGAAAAATGTCCAGCTGGGATAACCACATTTACTCAGGTCCTTCTTGATGTGATGTTCTTTTTCTTCCCTGGCCTCTGTGGCTTACAAATATGGTCTCTAACCAGATATTACTTCTAGGCTAGGCTGGACTACTGTAATTCGTTATTATCAGGATGTCCTAAAAACTCCCTGAAAAGCCTTCAGTTAATCCAAAATGCTGCAGCAAGAGTACTGGCAGGGAGAGCATATATCTCCTGTATTGGCTTCCCTTCATTGGCTCCCCTGTTAAATCCAGAATTGAATTCAAAATCCTGCTCCTCACATACAAGGTCTTGAATAATCAGTTTTCATCTAATCTTAATGACCTTATAGAACTGTATGACCCCATTAGAGCATTTCGCTCTTCGACTGCAGGCTTACTTGTTGTTCCTAGAGTATTTAGAGTAGAATAGGAGGCAGAACCTTCAGCTTTAGGGCCCCTCTCAAATGAGGCTACAAAAATGAAAGTACTACTCCAACTTAAGACACAAACAATAGGTATTTGTGTAAAGGAGGAAAGAAGCATGCAGTTTATGCAGCAACCATAACCTATTCTAATTGGAAAATGTGATACTTTCTTAAAATATACCTTCAGCAGAGTTGGCTATCACTATTATGGAGAGAGTGAGCTACTGAGTATCAGAATGATGCCTGATAATGTCAACGGCTGGGTCTCTGGTTTAGAGTCTGTAACTAAACAGCCATGCCTTTGTGCCCTTTTGGCTCATGCAGAGGATCAGGCAGGGTGGGAGATTGCCCTTTGGAGGGCTCACCCACCTTTTCTATCAATTTACAGACCTTTTGTGTGGAGGCAGCTTTGCTCTCATTACTGCAGCACTGGGTTCACACAAAATCTTTTAGATTCAATTAGCTCAGATGCACAGCGAAATATCGAAGGGTATTTTACTCTAGCAAATCCTTGAGGAAACTAGAAAAGGTCACACCTCTGACTACCTCACTGAGAGGTACAGGGAGGTAGATCGAAGAAAAAAAACCTGTCACCTTCAGTGGGCTAAAATGGCATTCTATTCCCTATACCAGCAGTGACCAAACTTCAGTAGGCTGCCCACAGTGAGCAGCTCTTTCAATGTAATATTTAGAACAGCAGGCTTTTAGTATCTCAAATATATTGTTTGAAGTTTAGCACTTCATTAATATTCACACCTGAGGTCCTGTCACTTCCTTACTGCAATGAAAAAGCCTGTCACTGCCCTGGATCTAGTAAAAACACTAAAACTGAGAGGAGCCACACTCTGCATAGCACTGCAGTATATGGAACATACCCAGCTGTGCCACTGAAAATGATGGCATTTTTTTCTTGAGGAAAGTGTTCCCGTTTGACAAGGCATTTAACATAAAACTGGCAAATTATGCATGCAAATCAGGCAACTCTCTGGTTCTGTGTGCAGGGCTTTATTGTGGATGACCTTGGTGGACAACAGGTGTAAGAGGGGGAATAATATGCCTCCTGTCTCCTGCAGGTGACATAAAAATCCCAATTAAACTTTAAGATGTCTAGATTCATGTGAACTAAACAAAACGTGTGTGGCATTTGTGATAAGCTTCATCTTGTGTGTGCGTGTGTGTGTGCGTGTGACTCAAAGAGGGTAATCACATTTACTGTGTTACAGTTCATGTGAAGGACTAAAGGAAAAACTTTACATAGAGGTTTCAAAGACATGTAAACACTATGGGCTTTACATAAAAAGAACCTAACATGCATGTTTTTGGACTGCATATGCCAAATACACAAATTCTGTTATGATATGGTACATCAGCTGGTACAAGCTCAATCTAGGATTCTGTAGATTCAAAATACTGACTGTCAGAGAACAACAAGCAGTATGTTATTATCAACGTGAGGTCAGTGTTTTAGAAATACTTCCAATGAACCAAAAGTACAGGTCTCATGCTTCTCAGACTTCTTCAAACAGAGGATATGCCTAATAGGGTCAAGTCTGTTGATGCTATATGGTTACAAAGATCAGTCCATTTAGCACTAACTGAAAGCTGGGGGACTTCAATGCTCACGTGGGTAACAACAGCGAGACCTGGAGGGGCGTGATTGGGAGGAAAAGTCTCCCTGATCTGAACCTGAGTGGTGTTTTGTTATTGGACTTCTGTGCAAATCACAGTTTGGCTATAACGAACACCTTGTTCGAACATAAGAGTGTCCATAAGTGCACGTGGCACCAGGACGCTCTAGGCCACAGGTCGATGATCAATTTTGTAATCGTATCACCAGACCTGCGACCATATGTTCTGGAAACTCGGGTAAAGAGAGGGGCTGAGCTGTCAACTGATCACCCACCTGGTAGTGAGTTGGATCAAGTGGCGGGGGAGGATGCTGGACAGACCCGGTGCAACTAAAAGCGTAGTGAGGGTGTGCTGGTAACGCCTAGCAGAGGCCCCAGTCCGCGAGATCTTCAACGCACACCTCCGGCAGAGCTTCAACAGCATTCCGAGGGAGACTGGGGACATTGAGTCCGAATGGACCATGTTCAGCATCTCCATTGCCGAAGCTGCTGCATTGAGCTGTGGCCGCAAGGTGGCCAAATGGTGGACACCAGAGGTGAAGGGAGCCACCAGGCTGAAGAAGGAGTCCTATCGGGCTTGGTTAGCCTGTGGAACTTCAGAGGCAGCTGACAGGTACCGACAGGCCAAGCGGAATGCAGCTCGGGCAGTGGCTGAAGCAAAAACTCGGGTGTGGGAGGAGTTCGGAGAGGCCATGGAAAAAGACTTTCGGACTGCCTCGAAGAGATTCTGGCAAAGTGGTGCTCTACCTGCACTGTGCATCACGGTATGACCAGATCCTTTTACTTGGTGATTTTAATATACACGTCTGCTGCCCGGGGAAGCCCCTGGCTAAGGACTTTCTGGACTTAGTGAACTCTTTAATTTTGTTCAGTCTGTTAAAGGTGCCACTCAAGAACGTGGTCACACACTGGACTTGGTTTTATCACATGGTTTATCTGTCCATAACATACTCGTCGAGGATGCAGTGTTCTTTGACCATATGCCTATTTTATGTGACATTGTTCTTTTTAATCCTGTTGTTAAGCGGGCTGTACCTGCTCGATGTTATCGTGCTTTTGGCTCAGATACTGCCCAGCGGTTTTCCATATTGTTTGACCAACTTATTTCTTATCCTCCTGAGTTGTCCACCTCAGATGGATTAGTTTCTTATTTGGATTCTGCTTGTAAATCTGTCCTTGACGCTGTCGCTCCTTTTAGATTCAGACAATGCAAGCCAAAGGCTAGTCATTGGCTAACTGATTTTACCAGAGCCGCTAGAAAAGGATGTAGAAGATGTGAAAGACGGTGGAAAAAAGATAGGCTGTATGTCTCTATGGAAGCTCTTAAGACTAGCTGGAAAGTCTATCAGAGAGCAGTTAAGGCTGCCAAGCACTCCTATTTTTCCCAACTTATTGCTGCCAGCTTGCATAACCCTCGTGTTCTATATAACACTATAAATTCTGTACTTAATCTGGAAGGCTATATTCTTTTGCACTCTTCTGCGGTTATGTGCAATAAGTTTCTTAATTATTTTGTGGACAAGGTTGCTAGTTTGAGACCTCCGACTCTACCTGTTGCCGACCCAGCCATGCATGGTTCTTGCTCAAGTTTGTTCTCTGCCTTTCTACCAATTGTTTTAGCTGATTTAGAGAAACTTGTGTTGAATGCTAAACCGTGTGGCTCTCCAAATGACGTTGTTCCTCCCCGTTTTCTTAAAAAGGTATTTCCTATCATCGGACCACACATTCTGAACATTATTAATACTAGTCTTTTGTCTGGTCAAGTACCTAGGGAATTTAAGCATGCAGTCATACATCCTTTACTTAAGAAACCGGGCTTAGACAGTTCAGTCATATCAAATTTTAGACCCATCTCTAAGCTTCGCTTTCTTAGTAAGATTCTGGAAAGAATTGTTTATACTCAGTTGATGGACTACTTGAATGACTCTAAATTGTCAAAAATCTTTCAGTCCGGCTTTAAGCCATTTCACAGTATGGAGACAGCCCTCGTAAAAGTTATGAATGACAACCTGATAGCAACAAACTGTGGTAAATATACAGTGCTGGTCCCATTGGACATGACCGCTGCATTTGACACAGTGGATCACGATTTGCTGATCTCCCGCTTACAGCACTGTGTGGAAATTTCTGGTTCGGCACTTTTGTGGTTAAAGTCCTATCTCTTAAATAGGACCTTTTGTGTTAAGTTGGGGTCGGCTTCATCCTCTGTGGCCCCTCTGCTTTAGGGTGTGCCACAGGGATCTATTCTTGGGCCGTTATTGTTTTCACTGTACCTTTTGCCTCTTGGCGCGATTTTCCAAAAACATAAAGTGCCTTTCCATCTATATGCAGATGACTGCCAGCTCTATTTACCTTTTAGTCATTCTGATAGTCTCCCAAGTCGACCTCTGCTTGACTGCCTTACTGATGTCAAAGCATGGATGGCAAATTTTTTTTAAAATTTTAATGATCGGAAGACAGAAGCGATTTTATCTGGCCCAAATCGTTTTTCTCATACTCCAGATGTTGATCTTGCAGCTTTGACTTCCCAACTAAAGAGTTCGATCACAAATATCGGAGTTAAAATTGATTCTGCACTTACCTTTGATGACCATGTAAATGGGGTGGTAAAATCAGCATTCTATCACCTCAGACGTTTATCGAAGGTTAAGCCCTTTCTTTCCAAGCGTGACTTGGAAAGTGTTATTCATGCCTTTATTACCTCACGTTTAGATTATTGCAATTCTCTTTTAATAGGGGTTGGGCAGGGCACTTTGTCACGCTTGCAATTAGTGCAAAATGCTGCGGCACAATTTTTAACTGGCAGAAGGAAATTTGATCACATCACTCCGATTTTGGCCTCTCTACACTGGCTTCCACTTGAATTTAGGACCCATTTTAAAGTCCTTTTATTGGTTTTTAAATCTTTAAATGGTCTGGCACCTGTTTATTTGTCTGACTTGTTGAAGCCTCACGTCCCCACTCGTTCCCTTCGGTCAGCTGAGCAGTTGCTGCTTTCGGTGCCAAAGTCACGGCTGAAACGTAGAGGAGACCGAGCGTTCTCTGTTGCAGCGCCGATGCTTTGGAATAACCTTCCTCTCCATATTAGACAGGCTACATCAGTGCCAGTTTTTAAGTTGTTATTAAAAACCTATTTTTATTCCCTGGCTTTTAACTCTGTGGGTAACTGATTATTATTATTATTATTTTTATTTTATTTTATTGCTATGTCTGGTTGTATTACTATGTGCATATTAGAGCTGGGCGATATAAGATTTTTTCATATCACGATATGTTTTTTTCATTTCAGGCGATAACGATATATATCACGATATAAGCCAAATAACTATATTTGTAAGATTTAAATGTGCCGTTGCTCACAAGTAAAATGTGAAATAATCAGCAGCTTGTTTTTATTTAAATATTTATTTCCCATAATAAGTTCAACAGGGTAGATGTACTTAAGGAACATGAGACTTTTTCAGATAAATAAAGGCAAATATTGCAAACTACACAAAAGGCAGCCGCTAAAGCGTTTAAGTTTCAAAATAGAACAAACAGACTACTAAATTGTCAATTCCACTTAGAAACAAAATATTAATTCTAAAAATAAATCTTAGTTTGTTTTACAGAAGAACAGACAAAATTGACTAACTTTTGTCAATATCAAATAAACTGAGAACTAAAAGGAAATTCTCAATCTCTCCTTGTTGTATAGCTTAGCTTTTCAAACAGTTTTAACAGTTACTTTAGTCTGACAAAAGCCGAATGACGAATTAGCGCTTACAGTCAGAGACTGAGGCTACGTCCACACGTACACGGGTATTTTTGAAAACTGAGATTTTCCGTTTTCGTTTTAAAAAATAATTCCGTCCACACATAAAGGCAGAAATGAAGGAAAACGCTGCTATGAACATGCCAAAGCAGCAGGTGTTAGCTAGATTCCTAACCATGCAGAAATGTTGGCCAATCAGAAGTCTAGAAGCCTCGGTGGGAAAAAGTAAACAAAGCTGGGGCATAGAAGCAGAACAGAGTCGTATGTATATGTAAGCATTTAAACACTGCAGAGAGTAGAATTAACAGTAACAGTATTGTAGAAATCATTTCACCGAAACAATAACACGGCGCACAGTGTGACGTCAAAAAATGCGCACACCTTTGACGCTGCGTTTTCTCCGTTTTTCTAGTCCACACGTAAATGCAAAAACGGAGTTTTCAGAAATATCCACCCTGGCCGGAGTTTTTAAAAATCTTCGTTTTCAGTGACCAAAAACGCTGTTTAATGTGGACGAAAGGTGCAAACGCATAGAAAAATCTGCGTTTTCAAAAATACCCGGGTACGTGTGGACGTAGCCTGAGCATGCACCAGTTTATTGTATTTCCAGACTTGCTTTCGGCACAATTTACAGTGAACGCTACTCTGTTTTTTTGTCAGACTTGAAATAGCCGAAATACCTTCACACTACGGAACTTCTATGGCTCTTCCGTTCGACAATCTCTCCGGCATTGGAACCATCATCTGTTTTCTCTTCGGTAACCTTCGGTCACGCTCGGTTGATTTTTCTTTTTTTTTTTTTTTTTTTTACTTTATTTACAAACAACAGTATAACATACAAGGCACCGTCATTAATCCGATTATTAATCCGGTTGATTTTTCTAGTCGGCACACTCATTTCCTCCATTACCCGGGCGGTACGGTGGCTGGCTGCTTCCCAAACAAATACACATGTGCGGCTTGGCACTTGTGCTTTACGTAACAAGTCACGTGACGTGACGCTGCGGCTGTGATTGGTTCGGCTCTGCGCTACTTAATTTGGATTGGCTGTTCTTTTTTTTTTTTTTCTTTTTTTTTAAGAGGACAAGAGCGGCGAGGTCTATCGCAATAGTTTAATTTTTCTATCGAGAAAAAGTTATATCGCAATACATATCGTTATCGTTCTATCGCCCAGCTCTAGTGCGTATTAGTAATGTACAGCACTTTGGTCTACCAGGTGTGTTTTTAAAGTGCTATATAAATAAATGATGATGATGATGTATAGCGCTGGCGGAGCGCTGCTGACTTCGACTGAGAAAATTTTCGGGCAGTGGAATGAATACTTCGAGGACCTCCTTAATCCCACTGACACATCTTCCGTGGAGAAAGCAAAGTCTGGGGATGAGGGGGATGACCCGCCAATTTCCGGGGGCAAGGTCACTGAGGCAGTTAAACAACTCCTTGGTGGCAGAGCCCCTGGTGTGGATGAGGGCTGCCCCGAGTTCCTGAAGGCTCTGGACGTTGTAGGGCTGTCCTGGTTGACATGTCTCTACAATTGTTGCTTGGAGATCAGGGGCAGTACCCCTGGACTGGCAGACCAGGGTGGTGGTCCCTATATTTAAGAAGGGGGACCGGAGGGTGTGTTCCAACTACAGGGGGATCACACTCTATTCTGGAAAGGAGAGTTCGTCCAATAGTCGAACCTCAGGTACAGGAGGAACAATGCGGTTTTCGTCCTGGTCGCGGAACACTGGACCAACGCTTTATCCTCTCAAGGATACTTGACGGTGCATGGGAGTTTGCCCAACCACTCTACATGCGTTTTGTGGAAGGCATTTGACCGTGTACTCGGGGTGTCCTGTGGGAGGTGCTACGGGAGTATGGGGTGTCTGGCCCATTGCTACAGGCCATTCGATCCCTATACAACCGTTGCAAGAGCTTGGTTCGCATTGCCGGAAATCGTTCCCGGTGGGTGACGGGCTCCACTAGGGCTGCTGTTTGTCACCGATTCTGTTCATAATTTTTATGGACAGGATTTCTAGGTGCAGCCCAGTGGCGGAGGGCTTTCACTTCGGTGGCCTCAGAATCTCATCTCTACTCTTTGCGGATGATGTGGTTCTGTTGGCTTCATTGGGTGAGGGCCTCCAGCTCACACTGGAACAGTTCGCAGCCAAGTGTGAAGCAGTGGGAATGAGGATCAGCACCTCCAAATCTGAGGCCATGGTTCTCAGCCAGAAAAGGGTGGACTGCTCAGTCCGGGTTGGGGATGAGTTCCTGCCCCAAGTGGAGGAATTCAAGTATCTCGGGGTCTTGTTCGCGAGTGATGGGAGAAGGGAGCCGGAGATCAACAGACAGATTGGTTCGGGCATCTGACAAGGATGCCTCCTGGGTGCCTCCTGGGTGAGGTGTTCCAGGCATGTCCCACCTGGAGGAGGCCCCGGGGCAGACCCAGGACACGCTGGAGAGATTATATCTCTCAGCTGGCCTGGGAATGCCTTGGTGTTCCCCCGGATAAGCTAGAGGAGGTGGCTGGGGAGAGGGAGGTCTGGGCTTCTCTGCTTAGGCTGCTGCCCCTGCGACCCGGCCCCGGATAAAGCGGAAGAAGATGGATGGATGGACTGATGAAAGCAAAAAAACTCAACCTAAAGATTTTTTTTCTTGCAAGAGGATTACCTGTCTCAAGGACCCATATGGAGGTGGAAATTAACCAAAAATGTGTCACTTACAATATTATGTAATTATTTAATTATTAATCTAATTATTAATATGCATTCATTCTCTTCTGCTTGTCTTTAAAGGGTTGGTTGGGTGGTTGGGGGGGTTGCACTTAGGAGTAGGAGCTTGGAAGAATCTTAACATGTCTCCTTGTCACCAGGCCTGAGTGAGGTTTATTTAAGATCTCAGATTTACAACTACATTTCCACCTTGTGGTGAAGAGAGAGCGGAGTGTAAAAGCAAAGGTCTCAATTTACCAGTTGATCTACGCCACTACCCTCACCCATGGTCACAAGCTGTGGGTAGTGACCGAAAGAACGAGATCACGGATACAAGCAGCAGAAATGAGAAGGGTGGCTGGCCTCTCCCTTAGAGATAGGGTGAGAAGTTCAGCCTTCCAGGAGGGGCTTAGAGTAGAGCTGCTGCTCCTCCACATTGAAAGGAGCCAGTTGAGGTGGTTCGGGCATCTGACAAGGATGCCTCCTGGGTGCGGTGTTCCGGGCAGGTCCCACTGGGAGGAGGCCTCGGGGCAGACCCAGGAAACACTGGAGAGTTTATGTCTCTCTCCTGGCCTGGGAACACCAAGGTGTTCTCCCGGACAAGCTGGAGGAGGTGGCTGGGGAGAGGTAGGTCTGGGCTTCTCTGCTTAGGCTGCTGCCCCCCAAGACCCGGACCCAGATAAGCAGAAGAAAATGGATGGATAGATGGATTTCCACCTAATCAAGATAATAGCACTGTCTCTGGAGCATGAAGATGATGTAAGTAAGTAAACGTTATTTTTACTGCACAGGTCACAAACCACAATATGCTTTTAAAAAGAAACAGGCAATAAAAAAATGTATAAGATCTAAACAGCATACATATAACATCATGCAGCCTAAAACTGGTTAAAGGTCAATCTGAATAAGTGAGTGTTCTTAAAGTGTTTATTCTTAAAAGAATAAACAGAATCAAGACGGCGCAAGGAATTTAACAATCGGGGGCCACAGCTCTAAGTTCGTAGGACTATTAACAGCCTTTGACTGGAAGATCTCAGACTGCAAGAAGAGGTGTAGGGTTCTAGAAGGTCGGAATAAAGGCTGTGTCTGTAATGAACCTCCTCTCAATATTCTCAACTCAAACCTAACTAAACCATTCTCAAACCATCCTTCAGTTATGTTTTCTAGCCACCTGAATTTAAGTCCAGCTTTCACTTTTTCTGATCTTTATCTGTTTTGGTTTCAACCAACAGCTAAATTTTAGCTGGTAGTTTGTCTATTAAAGAATGGGATTATTCAACAAAAAACAAGTGCTCAAACTGAGGGAAACAAAATATTATAGTCCATTTTCAGAAATTAGATTACATTTTTACATACCACACATTATCATTATTGGGATTAAGGATCATATTTGTTGTTTTTATTTTAAAAAAATATAAATAAATAGGATGATTTCTGTTCTTTCTTATTTATTTATTGCTCAGTCATTTTGTTTTTAATTTATATATTTTTATTTTTTTATTCATTGTTTAACCCATAACAGGATCAGTCTGAAGTTTTCTCCTTAAAATTAACCCTTGTGTGGTGTTCATATTTTTATTACTCAGCCAGTGTTCATGGGTCTGGTGGACCCGCTAGAGTTTTGGCTTTCCAAATTAACACTATCAAACAATTTTATGTTAAATTACTCAACAGATGTTTATTTCATCCCAATTACAAGCCATATGAACAGCAAACATGGTTAATTTTTTCCCTTTACCTTTGTTAGATCACATTTATGAATTAATGTGCTTCTCGTTTTTTTTTTTTTTTTTTTTTTTTTTTCATAAAATGTTATAAAAAAATAAATCAGTTATAATCAAGTGGAGTGAGTGGAAAGACACAACACATTTACACGTGAAGCAATATGTTTCACAACTAAATGGGATCAGCTGCTCATCAATGGTGACATTAGGCCCAGGGTTGTAAAACAGGGGGGAGGTGGTGCACACACTTATCCCACACTGTCCTGATGGCAGCTAGCTTGTCTCTCTGCCGTCGAGCTGGTCTGTCGTCTCCGTTATCAAAACAGATAATCCTGGAAATTTTGTGGAAATTTTCCAGAGACATTGATGCACGGAAAGGTTCTTGCCGGTTTCTGCATCCCACAGGGATTCTGTGGATTCCCCTTTGGACCTGAAAACTCCTGCAAGGATAAGAACCCCAAAGTAGGCCTTTGGGGTTCTTAGATGAATTTGGTCTCCTTCCACCTCTCTCCAAAAACACACCTTCCTTCTAGATTACTGCAATCCAGAATAATTTTCTGGATGGAATCTGGGATGAAAAGCTCAAATGAAGACTTGATGTCCTGCACATGAGTAACTGTCAGCCGTGTTGGCCCTGGCTTATCACAGTAACAGCTCTGCAGGGTGGCTCATTTCTTGGACAAGAAGACCATTCAATTTCACCAGTTATTGACATCCATATTTCTTCACTTGCTGTCTGGTGGGCTTGTTCTGGTCCTGGATCTGGCTGCAGATGGGGTACTCGTCTTCATTTTGTTACTAAATGGTGCTCAACCTCATCCTCTTCTTCAAAGTCCCTGTCAGACTCTGAATTTTCAGAAATGCGAAATATTCTGAAACCTCTTTGTCAACATCATCATCTGAAGCCCCTCTCTCTTCCAAAATCAATTGGATGGCCCTCACAGCAGATAATCTTTTGTCATCTTGATCAGTTGTGATAAAGAACCACACCGGCAAAGTCTTATTTATAGTATTATGCCCCTAATTTGCAGGTGGGACAGGGTATGAGAAAATAAAATTTGGATCCCTCAAGAAAGAGGGTAAAATGGGAATGTCAGAGCAGATGGTGTTGATAGTTGAATTTTCAACAATGTTGCAACTTTGTGCAGGAGGGGAAGAAAACACTATCAGCAGCACCAGAAAGGAGGAAGACAGAGTGTGGGAACACAGGACCTACACTTTCAACACTTTTATTAGACCTGGGTCCAGTGGACCCGAACACCTTGTATGTAATGTAAATGCGTGGGGGGAGGTACAGTATGAGGTCACTGAAAATTAGTTTGGATTTATGTTCTTCACAGAAAATAAGCCAAAGTCAATGAATTTCAGGTTGAAAAAATAATTCATTGTTTAATTTTTCTTTTGAAAAAAACTGAAAACGGGTCTCACAGACCCGAACACCATACAAGGGTTAAAAAATGAACTACAGAAAAGTGGCACATTTGAGCTATTGAGCATTGTTGTGTGATCTGTCCTTTCCCCAGATAATCTTCCGGTATTGCCCAGTTTCAGCTCTGGTGGGTCTGCTCTTGTGCTATTATTCCCTTGTAGCTGACAGTGCACTGTGGAGAGATCTTTGTAGAACCAGACATTTATTCTGTTGGTCTTTAACTAATTATTATGTTTTACTTATTTGTAGTTTTGCTTCCTTATACCACCTGATTGGATTTTACATAACAATCAAGATGAAAAAGGGACCACATATAAAAATAACAAGTGTCTTTGTCCAATTATGGGCCTAACTTTATGTTTTGAGAATAAGCTTTAAGCCAATTCATGCAGCACAGCCCCTCTTCCTGACTAATTACCCCCAGATTAAAAGGTGGGAAGAAACATCTGCATGAGTCAAGGAGAGTCAGATAAAGCAACATGAATTGCCAGAGAACAGTGATGGAGAGCTATTTGAAAAACCATTCACCCTCTGTTTCAGTTTAGCAGGCTGTACCTGGACAGCATACCAATCTTATTTCTCATTACAGGTTTTGTCGCTGAATACAGAATGAACAGAGAAGAAGATATCATTATAATTTTAATTGGTTCCCATATGGAAAAGATATATATAAATCTTATAAAGTTTGTATCTGTCTTGTGTGAAACTTGTATGAAAAGCATACAAGAGTGAAAACAAATATAAGATCCCTTGAAAAATTATATAATGAAACTTGTATGTTTTGGATACTTACTAAAACAATATATGAAAGTAATGAGAAAGTGGCCACTTTCATGAGTAAATCATGTAAGCCTTATATGATTTACTCATGAAAGTGGCCACTTTCATGAGTTAAATCATATAAGTTTTTACTATTTCTTTTCCATATGGGTTGTTACACTGTTAAACCACTAAACTACCACTAAATTTGTCTCAACTTCACTTTTTATCCTTAAAGATTATTAGTTGCAGAGTCAACACTGTATATTTTGATTAACTTGATTATCAACCTGCATTCATAAACTGGACAGGTATAACACAGACACCGATCCTTGCATCACCACACTTGCCAATTTGAAAAAGCTACATCCTGAATTTTAAGCCTTACAAGTATCAAAATGACTTGTAATAAAATGAATGTAATAAATATGACATATGAATGTATTTTCATGAGATTAGAATTCAATTTGTGCTGCCAATATAAAAGCGAAGCTCTCGATTTACTGGTCAATTTATGTCCCCACCCTCACCTATAGTAGCAAGCTTTGGGTAGTGACCAAAAGAAAGAGACTGTGAATACAAGCGGCAGAAATCAGCTTTCTCAGAAGGATGGCTGGCCTCTCCCTTAGGTGTGGAGATTCAGCATCTGGGAGTAGAGCCGTTACGCCATATCGAAAGGAGCAAGTTCATTTGGTCCGGGCATCTGACAAGAATGCCTCCTGGCCCCTCCTGTTCTCTGCATGTCCCATGGGGAGGGGGCCCCGGGGCAGATCCAGGAAATGCTGGAGAGATTATATCTCTCAGCTGGCCTGGGAACGACTTGGAGTTCCTGCGGCCAAGGATAAGGGGAAGAGGATGGATCGATGGATTGCTGATTTTTTTTTAATCGCTTTATAATCTATTATAAAACCTTCTTTTACTGCTCCAAGTAATGTAGGAGGAAGCGTAAGCTTGAGAAACAGATTAGTGTTGCATGCAACATGTGGAAAAGAATCAATAAAAATTTGTCACATAATAATTGCACTGCAAACTCCATTGCAATTTTCTTTCTGTCATGGATATGACCAGCTGACTTGTGCTACTGGTCTGGAATTAAAAGCACTTTGTGGATTAGCTAATTCAACATGGTATAACCAGATGTCACACAATCTCTATCGGTGATTTCCAACCCTATAGACACCAAAAAGTTAGTATAAAAGACAAAATCTGGTTAATTGGTATCGTCACATTAGATATACATTGATATAAACTCACACAGCCAGTTCTGTACCTGCTTACCATGATGCATCACTCTAAGTTTGTAATAATAATTCTTACAATAATTTGTAATAAATAATCTCCTATCTTTCTCTCATGTTCTCTCTGTAACCCACTCCTGGGTAAATACACCTCACTCTAGGTTCGGGGAGGAGCTGAACATGAGTGCGAATAATCATAACCAGAGATGGGCAGTAACGCGTTACTGTAATCTGATTACTTTTTTCAAGTAAAGTAAGGGATTACTATTGCAAAAATGGTAATTAGATTACCATTACTTTCCCGTAGGAACGCTGCGTTACTGCGTTACTAAAACCGTGATTTTTTTGCAAGAATGTCTCATGACAGTGACGTAAGCGAGTGCAACGTTTGTGACAACAGCTGTGTGCAGATCAACAATGGATCATATATCGAGTGCAGGAGAGAGTATGAGCATGCAGCGTTTAAAGCTTGGAAGTACTGACCTTACTTTGAGTTTGATTCCATAAAAAGTGACAAAAACATTAGCGTCCGTTGTGCGTGGGAAGAAAACTTCTTTTTACTCCGAAAAAAACCCTAAACAAGCTCAGAGTGCGCAACGACGTAATGGGAAATTCACAGAGAAACTCACGGATTCTTCCACTGACCGCTGCGCCACACCTTCACCAGAGCACACCTCCGCCTGCCTCACTCCTACTTTACAGGTAAAAATAGAGCAACAGGACTGCTAGTCTTTAATTTTATTTACTTTCTGCTGTGTTTTACTTGCATCTATTTGAAAGACTGAGTGTAAACACAAAAAATATTTTATTTTATGTGCTGGAATGTGCAGAATATTTTCTGCACATTCCAGCACATAAAATAAAATGTTAAACTAATTTCTTCAAGCCAGAGAATGGTCCATATAATTAAATTTTTGCTTGATGCATAAAGTTAAAAGATTAAAACGGATAAAACAAGTTTAAAAAAAAGAGACTTTTCCATTTGATTACATTTTGTATGATGGATTATGCAGAAAAAGTAGAATTGGGTTGACAGATCTATTGCTTTATACCTATTCAGGTTGTAAATCGTGTTTTTAAAAGTAACTAAGTAACTAAGTAATTAATTACTTTTGAAAATAAGTAATCAGTAAAGTAACGGGATTACTCTTTTGGGGAAGTAATCAGTAATTAGTTACTGATTACTTTTTTGACCAACACTGATCATAACACACAGAAATTTCAGTTAACTGTGACTTTAGTTTCAACAATAACAGTTTCACAGCAAAACAACAACTAGGGCCCTTAAAATAAAAATAGAAATAAAATGCATTGTCCTTAATCATTGAAATTGTCCCTTTGAAAGTATTTGTTAGGTTGCAACCTTATAGTTCAGTTTGTTCCTTAGAGTTTATAGAGTAGAGGGTCAGTCAAGTCAAAACACAGATCGAATGAGGGAATGATCTGTCAGTCAGCAAAAAAGGGGTCCAGTGAAGTTTCACACTTAGTGTTTTTATAGTCTGGAGTGCACTCTTTTTATCCGTTCACTGTTGCCAGTTGGGGTGACTGGTGGAATCCTACCAGAAACCAGATAAACCATTGGCCGTCTGACTGGTTGGGCAGATCTGGATCCTGGAAATCACACTGGGAGGCTCGCCATCAATTGGAATCACTGGTCTTTTGTCGTGGAGCTCAAAGCTCACTAAAAGACCTGACTGACACATGTGGAACACTATTAACTTAGCGGCCACCTCTGCTGATTTCGGCAGCTCTGTCTAACATTCAACTCACTATTGAAATGTTAGCCAATAACATCTGAACACTTTTTGACAACTTTTATGAATCCTTGCTTCCGTAACTGCGGCAGTTGCTGCTGCTAATCAAGATAGCTGCGGATTTTTCTTTTCCTTGAATTGCTGGTATCAATACGCCATGTAAAAACACTTCACTTCCTGTTAACCTTCAAAATAAAAGCTCCTGCTAGGCACAGCAGGAAGTGTGGAAATAAACACATTTTTTCCACATTATCACTTCTTGTGACAATAAAATAAAACAAATAAAAGAATGATTCTGAAACTAAACAAATACCTTATAAAGCTCATCTTATTTTTACCCATTTCTCCAGCTGGGTTACAGCTCTTTAAATCTATTTCCATCTCTGAGAATGTTGCACATTAAAGTATTCTGTCTCATGTTTCAGGGACAAGCTGAGCTGAGGAGAAACTGACAAAATATAATAATATATATAATATATAATATTATATTTAAAATATAATAAAAATAAACTAATTATTTTGACCTGTGAATGATAAAAAGTTGCTTTAGTCCAAGAATAAAAATGTGATACTTAATAAGAGGTCCCCTATAGACCACGATAGGTCCATTTTAAGGATAAAAATGCTGAGAAAGTGTCCTTACTTAAAATCCAGACCAGAATAATATTTGTAGAACATTTGCTGCTCAACCAACTCCAGTTTCCATTAAAAAAAGAGGGGGGAAAATCAATCAATTTAGTGGAAGCTAATCAATCAAGGATTAGTTTCCACTAATGATGTCCCTGCAACCAGCAGTCTGACTTAGCTTGATTTTGATTTAGTGTTAATTATCATAAGAAAAAGTACTAATGAACTTGTCTTTTTTTACTCATCAAGATATTTTTAAGCACTCCTAACAGATTTATTATCATGTGCTGGGTCAACTGACAGTTCAAGTCTGTATGTCTGCACTCGATTAGGTTCTCTCTGGAATGATTCAAAGCAGCACTGCAATCCATGTATCTTGGAAGCTTTCATTTTTGTGCCATTTATGTGTATGAATTATTCTTTGTTCCCAGTAGTTTCTTTATCACCCAGTGGTTATCAGAGGGGCTAAAATGCACCGTAGACTCTTGCACATTCAAGAGTTGTAATGGGATTTCCACACTGAGATGCTTGGTAAGCTTAAAAGTGGGTGAACTAATTAAACTAATTGTATCCATGTGTATAAAAAAAGAATTCCGTTCTTCCCTGTGCTGCAAAGGGCAGAACAAAATATAGTGCTGTCATGTTGCATGAGTTGAAATATAATGAGCACCTTGTTGCACAGGCTGCCGCACTGAGCCACTGAGCACGAAGTCTGTGTCCTCATCACAGCTAAGGGTTGACTCACCATATGGTGTTTTTTCTCACCTAAACAGCTTCAAAATGTTTTAGTATAAATTAATCAGTAAACCGTATTCCTGCAAGCTTTTACTTTAACCCTCTCAAGGCAGGCATTGCAGATTTGCAACAAGTAAAAGCTAACAACCTGATTACCCCACATACATATTTTGAGGGTTTTTTTTACTCAGAAGTACCACTGCAGGTATTCTTTTGTGCATTAGCAACAAAAACTTAATTTGAGCCTGAGAGGGTTAATGTGATAAATAACAGTAACGGTAAAGTCAGACAGGTCAAAGTGAGGGAGCTGGAAAAAGAAAATGTACAGTGGGGCAAAAAAGTATTTAGTCAGCCACCGATTGTGCAAGTTCCCCCACCTAAAATGATGACAGGTCAGTAATTTGCACCAGAGGTACACTTCAACTGTGAGAGACAGAATGTGAAAAAAAAATCCATGAATCCACATGGTAGGATTTGTAAGGAATTTATTCGTAAATCAGGGTGGAAAATAAGTATTTGGTCAATAACAAAAATACAACTCAATACTTTGTAACATAACCTTTGTTGGCAATAACAGAGGTCAAACGTTTACTATAGGTCTTTACCAGGTTTGCACACACAGTAGCTGGTATTTTGGCCCATTCCTCCATGCAGATCTTCTCGAGAGCAGTGATGTTTTGGGGCTGTCGCCGAGCAACACGGACTTTCAACTCCCGCCACAGATTTTCTATGGGGTTGAGGTCTGGAGACTGGCTAGGCCACTCCAGGACTTTCAAATGCTTCTTAAGGAGCCACTCCTTTGTTGCCCGGGCGGTGTGTTTTGGATCATTGTCATGTGGGAAGACCCAGCCTTGTTTCATCTTCAAAGTTCTCACTGATGGAAGGAGGTTTTGGCTCAAAATCTCACGATACATGGCCCCATTCATTCTGTCCTTAACACGGATCAGTCGTCCTGTCCCCTTGGCAGAAAAACAGCCCCATAGCATGATGTTTCCACCCCCATGCTTCACAGTAGGTATGGTGTTCTTGGGATGCAACTCAGTATTCTTCTTCCTCCAAACACGACGAGTTGAGTTTATACCAAAAAGTTCTACTTTGGTTTCATCTGACCACATGACATTCTCCCAATCCTCTGCTGTATCATCCATGTGCTCTCTGGCAAACTTCAGACGGGCCTGGGCATGCACTGGCTTCAGCAGCGGAACACGTCTGGCACTGGATCGTTCGGTTCTCCGAAGCTCATCCGGGACTTGCTGTCATAGCAACAGATCCGTAAGCGTAAACCTGCTCGGGAGCAGGTTTACTTTATGTAAACAGAATTAGATCGCGGCCACTCAGGTATGTCCGCTTCATTTATACGAAAGCAACAGCGATATTTTTCCACTGTTTTTCCATAAATCAATGTAACTAAAGA
Source organism: Copadichromis virginalis (assembly GCF_057382275.1). Lineage (NCBI taxonomy): Eukaryota > Metazoa > Chordata > Actinopteri > Cichliformes > Cichlidae > Copadichromis > Copadichromis virginalis. Next base: position 5,950,893 of record NC_140628.1, read on the forward strand.
TAATGCAGCACTTGATTCTTTTATTGATTTCATACAGATACATACAGGTCATTTCCTTAAAAAAGGGAAATGTACTATTAATCATTCTATTTCATGTATTTGATTATTTCAGATGTAATTCATATTTTAGAGTAGTAATAGTAAATTACTTCGTGTAATCAAGATGAGAGACCACGGCTATAAAAGCGAAGGTGGATTTGGGAAGTCTGTCGCAGCCATGTCCTGTCCGTTTGTACGCGAGCAACCCATTGCGGAAGGTGCAAGATTGATAAGGAGAGTTTTCAGAATTCAGCGTATATTGCGGGATAGACAGGATCCTTTGGCTCAGCGCGACAGTGTGCTCATAGAGAGATATCGATTTTCCCGTGAGGGTATTATTTACTTAACCAACTTGTTGACGAGGGGGTGCAGGACCACCACCTGTCTTTTTTTGCTCTGCCCTTTTCTTGGTTGCTGTTATAAACAAACAAACAGATTATTTCAGGGTCTCTTTCCAAGAGACTAAAAGCAAGTGGGTCCTGTTGTGGCTCTAATGTGAAAGAGGTTATAATGTAATATAATATAATATAATATAATATAATATAATATAATATGATATAATGTAATATAATATAATATAATAAATTTTCCCTACTGCCTACTGGTGTTGACCAGAGGGGCCGATGGCGGGATATGGCAGCCTCGCTTCTGTCAGTCTGCCCCAGGGCAGCTGTGGCTACAACTGTAGCTTACCTCCACCAGTGTGTGAATGTGAGAGTGAATGAATAGTGGCATTGTAAAGCGCTTTGGGTGCCTTGAAAAGCGCTATATAAATCCAATCCATTATTATTATTATTATTATTATTAAATTACTTACGAGTTTAATTTGTCAGCAACTTTCTGCCAGCCCTCTCTCCTTGCTTTTGCAGCCTTTGCAGTGTTCCCTTGCATTTTAATTAAACTCTGAAACTCCTGAAATCCCTCAATCAAGAGTTCTTGCTCTGCTGCCGAAAAATACTGAGCATGCTCCTTCGACATTTTCGCCGACCAATCAAAGGGTTGCCGATCAATGTTTCTACTATCGATGCGTAGCCCCTGTTAAGCCACCCAGTGATCTCACATTACTTCGTCCAGCTATACTAATCGTCAACAACAGGTGTGTTCGGAGAACCGGAATAGCGAGCTCAAAGTTGGCGCGATGATTTGATCTTGGATGTGTCATTTGATCTTGGATGTAGTAAGCGAGGTACGAAGAACGGACCCCTGGCTTCTGTGACTATGTTTTGCTCCTGTTATTCTCGCCTCTAAATTTTATTTTAATGTTGTTCTCCTTTCTCTGTTCAGCCCTCTCTTGATATTCCCCTCCCCTGGTATGACAGTTTGACTGTGAGTGTGCAGAAGTATGTTGATGACTGGATGCCTGCTCCCTTTCTCCTGGAGCCCAAATCCCCAATCAACAGTTGTGTAAATAAAGCTTTGTTGTGATTTCACTGTAAATAAATGTGCACTGACTGTGAAAACCTTCAGTTCTGCATTTGAGACCACTTCAGTGTACATGACATTAAGAAGAATTTTGTGTTTCAACTAGCACAGTATACTGGGTGCAAATGTTGATTGTGAAGACGTTATGTGATTGTAAACTGAGCTGTTTTGTGTTACAACTCTCAGATTTTTTTTTTATCATTTAGCTACAAATATGTGATTCAACCCAAATTAATCAGGATAAGTCCCACAAATGTGTCCGTCCATATACTGTTTTTGGTCAGATATAGAGGAGTGATTGGTTTATGCCCTCCAGTCCTCCAATATTCTGACTGAGTGTCCCTAGAAGCAGATGGAATATGGACCACCACCATGGGCAGGCCCTGGAGTTTAGTGGACAGCAACCATAAATTCCACTTTATTTGTGTGTAAATGTATGTTTAATTAGTTTGAAGTCATTTATAATTCATAATTTTTCACTTGTTAAATGTTTTAGTTTATTATGATTTACACTCTGTGCAGGTTAAGCATTGGCTGAATGGATTATTTGTAGCTCAAAAACCAGCTTTGGCTAGAGTAAGATGCTTATTTTGGTCTCTTATCTGTTAATCCACTTTTTTATAGGATTGGTGTTCCCTAGATTGTGTGCCAGTTGCTGCTATGTCTGAAACCGGTAACACCACAGTCTGTTTACCTCAGCTGTCAAGTGAGGAAGTGAGGAAGAGGATGAAAAAGAGGAGAGAACAGTGGCGATGAAGAGATACTGAGAAAGAGATAATAAAATATAAATGCATAAGAGGTCACATACAGTTTGAAAGATTTGTCTGTGATCTTTACATTTAAACTAACGCAGAATTAATACTTTGAAACAGTTTGCAAACACATCAATTAATACTTTTATGTGTTCCCCTTTTTTTCTGAATTCTGAATCAGCAATCTTCAAATATCATTCTGTTGTAACGTAGAGGATTTAATTGGATTAAAAGAAAATCTCTTCTCTAACGACTTGTTTTATGTGTCTATTCCAGTAACACAGGATGACTGGCAACCACTTGGGAACTATGGATCACTAGGGAAAAGTTAGTGATACCTGATCACTGTAAAATAGATTGCTAAGCCCAATTATACAGGCCAGGTTACCTAGCCTCTGCTTGCTAGGGAAAAAGGGTATTCTCCAACCTGTAGATAAAAGGTTGATGGGGATTGCTTGCTGTCACTAGGTGAATTTGACTGCATAGAGGTACACAATGCTGTAACTCTAACACCTAATATTACCCTTTGGGTAGTAATTATTTATTCATTGATTGCATGGTATCCAACATACAGTATTGGGAGCCTTGGGATATGCTAGTTGGTGAATTACTCTCAACTCTGTCACTAACCCTGTCAAACCATTTTAAGCAAGTGGACTAAAATAGAAATGATCAGCCAAATGTTTTTTACTTTTCTAAACCTAAACTGGCTAAATTGGTCACTTTTGATTTTTAAGAGTTAATGTTTTTTCTTTCTTTTTTTTTTCTTTTTTTTTTTAAGATTGTAAAGAAAACTTTAATCTTTATGTCCTTTGAACAACTCTTCTGTGGTGTTATGTAGATGCATCAAGTCTGAAAAGCAACTAAGAAATAAATGAAATCGAGATGCAGCAAGCAGCTCGCGGGGAGAGGAACTTTTCTCTGCTGGAATTCATAATTCATTTTTAAATAATATATTCAAAGAATACATGATTTGAATGGATGGAACTGTTGACTAAAAAAATAGAAATGAGCTGAGTCCAAGGTGCAACTTTTGAATAGATACAAGAGCATATTATTACTATTGTTGTTCTGTGAAAATGTCATAGTGAGTGTAGGGGAAACTTGCAGAGGAAGGAAAGCTAATGCTGCAATAGCTCTTAAAGGTTAGGTTATATTCAACATTGGGCATAGCTACCATTTATAAAGGTTAAAACACTTACATTACGAACTAACATGAGTGCCACAGTCAAGGTACATTGATAGCAAAAATAGCCACAAAAATATTAAACAACTTTTGGAATGAATGCTTTAGGGATTCAGACAAACAATATAATACCACAGTAACTGTCACGGCTGGGCAGCAGTCGTGTGGTGGAATGAAAGAGGACCCAAGATGCAGATGGCAGTGGAGATGCAGGTGGAGATTTATTTACAGTGAAAAACCCAAGGTGAGGGCAGAACTAAACATAAACCTAAACTGGGGAAACTAACACAAACAGAGGTAAACACAAACAAAGTAAAACAGGAAACTCACAGACTGTTTCACAATACCAACTCGGGGACACGAACAGAACACAGAGGAAGGACACAGGTAGGGATGATAGAAACACTAAACACACAACAAACACAACACAACCATAAGAACGAATACAAAACAGCAGAAAATGGAAAATAATAACAATAAACTCAAAACACTGGGTCAACGACCCAGGACCATGACAGTAACACTCTGCATGGGTTTACTTTTCACACAAATAAAATATAAAAGTCTGATGTACATTCATTAGAAAACAATAACATACCTCAGGACAACCAAAAGCCTCTATTAGACACTAACTGTTTAATCCTTTGATTCAAATTACTTATAGCAATGTTTAAACGATTTGTCTGCAACATTTTGCTGATATCCAAATGTGGAGCTATGTTTGGATGTTAGCATTGGTATTTTGGTGGCAGTCTGGATTTTTGGAGCCAAAATTCTTGTTTTTGGATGAGAAGGTTGAGCACCAGGTTATCAGCAAATGTCAGTAAGCTGTATCCAAAAACTGCATGGGCACACAGATAATAATAATAATAATGATAGTTTTTTTTCTCTGCTACATACAGATGGATCACTGGATAGATAACAGTAACATTTTTATTAACACAACAAACAAATGAATAAAATCTACAGGTTAAAGGTATTGTTGAATAGTTGAGTTTTGAGGAGCTTTTTAAATGAGTTCAGTGTTGGCGCATTGTGCAGCTCAAATGGAAGAAAATTCAGAGGGTGGTGGATGCTACACTGAAATCTCTTTTCACAAGTATATGGAGGTTGGTGCAAGGGATAGAAAGTAAACCCATGACTGGGGGAGTGGGGAGTTCTGTGGATTTTGTCAAATCTTTTAGGGTTGACAAGCAGAGGCGGAGGCAGACATTTGATACACCCGGGGCTTAGCCCTAAAGGGTAGTATGCATGTGGGATTTGGGGTGGGGGGTTAGAAATGACTGAAAGATTAATTGGCTCTGTTTTGAGTTTTGTTCAAAAAAGAATGACTTTCATATAGGGAAAAATATATATCACATCTGCAGGACACCTTAAACTAGTTTTTTAATTAAGCAGCACGGCAGAACAAAGTCGGGGCTGTATCAAGACACACAGACTAAACCCCAATTCAACCAGACCCAGAACCAGGGGCGATTTTAGCCCATTTTTGGGGGGAGCTTCAAAATGAATCAAAGCACCCCCAAAGATTTCTTACTTTTTTTCCCCACAATATTTGCTGTTTGTGTGACACACTACTAAAAATATAAAAAGATTACAGTACTTGGTTTAAATGTAACATTTCAACAACAAAAGTATAGATATCCCCCCCTCCCAAAATGGTTTGTTCCAGCTCGCCTCTCCCCTACTCTGGCTCTAGTGCTCTTGCTGCCAGAGCGATAGTGGCTGAGACGCAGCAGAGCGGAGGTGTAAGAGCCTGGCTTAAAACAGGACATATTAGCTGCATTTAACCTTCAGTTACTCTTTATATAGTTAGGTAGGAGTCAGACCAGGTTTCTTTTCAGCTGAAAAACATTACACCCAGGTAACCTGCAGTGTTGAAAACGTGTTTTCCGACGATGTTTGCTACCCTACAATCCGTCCTGCTCTGTAGTAAAATCAGCTACATTTGACCGTCCTGTTGCTCCCATTGAAATTTATATAACCTATTTAAAATCTAAAAATTTAAATTGTCCGTAGCCTACTGTTGTTACCACTTTCCTGTTTGAAATGGATACTAACTAGCTAACTGACTGGATGCCCATTAACCTTATAACTCCTGGTGTGTGTGTGTGTGTGTGTGTGTGTGTGTGTGTGTGTGTGTGTGTGTGCGTGTGTGTGTGTGTGTGTGTAATCGATATATGAGTAATGGATATAAGGAAGTTTTTTCAAAAAAAGGAGCCACATTCAGGTAAAAGTGTAAGATCAAATGATCCATCAATAAAGGATAATGTTGGATCAGTGTTTCAATATTTATATCTTTTATTAGATGTTCATGTGGTTTGGTTATTTGCCTTTTGGTTGAAAGTACACTGAGAGAGGACTTTTTGCTAGTGATCTTAATAGTATTTTTTTCATATTAATGTGATTTTTCATCTAATTTAATACAATCTATTTGTGTACGATTGTCAGTCCGAACAGGGAGAGAGGAAAGAGGGAATGTCAGGAGAAAGTACAAGATCAGGAAGAACCAGGTAAGAAAACAGAGAGGGAAAAGTGACAGACAAAACAGAAACTGTTAAACTGACAAAGAAAAAAACAACTAATTTTACTCACACAATCTGGAAGTTGTGTTCTCCCTATATTAAAGCTGCTATACAGAATCTGCTAAACAAACTGGGTTGAAACATTTTTGACCCTCTTTAACAACATTCCAACATTATAATTGATTGGGGAGAATAAAATGAATTATATATTTTTATGTAGTTCAGCCACAACTCTACTAAAACCTCAGCCAGTAGGTAGGCCAACTTTTGGACCGTACAGTTGTCTGTATGACTGCCACAGTACGTACGTGAGGAGCTGTAAAGAGAAGCAGGAGTGCTCTGTTTATATTCTAAAAATGTTTTAAGCTAGCTTGTTTCAAAGATTCTGTACAGCAGCTTTAAATGTTTTCCAAAAGCACACATACACTTACCTTATCAGTGTTCCTCAAACTTTTTACAGTGTGTACCACCTGATAAAAAATGCCAAGCTCTGCTAAGTACCACTATGAAAGCATGAAAGTCACAAATCTTACAACACAAAATTAGTATTATTAAATTAGTCAAATTAGTATCTGCAGTAAAGATTTTTTCATTCAATTCAATTCAATTTTATTTATATAGCGCCAAATCACAACAAAAGTCGCCTCAAGGCGCTTCATAGATACAGAGAAAAACCCAACAATCATATGACCCCCTATGAGCAAGCACTTTGGCGACAGTGGGAAGGAAAAACTCCCTTTTAACAGGAAGAAACCTCCGGCAGAACCAGGCTCAGGGAGGGGCGGCCATCTGCTGCGACCGGTTGGGGTGAGAGAAGGAAGACAGGATAAAGACATGCTGTGGAAGAGAGACAGAGGTTAATAACAGATATGATTCAATGCAGAGAGGTCTATTAATACATAGTGAGTGAGAAAGGTGACTGGAAAGGAAAAACTCAATGCATCATGGGAATCCCCCGGCAGCCTACATCTATTGCAGCATAACAAAGGGAGGATTCAGGGTCACCTGGTCCAGCCCTAACTATATGCTTTAGAAAAAAGGAAAGTTTTAAGCCTAATCTTAAAAGTAGAGATAGTGTCTGTCTCCCGAATCCAAACTGGAAGCTGGTTCCACAGAAGAGGGGCCTGAAAACTGAAGGCTCTCCCTCCCATTCTACTTTTAAATACTCTAGGAACAACAAGTAGGCCTGCAGAGCGAGAGCGGAGCGCTCTAATAGGGTGATATGGTACTACAAGGTCATTAAGATAAGATGGGGCCTGATTATTTAAGACCTTGTATGTGAGGAGCAGGATTTTGAATTCAATTCTGGATTTAACAGGAAGCCAATGAAGGGAAGCCAAAACAGGAGAAATATGCTCTCTCTTTCTAGTCCCTGTCAGGACTCTTGCTGCAGCATTTTGGATTAGCTGAAGGCTTTTCAGTGAGTTTTTTGGACATCCTGATAATAATGAATTACAGTAGTCCAGCCTGGAAGTAATAAATGCATGAACTAGTTTTTCAGCGTCACTCTGAGACAGGATATTTCTAATTTTAGAGATGTTGCGCAAATGGAAGAAAGCAGTCTTACATATTTGTTTAATATGTGCGTTGAAGGACATGTCCTGGTCAAAAATGACTCCAAGGTTCCTCACCGCATTACTGGAGGCCAAGGTAATGCCATCCAGAGTAAGAATCTGATTAGATACCATATTTCTAAGATTTTCAGGGCCGAGTACAATAACCTCAGTTTTATCTGAATTAAGAAGCAGAAAGTTAGCGGCCATCCAGGTCTTTATGTCTTTAAGACATTCCTGCAGTTTAACTAATTGGTGTGTGTTATCTGGCTTCATGGACAGATAGAGCTGGGTGTCATCTGCATAGCAGTGACAATGTATGCTATGTCTTCTAATGATACTGCCTAAGGGAAGCATGTATAATGTAAACAGAATTGGTCCTAGCACTGAACCCTGTGGAACTCCATAATTAACCTCAGTGTGTGAAGAGGACTCTCCATTTACATGCACGAATTGGAGTCTATTAGATAGATATGATACAAACCACTGCAGCGCAGTACTTGTAATACCTACAGCATGTTCTAATCGCTCTAATAGGATATTATGATCAACAGTATCGAACGCTGCACTGAGGTCTAGCAGGACAAGCACAGAGATGAGTCCACTGTCAGAGGCCATAAGAAGATCATTTGTAACCTTCACTAAAGCTGTTTCTGTGCTGTGCTGAGCTCTGAAACCTGACTGAAACTCTTCAAATAAACCATTCCTCTGCAGATGATCTGTTAGCTGTTTGACAACTACTCTTTCAAGGATTTTTGATATGAAAGGAAGGTTGGAGATTGGCCTATAATTAGCTAAGACTGCTGGGTCTAGAGATGGCTTTTTGAGTAAAGGTTTAACTACAGCCAGCTTGAAGGCCTGTGGTACATAGCCGATTATTAGAGATAGGTTGATCATATTTAAGATCGAAGAATTAATTAATGGCAGGACTTCTTTGAGCAGTTTTGTAGGAATGGGGTCTAAAAGACACGTTGATGGTTTGGAGGAAGTAATTATTGAAGTTAACTCAGAAAGATCAATTGGAGAAAAAGAGTCTAACTTAATATCAATGGTACTAAGAGTAGCTGTAGATAATATTACATCTGTGGGATGATTATTGGTAATTTTTTCTCTAATGATAAAAATTTTATTTGTGAAGAAGTTCATGAAGTCATTACTAGTTAACGTTAAAGGGATGGTTGGCTCAAAAGAGCTCTGACTTTTTGTCAGCCTGGCTACAGTGCTGAAGAGAAACCTAGGGTTGTTCTTATTTTCTTCAATCAGTGATGAATAGTAAGATGTTCTGGCTTTGCGGAGGGCTTTCTTATAAAGCAGCAAACTATTTCTCCAGGCTAAATGATGATCCTCTAGATTTGTGACACGCCATTTCCTCTCCAGATTACGAGTCATCTGCTTTAGGGTACGTGTTTCAGAATTATACCACGGAGTCAGGTACTTCTGATTTGAGGCCTTAGTTTTCACAGGAGCTACAGTATCCAGAGTCGTACGTAGTGAGGAGGTGAAATTATTAACAAGATAATCGACCTCTGTTGGGGTAGCGTTCAGATAGCTGCTTTGCTCTGTGTTGGTACAGGGCATTGGAGATGATAACAGTGGGTGGATTATATTCTTAAACTTAGTTACAGTGCTTTCAGAAAGACATCTACTTTGATAAAGTCTACTCTTCACCGCTGTGTAATCAATTATTGTAAAAGTAAATGTTATCAGGAAATGATCAGACAGGAGAGGGTTTTCAGGAAACACTGTTAAATGTTCAGGTTCGATGCCATATGTTAAAACAAGATCTAGAGTGTGATTAAAGTGGTGGGTGCATTGTATACATTCCACCACAGGCAAAGCCTCCATTTATATATATATATATTTTTTTAATATTTTGTAATAATTTATTTGTAATAATTTAAGTCTCATTTAGGGCTGGGTATCCTCACTGTTTTCTAGAATCGATTCGATTCCGATTCACAAGGTCCCGAATCGATTCGATCCACGATTCAATTCAATTCGATTCGATTCAATTTGATTTAAATCTGGGAAAATTTGCCTCAGACAGTCAGGAATATTATAATTCAGATCAGTACATTTACATATTTTTGCATCTATAAAAAGGAAGCTGACACTTGCAAGACTTTATCAAAGGTGTAAGCATCACAGCAGATGCCTCTGTGTCAAAGTAGCTGAAGATAAAACACAGAAAAACATGAAGGTGATTTTCCTGGCCTGGGATTTTATAAAAATATTCTGCAGTACATCAAAAATGAAAGAAAACCATTAATCAACATATGAACATTACCTCTGAAGTTACAGCGGTTTTATTAGAGACACGTTTTGCATTTTGCATAATTTAAAAAACTTTACATTTGTTCAGAAGCCTATTGAACAGCAGAAATGAGGCTACAGTTGTAGCCACAGCTGCCCTGGGGTAGACTGACAGAAGCGAGGCTGCCATGTCGCGCCATCGGCCCTTCTGGCCATCACCAGTAGGCGGTAGGTGAAGGACACAATGACCGAGACTGTCCGAGCCGGGGCTCGAACCGGCAACCTTCCGATTACAAGGTGAACGCCCAACTCATGAGCCACGGTCGCTCATTGTGGCTGATTTTAGACAGGATGGGATGGCTGCATGATCCAGTGAGAGGTTGAAGAGTCTGGTGAAGATGAGGGTGAGCTGGTGTGCGCATGCTCTTAGTACCTTGCCAGGTACTCCGTCTGGACCGGCCGCCTTCCTGGGGTTCACTGCTAGGAGCACAAGTCTGACATTGTGCTCAGGTTTTCTGTTTTCGCAGTGCTGCCTCTGTGGTTGATGATGTCTTGCATTCCCTGCCACACCTCCCGTGTGTTGTTGCTGGACAGGTGGGACTCAATGTTTCTTTTGAGGTCTGGCTCGGCTTTTTTAATCCCCCTTTTCAGGTCAGCTCGAGCAGCCCTGTACAGAGCTCTGTCACCTGACCTGAAGGCGGCATCGCAAGCTTTGAGGAGTGAGCGGGCCTCGCTGGTCATCCAAGGTTTTTGGTTTGGGAAAACCCGAATGCTTTTGTCCACTGTCACATTTGCAGTACAGAACTTGATGTAGTCCAGTACTGATCCTGTGAAAGTTTCTAGTTCCTGGTGTTCAAATATGTCCCAGTCTGTCTCTGTGAAGCAGTCCTGTAGTTTGGAGAGAGCATTTTCCGGCCAGGTTGTAACAGTCTTTGTGGTGGGCCTGACACTGCGCCTGAGGGGGGTGTAGGCTGGGGAGAGCAGGAGGGCGAGGTGGTTGGACTGACCGAGGTGGGGGAGGGGTATGGCTCTATATGCATGCTTGATGTTGGAGTAAACATGATCTAGAGTGTTTTCTCCTCTGGTGGGACATTTGACATGCTAATAGAACTTTGGGAGTACAGTCTTTATGTTGGCCTTATTAAAGTCACCTGCAATTATGTGAACACCGTCCGGGTGGGCGCGCTGCTGTTCGTTAATGGTGTTCAGCAGGATAGAGAGCGCCGTGTTTACGTTGGTATCGGGTGGAATGTACACAGCCGTGATGATCACTACTGTTAGCTCTCTCGGTAGAAAAAAAGGCCGGCATCTTACTGACATGTACTCGAGGTTCAGGGAGCAGTGACTGTTTATAATTGTCCCGTTGTTGCACCAGCTTTCATGCACGTAAATACAGAGCCCTCCCCCCCCCTGCTCTTACCGGAGTCCTTTGTCCTATTGTTGTAACTTTATTGCAGTTTTGTTTGATAACAGCATTTTGATTATTTTGTAAGTGATTTAAGTGTTAGTCACATGTTTAGTGAGAGCTGTTAATTATAGATTTAATTTTCTGCTAAAAGGGAGCATTTAACAGGTATTTTCATTAGAAAACTGTGTTTCCCAGAATCCTTTGTGGTAGACGAAAGTTACTCTGGGTTTTAGCTAGCAAAGAAAGTTTGGGAAGCCATTATATGTTGCTCTGATGTCGAGCAGTTTATTTGTTGTACATTCCCCTTTTTGAAGCCTTATATAAAGACTATCGTTTCTCCAATTGATGTCCGATCCATTTTTTTGGCTAAGTGGATTCGCCACAACATTTTTTGGTGCCGAAACCCGGGAGAAATGAGCGAACAGGATTTACATGGAGCCGCCGCCACCGGGGCTGCGGGAGTGGCGGATGACGAGCATCAGAGAGAAATGGAAAGAACAAAACGGAAACGTGGGACGATAAGAGGTGCTACCACACGACTTGTACATCAAATTGACTCCGAAATGGCTAAACCAGATCCGGACACTGACCATCTGAGCACATTACTGGAAATGCTGTCGGCAAAGGAGCTCAGCTTGTATGCTTTAGATAGTGAAATAGAACGTAAAACAGCTCTGGATGACCTGGAAATGGAGATCGAAAGCGCAGAGGAATATAAGGAGCGCATCATCCTGTCCAAGAGCCGTGCACGGCGCATAATTAAGAGAAATGAGGATTGCCGCGAACGAGCCGCGCATCAAAGGGTGAGTGACGTTAGCTCTGCTCATTCATTGGCACAGAGAGCATCGGTAAAGCTTCCTAAGCTGATCATTCACAAATATGATGGAGATGCCAGTTTGTGGCAGGAGTTTTGGAGTCAATATGAAGCTGTTATTTACCACAATGATGCACTATGCAAAAGAGAGAAGTTTACCTATTTGAAAACCTATCTCACTGGCCAAGCAGCAAAGGCAGTTGCAGGACTGATGTTGACAGATGAAAATTATGACAACGCAATTGAGTTACTGCAAAACCGATTTGGAAGAAAGGATGTAGTAATTAGTGCGCACATGTCAAAACTGCTGAACCTCACACCTGTTAAAAAATCCTCTGATGTGCATGCTTTGAGGCAGCTATATGATGAATGTGAAATTCAGATCAGAAGTTTAGAGTCATTGGGTGTAGTGTCAGAAAGCTACGGAAGCATGTTATGCCCAATATTGCTAAAGATGATTCCAGATGATATAGCTCTTGAATACAGCGGTCAGAGAAATGGAGATGAAGAGTGGAAAGTGTCAGAAATGGTCACATTCCTACAGAAGGAGGTTCAGAGCAGGGAAAGAGCGCTGCAAATTACAAAGTTGTACAACCCACAGAAAGCTGAAAATAAACTGTACAAGCCACCGTTCAGTGATGTGAGGTTTAAAAGGCCTAGCATACAATCTACCGCTGCCCTGTACACAGCCAGCCAGAAACAAAACACCTGTATATTCTGTGAGAGTGACGATCACAAATCGCAAAACTGCCCAAATAATGACGCACTTCAAAGAAAGGACAAGTTAAAGAGAATGGGGAGATGTTTTGTGTGTTTGGAACAGAAACACATTGCAAGATTCTGTGAGACCAAGAATGTGTCCTGTGAGAAATGTGGACGGAGACATCACGTTGCTGTGTGCGGTGGTGAAAGGGTGGATGTACAGGCCCCATCCCAACCAGAAGAAGCAGTGGTCTCCTCCGTGCTCCCTCATTCAGTAAGAGTGAAACCAGGTGAACAGAATACTGTGTTGCTACAGACTGCAAAGGTGTGGATTGAAGGCCCGTCAGGCAGAAGGATAGCTCGTTGCTTATTAGATGGAGGCAGCCAAAGAAGCTTCATACATGAAACGTTTGTGAAGAGCCTAAATTTACCAGTTATAAGGCAAGAGACATTGACACTACACACATTTGGATCCTCCTTTCCCACAAGATCACAGCGCGGCATAGTGAAGGTTATGCTACAAAATATCTGGGATCCTAGCCAGAGTATTGTAATAGAAGCTGAGGAGACCCCACAAGTGTGCTCGGCAATAATGAAGGTTCCTGGTGAACAGATCCAGCATGAGCTTAAGAAGAGAGGACTACAACTGGCTGACTTCCCAGGATCCATCGAGGAACCAGAGCTTGCTGTCCTCATAGGAGCTGACTACTATTGGCAGTGACAGGAAGGGTGGAGAGACTTACAGAAACATTGGTGGCACTGGAGAGCACCTTTGGATGGTCTGTTCAGGGCCAGTCTCTGCATCAACTGTTACAGAGGCAACCTGCATGTTCATTCCATGTGAGGAAGAGAAACTCCTCTCCAAGCAACTGAAAGCATTCTGGGAAATAGAGTCTCTGGGTATTACAAATGAGACAACAAAGAACCCAGAAGATGATGAGGCTCTGCAGATGTTTGAGAGAACGACTATGTTTAAAGATGGACGATATCAGGTGGAGTTGCCATGGAAGCCAGAAAAGGTAGAGCTCTCAGACAACTATAGAGTTGCCAAAAAACGGCTGAAATGTCTGAGTAAAAGATTTAAGAAGGATGTCACACTCTTCAGCAGGTATAATCAAGTGGTGGAGGACTACTTGGACCAGAACATTGCAGAGGAAGTGACACCAAACAGCAGCACAGATTCTGTAATGTATTATATGCCTCACCATGCAGTGCTGAGAGAGGACAAAGCAACTACAAAATTAAGAGTGGTTTTTGATGCATCGTCCCATGAAGAAGGCTGTCTGTCGTTGAATGACTGCTTATTTACGGGCCCAAATTTGAATCCAGATCTGCTCAGTGTTCTCCTTAGATTTAGGGAACACGAAATCGCCTTTCTGGCAGACATAAAACAAGCATTCCTGCAAATACGTCTTGCAGAAAGGGACAGAGATGCAGTCAGGATCCTGTGGTTCTCAGGTGCACCGAATGGAGAAGTGAATGATCACCTGCGCATTCTGAGGATGACGAGAGTGGTGTTTGGAGTTACACCAAGCCCGTTTCTGCTTGCAGCGACAATTCAAAGACATCTAAAACAATATGAAACAAGCCAACCACAAGTGGTGAATACAATAAGGGAGTCACTTTACGTAGATGACTTCATTTCAAGTACACGCTCAGTGGAAGAGGCGTATCACATAACGACGAATGCCAAAGAAATACTGGCGGCTGCTGGTATGGAGCTTTGCAAATGGATGACAAACTCAGCTGAACTGAGGCAGAAATGGGAGAAGAGCTCCACAAACTACACGATGGCACCTGAAACGAATGGAGTAGCATTAAAGGTGCTTGGATTAGTGTGGAGGCCAGAGCCAGATGATTTCACCTTTGACCTTAGTTCACTAGTGAGGCTTCTAACAGAGAAGAAAGGAACCAAACGAAGCGTGCTGCAGTCCTCAGCACGAATTTATGACCCACTTGGGTTTCTGAACCCCTTCACCATTAGGGTCAAGTGCATGTTCCAAGCAATGTGGGAGAGGGGGCTCTCCTGGGATGAAGAATTGCCACCAGATCTGGCACAAGAATGGCAACAGTGGTGTTCAGAGCTTACTCAGTTACACCAGCTCACCATACCAAGGTGGTACCAAATCAATATGCAACAAGAAAGCAAAGATGGCTTGGAATTACATGTGTTTTGTGATGCCAGTGAAAGGGCATACAGTGCTGTGGCCTATCTGCAAGGCAAAACACGAGAAGGAGAAACGACAATGAGCTTGGTCGCATCTAAAGCCAGGGTGGCTCCCCTAAAGAAAATGACGTTGCCACATCTGGAACTCATGGGAGCCGTGATTGGGGCCAGATTGGCGAACAACTTGATCAGCTCGCTGAAGATGGAGCAAGCCCATCTCATCCTCCACCCGAACTGCAAATACTCTGGATTTGCAGTTCGGCACAAAGGTGGAAACCGTTTGTTGCAAATCGAGTGACTGAGATCCAGACTCTTACGAGTCCATCTTCATGGTCACACATCCCAGGAAAGGCTAATCCCGCTGACCTGCCCACAAGAGGACAATCAGTGGAGGCCCTACTACAAAACCAGCTATGGTGGAATGGCCCCAGTTTTCTTGTATCAGAAGATCGGATACATGAGTCTGAAGATGAAAACATTTCAGACAAGATGAACTTAAATCCAGTTATCAAATAGCCATGCAGTTTGCTGCTAATGACACTGACTTCTGTGAACCAATACTGAAGCTTGAGAGTTGCAGCGAACTGAAGAGAGTGCTCAGAGTGACAGCATGGATTAGGAGGTTCATAGCTAATGCAAAAACAACCATGCAACCAAAGATGCGAGGTGAGCTGACAGCAAATGAGCTTCTTGATGCTGAGAAGTACTGGATTAAGGTTGCACAACATCACAGTTTTAACCAGGAGGTCCAGAGACTGAAGGTAGGAAAACCTATGATGAATGACAGTAAGATTCAGGAACTGAAACCATTCCTTGATGAAGATGAGCTGCTTAGTGTTGGAGGCAGGCTGCAGCAGTCGGACTTCACATTCAGAGAGCAGCATCCTTGGATTCTGCCAAACAAACACAGATTTTCAGAACTGCTGATACAGGACTGTCACAAAAGGGTGATGCATTCAGGAGTGAGGGACACTCTTGTACAAATAAGAGAGAGATATTGGATCATCCGGGCTTGGCAGCTGGTTAAGAGCATTGTGACCAGATGCACTGTGTGTAAGAGGTTTAAGGCAAAGGCTGGGCATCAGCTAACTGCACCTTTGCCTAGGGACCAAATATCCGAGTCACCACCATTCGAAGTTACAGGTGTGGATTTTGCTGGGCCACTCTATGTGAAAACAGAGGATTCTGTGAAAAGTTCCTACATTGCCCTATTTACCTGTGCTGTGACACGAGCGGTCTATTTAGAGCTTGTGTCAGATCAGTCAACTGAGACATTTTTGCTAGCGTTGAAGAGATTCATTGCCAGGAGAGGGCTATGCAGAGTTATATATTCTGACAATGCCAGAACATTTAAGAGAGCAGACCAAGATTTGAAGGAACTGTGGAAGACAATTAAAGACCCACATTTCCTGGAGTTTTTTTCGGAAAGAGGAATTACTTGGAAGTTCATTGCAGAAAGAGCAGCCTGGTGGGGTGGATTCAGGGAACGTCTTGTCAGATCAGTGAAAATCTGTCTCAAGAAGGTGTTAGGTAGAGCTTCACTCCACTTTGAAGAAATGTGTACTGTGTTGGCGGAAGTCGAAGCTACTCTGAACTCTAGGCCTCTCACCTTTGTGCACAACGAGATAAATGAACCGCAACCACTTACTCCAGCCCACTTTTTGGTGGGCAAACGACTGACATCTCTACCACCCAAGTCAATCCCAAAGGACACACACAATCCAACACCTAACAAAGAGGATATTACTCGGAGATGGAGATACCGGCAGAAACTTATGACCAACTTCTGGAACACCTGGAGAAGGGACTATCTGTTGGAGCTGAAGTCAGCTCATTGCTGTGACGCTTCAAAGCCTACACCCCTAAAACTAGGGGATGTCGTGCTCATTGGGCATGACAACCTCCCCAGACAAGTGTGGAAACTTGGAAGAATTGAAGAAATGTTACCTGGTCGAGACGGTCTTGTTAGATCTTGCTTAGTTCGCACGACAACGGGGACTCTGTTAAGAAGACCGATTCAGTTGTTGTATAACCTAGAGCTTTAGATGAACAGATTGTTCATCGGGGGGGAGGATGTTGTAACTTTATTGCAGTTTTGTTTGATAACAGCATTTTAATTATTTTGTAAGTGATTTAAGTGTTAGTCACATGTTTAGTGAGAGCTGTTAATTATAGATTTAATTTTCTGCTAAAAGGGAGCATTTAACAGGTATTTTCATTAGAAAACTGCGTTTCCCAGAATCCTTTGTGGTAGACGAAAGTTACTCTGGGTTTTAGCTAGCAAAGAAAGTTTGGGAAGCCATTATATGTTGCTCTGAAGTCGAGCAGTTTATTTGTTGTACATTCCCCTTTTTGAAGCCTTATATAAAGACTATCGTTTCTCCAATTGATGTCCGATCCATTTTTTTGGCTAAGTGGATTCGCCACAACACCTATCCCAGCGGAGCAGAGTGCGGCCTGCTAGCTGCACGCTAGCATCGGGTATTCCTGGGTGAAGCCAGGTTTCGGTGATGATCAAGGCACAGCAGTCTCGAACTGCTGTGCCTTGGGTGGCTATAGGTCAGGTGGCAGAGCAGGTCAGCCACTAATCAGAAGGGCGGTGGTTCAATCTCAGGCTGCCTCCTGGCTGCATGCCAAATATCCTTGGGCAAAATACTAACCCCATGTTGCCTACTGGTGGTGGTCAGAGGGCCCGGTGGCGCCAGTGTCCGGCAGCCTCACCTCTGTCAGTGCGCCCCAGGACAGCTGTGGCTACAATGTAGCTTGCCATCACCAGTGTGTGAATGTGTGTGTGAATGGGTGGATGACTGGATGTGTAAAGTGCTTTGGGGTCCTTAGGGACTGAGTAAAGCGCTATACAAATGCAGGCCATTTACCATAGCGATTTCCCACTAGTTGTAATTCCAGGTCATCGGTTTTTTGCACGGGGGATCTGGCGTTGGAGAGAGCAGCTCGGCAGAGGTGGTTTGTTTTTTAGCCCCAGCATAATGCCAGACCTACGGCCCCGCTTTTGCTTCCTCTCCCTCCATCTGCACCGCCGCCAAGTCCCGATAACAATCCACGGGGAGCCCGGTGGTCTCGCTATGTGATCCGGGATGTTGTGCGTGCGAAGAAAGTCCAGTGAAAAAGATGTTTGATGCTGGTCACCAATGTCTATGAGGCTCTGGCGGGTGTATCAAGAAAAGGAGAGCTGATAGTGCAGAAAAAAATAAGAAGGACATACAAACTAAACAAACTAAACAAAAGAAAGGAGTACTGAGACGGAGAGCCGTAAGCCGCTGCAACAGTGTGCGCCGCCATCTTAGGGTTAGATGCCTTTGGGACATCAGAACTAGATCATAGTAGCACTAAAAATCATCATAGACCTGCACTACACTTATTTTTTAATTCTACAAAAGTACACTATTTAGATTGAGAAAAGTTTATATAATTATTTAGCCTGCATAACTTAATAAATATAGAATTTGAAAAATAACAAACCAAAAAAGAAACACTAGGTACGATGATACGGTGATACTTTTGGTAAACAACCATTTGACTAACATGTGTGTCTCACCTGCTCTTGTTCCCTCTCTGTTCTGTCCTCATTCTCCATCTCCCTCTTTGTTCATCTCTCTCTCTCTGTTCCTCTCTCTCCCTCTTTGTGCTGACAATCAAGAAAAACACCAACATCAGCAAATATAGAGTTGAAACCAGATATTTACAAACTCTTCAGATAAAAACACAAACACTTTTTTTAATTGTAACATCAAATTAATTTTTTTAGGTTGATAAATATAAAAAACATATTTGTTAACTTTAAGAGTAAACAGAGAAACTATCTGTATTTCTTAATTGTAAATGGCACCAAATTGTATTCAAAATTGAGCCACACTTATGGAGCTCCACGATTCTTTTCCTGGTGTTTTGGTTGACATCTCTTGATTTTCCCATTTCAAAGAAACAGGCTCACTGTCAGGGTTCCTGGGTCGTTGACCCAGTGTTTTCCGTTTTGTCATCTTCAGTTTATTTTCACATCTGTTTTCTGTGCCAGCATACCGCCTGCGTATTGTGTTCCAGTTATTCCCACGTATCATTAGTTAGATTATGTTCAGCTGGGTACTCACCGGTCTTTCATTATCATCCTCACCAGTCTGTGTATTTAAGCCCTCTGTTTCTATTCATTCACTGTCGTGTCATTAATGTTACGTTGTCCTTCCCGTGTGTTCCCTCAGTTCAGTCAGCCTGTTACATCCTGGGAGGCTGTGGGAGTGTGTGGGCGTGGTGTTGTCTTCTCCCTCTCCTCCTCCTTCGTTCTGGCCCCTCCCTCTGCCCCTGCCTTCTCCTTTAGGTCACACCTGCTGCTCATCTGCTCTCGTTACAACCAATTACCCTCAGGGGTGATATAAGCTGGAGAAGAGCAGTGTGGAGGAGGAGGGAGAGGTTTCTGGTGGATTTCCTCTGTGCTGGTCAGAGTGTGCTACTGGCTTAGGTGTGGAACAGCCTTCTGGTGTGTGACCAGCCTTCTGGTGTGTGACCAGCCTTCTGGTGTGTGACCAGCCTTCTGGTGTGTGACCAGCCTTCTGGTGTGTGACCAGCCTTCTGGTGTGTGACCAGCCTTCTGGTGTGTGACCAGCCTTCTGGTGTGTGGCTCTTTGTGAGTAGTGTTTAACTGAGCAGTGATTGCCCATGAGTGACGGCGGCCTTCATTAGTTTGTGTGGCCTGCCTGGATATTGTTTGCTAGCAGCGTTGCTGTCTCTTTCTGTTGAAGCCTTATTGTTGCTTTCTTTGTTGAAGTGGTCATTACCACTTTGGGTTGACCTCCCTGATTTCTCATTAAAGCAGCGGTGCTGTCTCCTTTTGTTGTTGCCATTTGTATGATTATTGAGGTGTTTGCCTACAATAAAGATCTATTTTATGTTAAATACCTCTGCCTGGCGTTCTTTTCATTCCACCTGGATCTAACTGTTACTGTCCCCCACCCTCATCGCCTAGACTTTTAAATGGGGACGTAACAAAGTGGGGGCTCGTCCGGGATCGGAATGAAAGGAATTGGGTTAATTACAAGTGTGAACAGGTGTTTGTGTGTTGTGTGAAGGTCATTTGGCTAGCTGCTGCTCTCCCCGGCTAGCACAGGGGAGTGTCTAGCTGAGCATTTGCTCTTCCTTCGGACACTCGTTTTTTGTTTTGCCTTTTTTATTTTCGGAGCAAACCCGGGTGGGGATTAATTCTCTGTTGGGGGTAGGCTTGTCGGTGCCTGTGGCACTTGATGATTTGCCTTTAAATTGGCCTCGAGCCTGGTACGCTCCAGAAGCTAGGACAGGCTAGAGTCTGAGTAGGCAGGACTGGGGGGAGTGTGGGTAGAATTTTTTAATTAATGGTTGACTTGACACAACACATTTTTATTTCGCCTGTTTTTGGTTCTGTAGTGAAGGCGGGGTGTGTGTGTGTGTGTGTGTGTGTGTGTGTGTGTGTGTGTGGCCCTTTAGTGATTTGCTTGTGTTTTGCAGGCCGTTTTGAGTTTTCATGGCCACTTTTGATATTGCTGGGTTTACGGTAGAGCCGTCGCTTGCCCTGCTGGATGTTTGTAGGAAGAGGGATCTGCATGAGCTGGCTACATATTACGGGATCAGTGTCTCCACTGGTCTACGCAAACCCGAGCTGAAAGCCGCTCTGGTGTCCGGGTTGTTGGAGAAGAGGGTGATTGTAATGCAGGAACCCCCGAGCACACCCGGTCCGGCTGGACCAAGTGCGGCGCCTCACGTTCCAGGCCAGGTTTTAGAACCATCAGTGTCTACACCTATGGACCAGGGGTTGCCCAAGGGGGGGCTAGTGATGCTGCCCCGTTTTGATCCACTCTCCATCCAGTCATCAGAGGGTTCTAAGCAGGATGCTAGGCTCAAAATCCGTCTGGCTCGTCTCCAGCTGGAGAAGGAGCAGCGTGAGAGAGAGTTCCAGCTGAAAAGGGAGATAGAGCTTAGGCGTTTGGACGCGGAACTGGCTAGGGCTAGGGAGGTTGAGCTGATGAAGGTGGAGGCAGAGACGAAGGTCAAGCTGCGACAGCTGGAACTCCAGCAGGCCTCCTCCCCTCCTGTGGTGGCTTCGCTGTCACAGACAGACGTACAGTTTGATGTAGGACGGAATAGTCGGCATTTCGTGACACTGAGGTGGAGATTTATTTTGAATCGTTTGAGCGGATAGCGACAGCCTTGCGTTGGCCGCGGGAGGCGTGGGCCATCCTGCTACAGTGCAAGCTGGTGGGCAAGGCACAGGAAGTTTGTTCCTCGTTGTCCGCTGAATGCAGATTGGACTACGACAAACTGAAAAGTGCAATCCTGTTAGCCTATGAGCTAGTCCCCGAGGCTTACAGGCAGCGATTTCGGGGGCTGAAAAAGGTGCAGGGTCAATCCTTCCTGGATTTCGCAAGAGAAAAGAGTGTCCTCTTTGATCGGTGGTGTATGGCCTGTAAAGCTGCAGACCTAGCTTCGGTACGGGAATTAATTCTCATTGAGGAATTCAAAAACTGCGTCACCGAGCGGATGGCGGTATATCTGAACGAGCAGAAGGTCTCTACGTTGCAGCAGACCGCGACCCTGGCTGACGAGTTTGCACTCGTCCATAAAACCAGTGTTGTTAAGCATGAGCGACGCGACATACTAGCAAAGGCTAGTGGTGCTAGTGGTGAGTAAGACACAAGGAGAGAGGTGCCTGTGCCTCGTCCCAGGTCAGACCGGAAATGTTTCTATTGTTTTAAATCCGGCCATTTAATAGCGGACTGCGAGGCCTACAGGCGGAGACAGCCAGTTTCAACACCACGTAAACCAAAAGGGATAGGGCTGATTAAAAACGCTTCTCCTGGTAGCAGACCACTTAGCACTGAAACGCCTGACGAATGTTTTAAACCCTTCATTTTCAAAGGAGCGGTGTCACTCTCTGGTAAGCCTGGAGACGGGCGTACTGTGACCATTTTACGGGACACAGGTGGTTCACAGTCCCTCATACTGGCTAGTGCACTTGCCTTTGATGAAAAGACCGCCAGCGGCACTGATGTTATTGTTAGGGGCATTGGAATGACTTATGTGCCAGCCCCCCTCCATCAAATTTGGGTGCAGAGTGACCTAGTAAGTGGCATTTTTCCTGTAGCTGTGTGTCCTTGTTTCCCGATTGATGGTGTGGACTTCATAATGGGCAATGACATTGCAGGCGGGAAGGTTTATCCTACCCCAGAGGTCACAAAGACCCCTGACCCAAGCCCCTTGCCAGATGTTTTAAACCGGCAGCACCCGGATGTATTTCCCATAGGTGTTCTTACCCGGTCACAGGCCCATCGGCAGGGAGAAGTGGTTGACTTGTCAGGGTCAGTGGTCGGCTCTATGCTGGAGATGGATGTGATGCCCTCGGAGGGGGAGGTGGGTCCTGATGCCAAGGAACTGGCTCAAGAAGTGGCTGAGCCTGCTCCTGAACCCGCAGCCCCCCCCTCTCCTCACATGGGAGGCCCTTATTATCGCTCAGAAAGCAGACCCATCGTTAACCAAATGTTTTGCTGCCGTAGATGAGAGTGATCATCTGACAGGAGACAGGAAGCAGACATTTGTTGTATGTGATGGATTGCTAATGCGCAGGTGGACTTCAAAGCCAGGGGAGGACTGGAGTGTAGTCCAACAGATAGTGGTCCCGGCTAGTTTGCGTCAGCACGTGCTACAATTAGCCCATGACCATTCATGGTCAGGACATTTGGGGATAACTAAAACATATGACCGTATTCTGCAGCACTTCTTCTGGCCGGCAATGAAGGCAGATGTTGCGAAGTATTGTAATACTTGTCATACGTGTCAACTGGTGGGCAAACCAAACCAAACTGTGCCCCCCGCCCCACTATGTCCAATACCTGCTGTTGGTGAGCCATTCGAGCATGTTTTGGTCGATTGTGTTGGTCCGTTGCCAAGAACACGAGCAGGCAATCAGTTTTTGTTGACATAATGTGTTTGTCCACGCGGTTCCCTGAAGCAATTCCTCTGCGGAGGGTCACCACTGCAAACATTACTAAGGCGCTAATCAAGTTTTTCACCACCTTTGGTCTTCCAAAAACAGTGCAAACAGACCAGGGAACTAATTTCTTATCTCGAGCATTTAAACAGACTTTAGCTTCCCTGGGCGTCTCTCATTCTGTGTCTAGTGCTTATCACCCAGAGTCGCAGGGTGCACTTGAGCGTTGGCACCAAACACTTAAGGCCATGCTAAAAAAGTACTGCCATGACACGGGCAGAAGCTGGGATGAGGGTGTCCCCTTTGTACTGTTTGCAATACGCAATGTTAAGCAAGAGTCCTTAGGATTCAGCCCAGCTACCCTTGTGTTTGGCCGCGAGGTGCGGGGCCCGCTAAAGATGTTGAAAGAGAGGTTCCTTAGTGGGGGTGTTCCAAAAACTAACGTGGGAGATTTTGTGAAAACATGTAAGGATCGTTGGCAACGTGCTACCTCATTAGCGAAAGAGGCCCTGTGTACTGCCCAGGCGTGCATGAAGACGTGGCATGACAGAAAGGCTGTGAAAAGGCATTTTCAGGCTGGGGACAAGGTCTTAGTGTTGCTACCGGTGCCTGGTTATGCTCTTACGGCCCGTTTTGCGGGACCGTACGTCATAGTGAGGGAAGTGTCTGAGACAGATTATGTTCTCAGTACCCCAGAGCGTAGGAGGAAAACACGCCTGTGCCACATCAACATGTTAAAACCCTACCATGATAGGGAAACCCATGAGACTGTTGCCAGTGCGGCAACCTCCAGCTCTGTCTCTGCCACCGTGCTGAGTGTAGAGGCCAGTGCTGACGACGGTCTGCATATACTTTCTGAGGGACAACAGTGTGGACGGTTGGCGAATTCAGCTTACTTAGCCGAAGTAACGGCCCACTTGTCTCATCTGTCCCCTTCACAATGCGAAGATGTGCTTAATCTACTGCACTCCTACCCCTCTCTCTTTGGTGATGTGCCCTCACGTACTGATGTTTGTGAACATGATATCGATGTTGGTGACGCAACCCCAATCAAACAGCACGCGTACCGCTGCCCTATGGGAAAGCGCGAGGTGATGAGGAAGGAGGTCAGTTATCTAGTGGAGAATGGTTTGGCGAAACAGAGTCACAGCCCTTGGAGCTCTCCATGTTTACTTACGCCCAAGTCTGATGGCACCCCACGTTTCTGCACCGACTACCGTAAGGTAAATGCAGTGACTGTCGCCGATTCTTTTCCACTTCCTCGTATGGAGGACTGCATTGATAACATAGGTCCTGCCACATTTATTTCCAAACTGGACCTTCTTAAAGGATATTGGCAGGTGCCTTTGACCCCCAGAGCCTCTGACATTTCCGCATTTGTCACACCCGACCATTTCATGCAGTACACCGTGATGGCATTTGGCATGAAAAACGCTCCGGCCACATTTCAGCATTTGATGCAGCTGGTTTTAGGAGACGTGCCTCAATGTAATGTGTACTTGGATGATGTAGTGATATACACAGCCACGTGGGAAGAGCATGTGGCCATCCTACGATCGGTATTTCAGCGACTGGCTGACGCCTCGTTGACCCTAAATCTCGCTAAGTCATGTACCTGGGGAAACAGGTGGGTTTCGGGCGGGTACGCCCAGTGGAGGCAAAAGTCGAGGCTATCGTCAGCTACCCGGCCCCAGCCACTAGGCGGGAGTTAAAGCGGTTCCTGGGCATGACTGGATACTACCGCTGTTTTTGCAAGAACTTTGCGGTAGTTGTGGCCCCTTTGACAAGGCTATGTAGCCCCAAAGTCCGTTTTGAGTGGTCAGGGGAATGCCAGCACGCCTTCGAGTCTGCAAAATCCCTCCTTTGCAGCGCCCCAGTTCTGGCTGCCCCTAACTTCTCTCAGCCTTTCAAGCTGGAAGTCGACGCCAGTGCCACCGGAGCTGGTGCGGTGCTGTTACAAGACGACGCAGAGGGTGTGTGTCACCCAGTCTGCTACTACTCTGTAAAGTTCAAGCGCCATCAGCTAAACTATTCCACCATAGAGAAAGAAGCTCTAGCGATGATGATGGCCTTGCAGCACTTCACTGTGTATGTGGGCTCTAGCTCCTTTCCGGTAACGGTGTATACAGATCACAACCCCCTCACTTTCCTCCAGCGCATGTACAACCACAACCAGCGACTAATGCGCTGGGCATTGCTGGTGCAGGATTATGATCTGGTTATCCAGCACAAGAAAGGGACTGAAAATCTGGTGGCTGATGCACTCTCACGCAGTGCATAGTGATGAGTCTATTCTTTGTTTTGTATAGTGTGGATATAGGGTGGGGGGAATGTTACATCCTGGGAGGCTGTGGGAGTGTGTGGGCGTGGTGTTGTCTTCTCCCTCTCCTCCTCCTTCGTTCTGGCCCCTCCCTCTGCCCCTGCCTTCTCCTTTAGGTCACACCTGCTGCTCATCTGCTCTCGTTACAACCAATTACCCTCAGGGGTGATATAAGCTGGAGAAGAGCAGTGTGGAGGAGGAGGGAGAGGTTTCTGGTGGATTTCCTCTGTGCTGGTCAGAGTGTGCTACTGGCTTAGGTGTGGAACAGCCTGCTGCGTGTGACCAGCCTTCTGGTGTGTGGCTCTTTGTGAGTAGTGTTTAACTGAGCAGTGATTGCCCATGAGTGACGGCGGCCTTCATTAGTTTGTGTGGCCTGCCTGGATATTGTTTGCTAGCAGCGTTGCTGTCTCTTTCTGTTGAAGCCTTATTGTTGCTTTCTTTGTTGAAGTGGTCATTACCACTTTGGGTTGACCTCCCTGATTTCTCATTAAAGCAGCGGTGCTGTCTCCTTTTGTTGTTGCCATTTGTATGATTATTGAGGTGTTTGCCTACAATAAAGATCTATTTTATGTTAAATACCTCTGCCTGGCGTTCTTTTCATTCCACCTGGATCTAACTGTTACTGTCCCCCACCCTCATCGCCTAGACTTTTAAGTGGGGACGTAACACAGCCGTTCAGTTGTCTGGCCAGTCAGTGTCCGTTCACCCACTCCCTATAATAAACCTTCACCTACCTGCCAGTCCTGCGTTTGGGTTCCTTCTTCCTCGCCTCCACACAACGCCTGACAGAATGACACGACCCGTGCCACAAAGACACGCTTGGAACCCAGCGGACTCGGACCTCTACGAGCGGCAGGAGGTAGCGCTCTCCATTTGGGCGGAGAAGCTCAGGGGGAAACAGCGGCTCTTCTCAGAGAGGGAGCACGTCTTTGAGGGGACTCGTCTGGCTCTGGGCGGGCCTCGGAGACGCCGCGGTCCTCCACCTGCTGTCTCACCTGCATCGGAGCATTCGCCGCGGAGAGTGGGCGTTACAGGCCAAGCTTCGGCCGCTCCCTCTCTCGCCACTCCGCTCCACGCTCACACACCCGCCGCTTCATTCACCAGACCTCCACCATCGCCACGGCACAACGGCTACGCCTCCCACCTCGGCTCAACGGAGGCTACCGCGCCAGAAGCTCTGCTGTTTACCCCGGCCGCTTCCTCTTCCCAGAGAAAGCGGCGCACACGCCGCCATAAAACGGACTACTTTCAGCCACTCCCGATGGTGAGCTCCAGTGACTTTTTTTTGCACTCACCATCTGATTATTCACTCAAAACGCACAATAACCCCATCTCTGATTCGTGGGATGTTTCCCTCCTGGAGGATTCTGTGGACTGGGAAGATTTGTTCTGCTCTGCTCTCCCAAAGACTGTAAATAGTGGTGGCAGGAAAACCAGGACAATCTCCAATAAACCTGCCAGTAACACACACGCCGTCACTATTTCCACACCCATTATTCAGCCATTTCCCACCAGCACGGGGGCCCAGTCTACGCCCACACCAGTGCCAGGTCCCAGGAGGAGGGCAGCTGCGACCCAGTCTACCTCCACACCCGCTTCTGTTTCTCAGGTGGGGGTGACTGGTGTCCAGCCACCTCCCGTGCCTGTCCCAGCGCCTAGGCTGAGGGCAGCCAGGGTCCGGCCTGACCCCCCTAGAGACGCAGCTGAGGCTCTCCAGCCAGTGCCCTCACACTCTGGAGGCACGGAAGAGCTAACCAGTTCACCTGCTACGTCACCACTCCATCCACCTCCTGACCCAGCCTTTCACGCCCTCGCACCATCCCTAGTTAGATTAGCTGAAGTGTCCCCTGCTCAGGCACCAGCCTTACTAGCTCAGGCTGTAGCTTTATCTCCCGCATTAGCTCAGTCTATAGCTCAGCCATCAGCTGTACCAACCTCAGCTCAACCATTAGCCTCACCGACCTCTGTTTATCCATTAGTCTCCTCACTCCAGCCAGTTCCCTCACCTGCTGTTCAGCTTCCACTCCAGCCGGTTCCCTCACCTGCTGTTCAGCTTCCACTCCAGTCGGTTCCCTCACCTGCTGTTCAGCTTCCACTCCAGTCAGTTCCCTCTCCTGTCCTCCAGTCTCCTCCTGTCCAGTCAGTCCAGTCTGCCCCTGTCCAGTTTGTAGCCCAGTCAGTCCAGTCTGCCCCTGTCCAGTCAGTCCAGTCCGTCCCTGTCCAGTCAGTCCAGTCCGTAGTCCAGTCTGCTCTGGTCCAGTCTGTAGTCCAGTCAGTCCAGTCTGCTCCTGCTCAGTCTGTAGTCCAGTCGCCTCCTGTCTCCCAGTCGCCCGTCTACCATCCTGTTCAGTTCCCGGACCTGCAGCCACAGCACCCAGAGCCAGCTGTGAGCTCTCCTGCTCCTCAGCCAGGGGTTTCCGCACCCGCTGGCCCGGCCGCTCCTCAGCCAGGGGTTTCCACACCCGCTGGCCCTGCCTGTCTCCAGCCAGAGGCTTCCGCGCCTACTGGCCCTGCCTGTCTCCAGCCAGAGGCTTCCGCGCCTACTGGCCCTGCATCAGACTCAGCCGCTGCCTCGCCTGGTCCGGCATCAGACTCAGCCGCGGCTTCGCCTGGTCCAGCCTCGGCTTCTGCTTCGGCTTCGCCTGGTCCAGCGTCTGCTTCTGCTTCGGCTTCATCCTCGCCTGGTCCAGCCTCCCCATCCGCTTCAACGTCGCCTGGTCCGGCCTCTGCTACTGCCTCGCCTGGTCCGGCCTCTGCTTCTGCCTCGCCTGGTCCGGCCTCGGACTCGGCCTCTGCTTCGCCTGGTCCGCCCACCGGACCTGCTCAGTGGCCGCCGCGTCTTCCTCGCGGCCGCCCACCTGAACTGTCTCTATGTGGATTCCGTCCCTCCGTCCTGGGCCCCCTCCGCCCGCCCTGTTCTGTTTTTTTTTCTTTTGGCCGTCGGGTGCCGGCCTTTGAAGGGGGGGGGTACTGTCAGGGTTCCTGGGTCGTTGACCCAGTGTTTTCCGTTTTGTCATCTTCAGTTTATTTTCACATCTGTTTTCTGTGCCAGCATACCGCCTGCGTATTGTGTTCCAGTTATTCCCACGTATCATTAGTCAGATTATGTTCAGCTGGGTACTCACCGTTCTTTCATTATCATCCTCACCAGTCTGTGTATTTAAGCCCTCTGTTTCTATTCATTCACTGTTGTGTCATTGATGTTACGTTGTCCTTCCCGTGTGTTCCCTCAGTTCAGTCAGCCGTTCAGTTGTCTAGCCAGTCAGTGTCCGTTCACCCACTCCCTATAATAAACCTTCAACTACCTGCCAGTCCTGCGTTTGGGTTCCTTCTTCCTCGCCTCCACACAACGCCTGACACTCTGTGTTTTGGGGGTGCCTTATATGCATCCAGAGGTGTGCCAACAGTTTACTCAGATGGACTCTACTAACCTATCAGAAACGTCTTAAGCTCAGAATGGAATCGTCTGGAGTTTTCTTATTGATTAACTTAATAATTAATAATTAATAAACTTAGTGTATATGTACTCCTAAATTTGATGAAAGTGATAAAAATAGACAGCTCTGTCTCTCTTTATTCTGACATTTAACTAATTCAAAAGATATTTCAATATTTATTTATCCAAAACAAAACAAGTTTACTCTAAATTGATGTTGTACAGTAAAAAAATGTTCTTGTGTTTTCCATAGAGTGGATGTAAATATCTGGTTTAAACTGTGAATATACTGCTGTGTGTTGAAATTCCTCTTGTTTTGCATAGAAATATACTGAACAACATACAAAGCATAATATATAAAATACTACCAGAGTTTTTTCTTTGAAGAAAGCCCCTTATGTCCATTCTTGTATATCAGTACATTACTGAAACCGATTTATTTAGCCGTGGAGGGTAACACCTGAATATATGAAATAAACATACATGTAAGCTAAGACTCTCTAAAGAAACAGCATTGTTGTTGTTAGGCTTGAAGAGCAAGTAATGTAATATGGGTCAAGTGATCAGTTTGACATCAATCTTTCGTGATACACCGTCATATTTACATTATTTGTACAGTACAAATGATTTGCTTTGGTACCTGGTAAAACTTCAGTTCTCCTCTGTCTGCGCTTCTCCAACACCGCACTCGCAGGCAGCAGCTCCCCCTCGCTCAGTCGCTTAGTGTCTGAGCTCGGATCATACCAATATTGGGGGGGATTTACGCACAGTCATAAATTCCCACAGTGTGCACTATGTGCTTCGAATATTGTGTGTAGTTTTTTGTTTCATACAGTTGTCAGCCAGGCAGCTAACTATGAAAAAATTACACTCCAAAAGACCCCGGGCTTCTGAAAAAACAACCCGGGCTTAAGCCCAGTAAGCCACCCCCCCCGCTCCACCACTGTTGACAAGTATCTCAAACTCAGTACTGATACCCAGGAAATTACTTGAAACTTGATATAATTTTTAATACTATGGAGAAGTTTTACAATACCTAACCTCTAACCATTAGAAGTGTTATGGAAAAATACAACATCTTTGCATAAAGTGTGATATTTATGGAAGGGGAAATAAAAAAAATTTGAGAACACATTTTAATCAATTATTGTAAAAGCAGAAAAGTTAAAGTTTATTATCTTATTACAGCAGCCTCTCTCTGATCCACCATTCACACGGTTTCACCTCAGCCTGCAGCTTGTCACTTCCTCAGCTCTCTCTTTAGGCCATATTCTTTGTCTGCTCTGCTCAAGAGTTCACTCTTTGATTTCTCAGATTAGTTCTTCACACTCAAAACTCACTGCTCAGTTCAGATATGGTTTCGCCGCTGCTCAGCACAGCCCGCAATAGCCAGTTCTCCATCTGAAGGTAATCTACTCTGTTATGGTTTAATATTCCATTCACGACTCATTCAGCATGGAATAATTAACAATTATTAATTAAATAGTAATTATTAATATCTAAATACAGTGTGCTATCCATTATTTTTATTAAAACAGATGGCAAATATTTAAAAAGCTTACGTTAATGTTAAGCTAGCTTATGGTAAGCTAACTAGGTTATGATAACTGTTTATTACGTCAATGCTGTTGAAACAGGAGCTTTACTTACCTTTTTAAAATCATTCCTAAGGAGTCGTTCAGCGCAATGAACATTCACTACTTTAGCTGGGGAGGGATGAGCTGTGTGCTGCGGTGGGTGCTGTGTGAAGTTGTGTGTCAGCTGGATGGGGCAAAGACAGCACTGTTGGTATTGATACTGCTGCAAAGTAGTATCTTTATTTGTGATAAATTTTTAGTATTGATTAATATCTGAGTATCTACTCTTTTGACAATCATAATCTCTGCTAGGCAAACAAAGTCAATGTTCCTGTTACTAATGATATCATGGTTTAGTAGTGCGTTATTACTGATGTTGTTAACAGCCATTCAGGCACTGACAGATGTTCTGTTGGGAAGGTATGGAGAAAATAGTGCTGTTGATGCTAGTCAGTGGTCTTAGATTGCTCAATATACTCCCATTAGGTTTGTTTGATGTCATCGTTGCCTACTGAAATGCCTTTAGCCAGGCTGAGCTAACAGCTGTTTGGCTGCTAGATAGCAGATCAGCGGCACACAGGCGTTAGCCAATCGATGAGGATGCTGAGATACACAGGTACGTGTATAACATCACTATACAGTGACACGTAGCATCGAAAAAGTTCCAACGCGTGTCAGACTACTTAGCATGGAAACCTTTGTATTGACTCACTTTTGGAGTCAGACTCAATTGGCTACCAGAACAACTGATGGTAGGCAGTTATTTTTCAGCTCCAGAGGTTGCTGCTATAGGTGATCCATTTGTTTTTTCCTAAGTCTAATCATGATGTCACTGTCACAATGACATAATAATGAATATTTGTCACAGTGACATGATGGAGCACCACCTGAGAAATCGATGTGGTGCAGAGGTGAACAAAGAACATGCAGAAACCTGGGACAGCTAAATCTTGATTTAGACTTAGCAGGACATCTATGTCCTAACTTACGTAATAACTGCAAAGTCCTTTTATCCCTACACCGCAACTTTCCTTGGCATTTAAGTCATTGTGGTATGCATCGAGCTGATGTTCCTACATTTCTCAGGAGGTGCACATCAGGCTACCCAAAAGGTTGCAGGGTAGGATTACAACCAGGGTCCAACCAGGAAACCAGAAGAAACAGGTAAATAGACTAGCCAAGCACTGGCGAACAAATGCAAACACGCAAACAGGGAAAGACTGAAGGGGGAGAAAAGAGAACAAAACAAAGAAGCGTTGTCACTGATGGCAACTAGGAACCATAGCACCCTCTGCTTTTAAAGAACGTTTAAACTAATTATTTTTGGCATTCCAGTTTTTAAAAAATTAAACAGGGAGCTGTTTTCCAGGGAAAGGGCTCTAAAGCACATTGTGCTAGGTATAGAAGCCAATGGCTTGCAGATAATTAGCAGTTAGCACTGTGAATTGTGGGGATTTGAGGAAAGCAAAATGTTAGAAAACTTACTTTTGAAATTTCCAAATTACTTATTAAGAAACAAATAAGCAATTTACAAATTGCTAGAACTAGAACTAGAAAGTAGCCATTAGACACTGGAGCTACAAAAAACTGAATAGTAAGGAAATAGTATTGTAATGTATACCTTTATTTAGGTTACACAGACAAGTCGCCTTGAATCTTAAACAGGGAAAAAGGGACTGTTGCAGATTCCGTGACTGGGGATTTCTAAAAATCACCCCGCAGTTCTTCAGCTGAGACACCTGAGTTAGAAAACACAAACACTGCAGTTGTCTTTACTCGCGAGGATGGTCATAGAGCGCTCGTACTCCAGACTTGCGCTGTATCACTGTCTGCGTTCTTTATTTATACAAGCTTGTGTCTGTGTGTGTGTGTGTACAAAGATAACAGAGTTATTCTAAGAACTCAGAGCTGAGGTTCCCCTTTTCTAAGTCTGCATGTTCTTAGAGAAAGAGGAAGCTATTAGTTGTTTATCACACAAGCGTTCATGTCAAAAGTCACGTAGACATTTGCTTAGTGATCAATAAAAGAACACATTTCATGAAGCTATATACAATTTTCTTCTGACATTCCGTTTTGCCTGGATTCTGCAAATATATGACAGTGATCATAAGTTGTTGAGCAGATCTGTTTTTATAGAAATGGTGAAATGGGCTTCAGAGGTTAGTCAACCTTTGTTCTTTAATTTCAGTTTAAAAGATTTAAAATGGACAAAGAAAACTTTGCAACTTACTGTAGGAGTAGGAAACAAAAGAATCCCAAAGGTAGTGGGAAGATCTAGGGGATGACCTTTTAAATGATTATTGAGTTTAGAGGAAAACTAAACAAAAACTAAGTTGTCTTTATCATTGTATATATATTGAAAACCTAGAGAAGATCTATACGTTTGGGGCCATATTCAACACTCAATTACACACGTAATCAATTTCAGTTCCTTGTGAAGTCCAAAAATGGACATGAACAAAGTGCTTTTGTATTTTTATTTGAACATGCAGAACAGTTTATTATTCATTAAGTAGATATAGCCAGTGCGCAGTATGTAGTCACATGTACAATTCACAATCAAAACTTTTTTTTTTGCATGAAGCAAACACACACTCAATAAAAGGCAATAAACTTCCACTTTAAAATACTTTGTAGCCTCTTGAGTTTGTACCACTATCAGCTAGAGGGTGAAAGAAACAGACATTATGGTTCTAACAGGGAAACCTTGTGAAACACATGTATATATATTGAAAAGTTGTTTTACAGCTTCAGTTGTGTAGTAATTTACTTAACCTAAACATGTTTGTCTGTGTTTTGAATCCTCAAGTTTGAGAATAGCTGAGCTGTTATTTTGTGGTATGTAAACAATCATTCATTAGTATGTTGTTATTATTTATTTCTTTTTTGTAAACATGCAGCACAATTTCTAAAGGATTAAACTGATCTTGGCTTTGTTGTTAACCCCCTGAAATGCCCTGTTTCTGAGATAAAAGCTTTTGGCTCTACAGCGGTGACAGAGACATCAAGGAGGAATGAAGAGACAACGGGACGAAACTGTGAACACATTTGGTCAACATTCATTACAGAGATATTCCCTTCTTTCAACAGATGACTCTGCAATCCCCCATGCCCAACTCATACCTTATCAAGATGAGAGTGAGAGACTGAAAGAGAAGTGGAGCAGGGGGAGGAGAGAGAGGAGAAGAAGAAACTCTAATTAAACTACACCAGCTCCTAATTTAATATTGTGTGGTTTAATTAGGAAAATTATCACTGATGCTAAATCCATCTTTGCAGATGCTCCATCAGAGGCTTTGTGTAGAGTGGACAGCAGTAGGGGAGTGAGCTGGAGATAGGGGCAGGTCTTAAGAGTCAGCCATTTATTGCTCAAATATAATTTCCTCCCATTGCCCAGAATTGTCATTTTCATTAAAGAAAATTGAAAAATATGAAGCAATTAAAAGACAGCTTGTTCTAGAGATGAGGGCCTGACAAGAAGTGAGTGGCAGAAGGTGAGGTGGCACAGGAGAAAGTGAGGAATTCTCTGGGATAATTCAAAATGAATTAGCATCACTACTATCAAATAATAAGAGGAGAAATCCAACCTGAGGTGAAGCAGGGCCATTAGAATATAGGCATTATGAATGAATGATGTCTACAGCAGTTTGAGTGCTAACATCAGAACAATGAACACCCTCCGCCATATACCCCCACCAGGAGGCCCTGCCGGGGCCACATCTGGCCAAACCTACTTCCTACTTGGGGCGCGGGCACGAAACAATGGTGGCCTGTGCACACACCTGTACCACCCCCCAAGTGGTACTCCAGATACCATACCTCTCTCCATCTAAGGCTACGTTCACACTGCAGGTCTTAATACTCAATTCCGATTTTTTGATCAAATCCGATTTTTTTGTCTGCTCGTTCACACTACAAATAAAATGCGACAGCAAACGCGCTCTAGTGTGAACGCTCAAAGCGGCCCGCATGCGCAAAAGAAGATGTCACACACAACGCGCTCTGTTTAGACCCAGAGCAAACAGTATTGTTTGACAGATGGCCCTTAATATAAAGACTTCGGACTTCATGTTTCCCAATTTTTGCTTTAAGTTATTTTGTTATTTACATAATAATGTAAATAACCTAATAATGATCCTTATTGCTGTTTAAGAGAGGAGCGGTGCTTCAAAGGATAGCTGCAGATTTCTGTCAGAATCTGCAGATTATACAGTACAAATAAAATGTTTACGTTGTCTTCCCAACAGTTTCACTTACATCTACACTGGATGGCCAGGAAGCGTTCGCGATGTCTTCTCGGGCGCTTCTCTGGCGCTGATAATTGGCTTCAGTCTTGTGTCGGTGACGTAAAAGGCGGATTTAATGCGACTTGACCGTTCAAACA
This sequence comes from Copadichromis virginalis, assembly GCF_057382275.1. NCBI lineage: Eukaryota > Metazoa > Chordata > Actinopteri > Cichliformes > Cichlidae > Copadichromis > Copadichromis virginalis. The sequence goes on from NC_140628.1 coordinate 5,985,397, forward strand.
GCAGTCGCTTTCTAATACATCGGATATGTATCGGATTCAGTACCACATACGAAAGTGACCCAGATCGGATTTGAAAATATCGGATTTGCGCCGTTCACACTGTCATAGCATGATCGGATATGGGTCGCATAGGGTCAAAAAAATCGGATTTGATGCGCTTTCGCCTGCAGTGTGAACGTAGCCTAACTGCAGACTTCTTTGGGTTGGCCGTGAGCCTCACCTGCCTCAGGCATTCCACGACCGCGGCCATCCGCTGCACATGCACATGTTATTGTGGATGACCACATCCTCCAGGTAGGTGGCAGCATATGCAGTGAGCGGCCGCAGCACCCAGTTCATGAGGCACTGGAAAGTGGCACAGGCTTCAAACAAGACGAACGGAAGTGTGACAAATTGGCACAAACCATACGGAGTGGAGAAGGCTGTCTTTTCCTTGGACTCCACCGTCACACCAGGCTCCATCTGAAAATCCAAATAGATTTAATGCCAAATAATTCATACAGATCCCTGTGCAAGACATAACATGTCAGTCAGTATCTCTTTCGTGATACTGACTTGGGAGATGACCTGAAACTGTCACGGACCCAGCTCTGGAGGACTCGGGGTCCGTGAGCAGTTTTGACTGTTGATGTTATTGTTATTATTATTATTATTTTGGTGATGTGTGTGTTTTTCTGCACTGTGCTGTGTTAGTCTGTGTTCCACTCATATGTATAGGCAGGGTATGGGTGTGTATGTCTGCGGGTGTGGCTGGAGGATGGAGCTCAGCCACCTGCAGGCCTGAGGGGTGTGGCCCTGCGGAAGGACTGGCCACACCTGAAGTTCATGCCACACCTTTTGTTGATCAGGGCTCATCGGGGGAGCTACTTAGGAGAGAGTTGGAGCTCCCACCGGCGCGGGATCATTGAGTTATCTTACCAAGTCAGTGTGTGTTAGCTTAGGTCTGTGCTGTGCGTATATGCCCGCCGAGGGTTAGTGTTGACGGCTGCGTCTCTGGTTTCCCTACAGGAGGAGGAGTGGTCCGGAGAGGCAGCACGCACGGGGGTGCGGAAACACAACAGCGGGGAGCACGAGCACAGATATCGGAGGGAAGCACGCACACGGGGTTCGAGGGAGCAACGGGGAGTTATTGTATTTACAGCCTTTTCACTGTAAATAAAGAGCACTGTTTGCATCGCAGAGTCTGCGTTTTGGGTCCTCCTTTCCCCACATCCCCACGGTCTGCCAGCCAGACCGTGACAGAAACAGCGCCTGCGCCACACTATTTATAGAAATTGTGTGCAGCTGTGCTGCACACTGCACTTGAGATATCGCGTTGCATAATCCACTCGAACTAAGCTATACCTAACTAAGCGATATCCATGTGCACTTCAGTTAAATGTATGTATAATAGGGATGTATAATAGATTTTTGAGAAATGTATAGATAATCAGTGATAATTGCCTCAAATACATAGAGACATATATATATATATACTATAGTCCTTATTGTAGAGTTATTGTCTCCTTCCTTTGGCTCTCCTTTTTTTAACAGTAGTTGTAGTATGCAATCATAGAAAAGGGTGATCAAACAAGGTGCAGCAAGTATTGCTGTAACTGGTGCTAAAAAGTTTTCTAGATGAACAAAAATAGCTCCTTTTCACCCTCAGAACAAAGAAGATTTGATGGAGAGATGGGCTGGAGAATTCAACAGCTTTTACTGCAAAATACTGAACTGAAGAGATGCTTTGCGAATGTGTGGGAGAGAGATATAAGGATTGGATGTTGTTCTTTCTTTGTAACCACAACAGAAAGTGTATCCTGGCAACTTCAAACCTGTGCAACAAAAGGTCATGCTGGACACACAGGAGTGATTCACCACCGTAAATTTTAAATAAATCATCCCAGCGATACTGTATAGTTACCAGCATGTTTTTCATATTTTCATCAACAGCAACAAACAGCTATTCTTTTCCAAATCAATGCTATTAACTGGCTTTCTTCCCTTTTTTAATTCTTAAAAAAACTGAGGTTCAGTGAGCAGTGTTTCATTAGCCACTGTGAAATTGGTGTATACAGTGTGGGAAATAATTATTTGATCCCCTGCTGAACTTGGCTCACAAAGAAATGAACAGTCTCTAATTTTGGGGGTAATTTCATTTTAACAGAGAGTGACAGAATATCAACCAAAAATCCAGAGAAAAAATAAAAACACATTCCATGAAAGTTGAAAAATTATTTGCATGTCATCGAATAAAATAGAGTATTTGATACCCTACAGCCCTGGCAGAATTCTGGCTCTCACACACTGGATGTGTGCCCACGTAACACAATCAATTAATCAGTCAATCAATTACAGATACTGATTTTCAACTGTGCATGTGTTTAAAGCCCATCCATCCACTGAATCAATTTATTGCATTCCAACCTCTCTCCAACCATATTAAAGACCAAAGACCTGTCAAAGTATGTCAGCAAGAAGCTTTGTGAGAAGGTGACAACTGTCGCCCTTAGTCTGGAGTCCCATTCAAGATCTCAGCTCATGAGTGAGGGTGATAATGAAAACCTACACAGAAGGAGCTTGCTGAAGCCAGTTGGAACCACAGTGACCAAGACTACCATTAGTAATAATGGTAGATTGGAATAATTTGCCTTCTTAATCATTTAGACGGGTCTGCAAATGTAGCTTCTTCTTGCTCAAGAAGTCTTTGGAATGAATGGTTTGGTGAAGGTTTTTATAAAGAAGTTGGCTAAATTCCTTCCTGAGATTTGCACAAACTTGGTAAATTGGTAACTACAAGAAATGTGTTACAGTAGCAATTTGCATGCCAACAAGTGCTTCTCCACAAAGTACAAAGTCATTTTTTTCTTTTCCTATTTCGTTCAGATATTCTGTCTTTCTCTATTAAAATGAAACTACCATAAAAATTAGAGACCGGTCATGTCACAACTGAGAGTAGAGACTCAAGAGCAGAGCAGGTTGACGTCTCCAAACACAGTTAATTTACAACACTGGTGCACAATATATACAGTGAGGGGGAAATCCAGGCTCCAAGGGACCAAGGGGAAGCTCTCTCACACTCGCTCTCATCTTCACGCCCAGCCTCACACATGCGTGCACTGCAGGGAGGTCACAGGTCCAGGAAGGAAAACTGTGGCACAGGAAAAAGAAGTCACTCACGAATCACGAAAATACTAAAGCACAGATTCACGGAAGCTGGGAGAATCACTAACGTCTGTAGTATAATCATCCAGCGACGAGAAGATCTGTGTCATGTCTTTGTAAGTAAGCAAATGTACAAATTCAAAATGGGAACAAATAATTATTTACCACACAATATCCATTAAATCTTTTTGAGGGAATTTGTCATTCGTTGAACCAACACATACCTCCATCAGCTGATGCAGTGGACTGTGGTTAATGGCTTTAATAAATGGGGAAAGTTGACCGTCTGAGGTTGATCAACTTTCCCCATTTCCCCTGAGATTCCATGTGTGCCTAGTGAGAAATACCAAAAATAGGACACAATAGGACACAATTTTTACTTGTACATTTTACACCACAATCATAAATGTCATAAATAATAATAATAATATACAACATCTTGGAGCTTGGACTCTTAGAGTTGTTAAATCAAAGAACTGGAGCAGTAAATACCTACAATCCTCCACTCTTAGAAAATGTCCTGCCTACATGCTGTAGATTATCGTATGCAAAGAAAAAGTATTGTAAAAGTGATTTGCCGGACAGTGCCTCGAATTAAAATAAATGCACATTTCCACAAGTAATTACACTAAAATAGGGACATGCCACTTATCCATCCATATATATTAAAATAATTGTTACAGTGGGACCCTTTTTGTCATTCAAGCAAATAAAACAATCACATATACAGTGGGTAAATAAATGGTAAATTGCTTTTTGTTGCCTTGGACAAATCTCCCAGCAAATAATGATATTTTTATGCTTTCAAAATGTTGATAGCAGTTTTGTTAAATAAGCTAATTGGAATTCTGATTGGGTGAAGGTTTGCTGCTCATCTTTCACAAGATTGGTGAAATTGCAAAAGATTGAATATAGGCCATAAATAACTACAATGACATTATTATGGTCCAAAAAGTCAAGTTTCTGTGCTCTGTGCAGTATGATAGTTTGCAGTATGCAGGCACACCTGAATCAAATGTAACAAACACTGAACAGTGCAGTTCTTCTCTCCCAGAAGAAATAAAACCTGAACACACTGCATAAGAGCATTAAATAAGTTTTATGATAGATACCTCTTAAAACTTATTTCAGCATAGATTTGCTATGTCCTTTCATTGCATTTATGAGGTGTAACATGTTCTGTTAAATACAATTTTATATATTGTTTCTCATCTGAATATCCTGCTTTATGTTTGTTTGTATCTTTTCCCTTTAGACCATCTGGTGTGGCTCCTAGTATCCTGATCACTTTAACAATGTGTGTCTAGACAATGTTCACCATTATGAAAGACCTGCAAGTTGTCAATGGTCATGATTTTTCTTCTCTCTGGGTGGTGGGAGAGTGGGAGCTTTAGTCACTGCACCACATCTGAAATCCCAATAGGTGACCTGCCATGGATTTTTCTGTCCCCCATTGATGTCTCAAAGGCTGCATTTCTCTTCTCACCATCAAAGCTGAAATAAAAGAAGGGATGAGAAAAGCTACTGTCAGTCTAACCTGCATTTCTGGCCCACAAATATGGGTGACCCCAGGTGAAAGTGCCTACAGTACTAGTGGCTGACATGACCTCTCAGATTTCTCTCTTTGTATAAAATGGCTCTCAAGTTAAAACAAAAGGATTTCTTACTGTGTCTACAGACACTGAGATTAAGCACTTATCCTCCAGGTGTAACATTTTTTAATAATTTGTGTTTTTCCTGGAGAAGTGCAAGGTTTTTGTCAACACCGTCAGACACAAAGAAATGCAAAAATATATATTTTAAATTAAGTTGTTTCAGCTCTTTTGACTATTAGCAGCTTCTCTATTCTATTGTTTATGCACATATGTTTTCAAAGTAATTATACCACATTTGCCCCAGGGCAGCTGTGGCTACAACTGTAGCTTGCCTCCACCAGTGTATGAATGTGAGAGTGAATGAATAGTGGTATTGTAAAGCGCTTTGGGTGCCTTGAAAAGCGCTATATAAATCCAATCCATTATTATTATTATTATTTAAAAGTAAGATTGTTTTGGCTTTTTATTATTAGAGTTACAGTCATACATATTTTCAGAAGCTTGTATTTAATCTGTATAAGAAACAGTCATATTAAGCAGCATGCAAATTACACATTTATTAAGAAAATTACGTATTTTTATTGGAAGATAAAGGAAGGAAACTATATGGTTCTCCAAAAGAGAAAAATAAACTGACGGTGGTGACACTCTGGTAGAAAACAAGATATTATTTCTTTCAAAATGACCATTAAACCTTAACAACCTTTGTAATATCACAAGACACATCATAACAATTCTGTTTTTGCACATGTCAAGTTCTACATCTTAATAGTTCACCAGCAAGTAGCTGCCTACTACTCCTTGATTCTCTGTGGTTGTGTGTTAAGACCCCGCTGTAATTTCTCTCCTTTTGTCTCTCTGTGCTTGTTTCCAAAACCTTCTCTTCTGCTTTTTTTTCTCTTTCTTTCAGATAACTGATGTTCTTTATTTTTCCCTCTTTCACTCTATATCTTTCCCTTTATGAGAAACTCTTTCTTCAACTCAGGCTGGCTGTTAATTTTTTCTCTCCTTTTTTGATCATCCCTGTTCCTTCTCCTTCGTTGCTCTACTGACAGGTTCCCCTTTGCTATTCTAGCCTGAAATGTACCATTTTGTAATTACTATAATTTTTCTGAACCTTATGCTTTTTTACAGATTAAGGATGAATATTCACAGCACAATTATGCATTAAGCAATAGAAATGCTATCCGGCCATTAACTCTGATGTCATTAGCCATTTCCAGGTCCAAACTCCCCTTCAGATCCCAAAGTCAAAGGAACTCTGTGGCATCACTGAGAGTTACAAACTGTCTAAATTCTTTCATCTTTAATAAAATGATCAGTGCGGCTGCTTTACCAGGTGTAACATCCAGGCATCCATGAAAACAGAATATATGACATTTAACAGAGTTAGAAGTTAGATTGCTTGTTTCCACCTAAACATGATACGCCAGCTCTGCTACCACTTCCAACATAAATTAAGACAGAAAACTAAACAGCAGTGACTTCTGTAGGCAGTAGCGGTTTTAGATATGGGCGACATAGGCGGTTGCCCGGGGCGGCATCGTGGTGGGGGGCGACATCACGGGCATCGCGTCAGTCAGCGCATATTGGGAATGACATACGCACCGATCGGTTTTCTATCGCCCATTTGCTGGGAGCAAGTAAATAATTCTCTGACCGGCTGGAGCAGCATCTAATAACCAACTCGCAAAATAAAACAAAATAAAAACAAACACGAAAACAGCGGACATTATGATACAGACTCATAATTTGCACTGATGTTTTTTCGAAATTCTATATGCGAAAAGTGAGCGGAAGATCCCTCGGTGCACTTGCTGAAGTCAAAGTAAACTTTATTGTATATAGAGAGACGAGACGATGAGGCTCCAGTTACAGCAGTGCAAGTAAACAAACAATAAATATAAGAAGAGTAAGAAAATAAATATACACTTTAGGACTAGGGGTAAACGGATCAATAAAAATGTAAATGTTTAAATTTACAGTTTGATGATTTAAAGTCTCTCACACACAACCCGTGGAAAGGGGAGGGGGTGGCTGCTTCCAAATAGAGCACATTTCATTCATAATGTTGTAAATCCAAGCCCATTTGTTAGGTGTGGCTGTGTGCAGGCAGGAATAGGACCCAAGGTGCAGACTCCGGAGACGGACGTGAACTCAAAAAGGCTTTAATTAGGTACTCAAAAATATAACATAACTGAAAAAACTCAAAACAAACTTAAACTGGAGAAATGACAGAACACACAGCTAAGAAAACGGTAGATCACGACACGGACACAGAGAAACACAGGGCTTAAATACACAGAGGGAGCAATCAGGGAATGAGTAACAGGAGGGAAACACAGCTGGGACAAATCAGAACTGACGAGACCAAAGAAGCGTAAACTGAACACACTGAGAAAAGACAGAGACCTTCAAAGTAAAACAGGAAACACATAACACAGACTGAACAAAGACACAGCCTCACATGTAGGCACTACAGAGGGAACAGAGACGTGGGACCAGGGCAGACACAAACACTGACTGGACACGGGGATATAGGAACTAAGGATACACATAGACGCGAACTAGACAAGGGGATGCAGGTGATAGGGGAGACAGAGCAACTAAAGAAGACAGAGACATAAACCATAAGACAGAACTCAAAGAAACCAAAAACTAGAAAATATAAATAATATCATAAACTCAAAAACCCTGGGTCAACGACCCAGGCATCCTAACAGTACCCCCCCCCCCCTTAAGGGCTGGCTTCCAGACAGCCCAAACCAAAATATCAAAACCAAAAAAAAAAACAAAACAACCGAACCAGGGTGGGCGGCGGGGGAAACAGGATGGAGGGCTCGAAACAAAACCAAACAAGGAGCCAGAAACAAAAAAAAGAACAAACAACGGAGCCCGGAAAGCAACAGAACAAAAAACAGGCTCACGACAGGCGCAGACGGCCAGGAAAAACAGTTCACAAAAAGTTCAGGGGGCCGACCCGGAGGCTGACAGCACAACAGTCCAAACCCGGGCAGTTCAGGGGGGCGGCCCGGAGGCTGATGGTCCAAGAGCCCAGAAAACAGTTCAGGAGGCCAGCCAGGCGGAAGGCACCGGTGGCGACGGAGCAGATCAGGAGGCCGGCCGGGCGGGAGGAACCGACGGCGGCGGAGCAGGTCAGGAGGTCGGCCGGGCGGGAGGAACCGACGGCGGCGTAGTTCAGGGGGCTGTCCATGACGGCAACGACGTCCAGTCATCGGCCGGACAGAACGTGCAGGACGAGCAGGCCGGACAGGATGTGCAGGCCGGACAGGACGGGCAAGACGTGCAGGCCGGACAGGACGTGCAGGCCGGGCAAGACGTGCAGGCCGGGCAAGACGTGCAGGAACAGACAGCATGGAGACCTCAGGAGCAGACGAAGCTGAACACTCGGAGACTGGACCAGGCGGAGCTGCAGAGGCTGAGGCCGGACCAGGCGAAGCCCAGGCTGAGGCCGAAGCTGGACCAGGCGGAGCTGCAGAGGCCGGGGCCGGACCAGGCGGAGCTGCAGAGGCCGGGGCCGGACCAGGCGGAGCTGCAGACTCGGAGGCAGGACCAGGCGGAACTGCAGAAGCTGAGGCCGGACCAGGCGGAACTGCAGAAGCTGAGGCCGGACCAGGCGGAACTGCAGAAGCTGAGGCCGAAGCCGGACCAGGCGTAGCAGAAGCAGAAGCTGGACCAGGCGTAGCAGAGGCAGAGGCTAATGGCGGCTGAACAGGCTCCTCAGGCCCTCCAGCTGACGTGGCAGAAGGCTGAACAGGCTCCTCGGGCCCTCCAGCTGACGTGGCAGAAGGCTGAACAGGCTCCTCGGGCCCTCCAGCTGACGTGGCAGAAGGCTGAACAGGCTCCTCGGGCCCTCCCGCTGACGAGGCGTGAGGCTGAACGGGCTCCTCGGGCCCTCCAGCAGGAAGAGACGGCTGAAGCGATTCCTCGGACCCTCCAGCGGAGACGGGTGGCTGAAGCGGTTCCTCGGACCCTCCAGCGGAGACGGGTGGCTGAAGCGGTTCCTCGGACCCTCCAGCGGAGACAGGTGGCTGAACGGGCCCCTCGGACCTCCAGCGGAGACAGGTGGCTGAACGGGCCCCTCGGACCCTCCAGCGGAGACAGGTGACTGAGCAAACAACTGAGGCGGTAACTGAGCAGGTGACTGAGCCGATAGGTGAGCTAATGTCTGAGCTATGGAGAGAAGTTTAAGTTGTATTGACTGTTGTAACGATGGCAGCAATGGCGGGTGAGGTGGTGGATTAGCAGATGGTTGGACTAGGTTGTCTGAGCCTACGGATCCTACAGAAACCTGCTGGACGGGCTCACCTGAGCCTCCAGCGAGGTCAGAAACAGGTGCAAGTACCTGCCGGACACCAGCCACTCCCACCCGAGGAGAAGGTACGGGTGCAGGAGCTAACTGGTTCCCGGTCATCCTCACCCTGGGAGCCGGGACAGGCACAGTCAACGGCTGGGCAGCTGCAGTCCCCACCCGAGGAGCTGGTACGGGTGCAGCGACAGGCAGAGGCTCAGCCAGCCTAGACACCTGAGCAGGGACCAGCTGGACCTCAGCCTCCCTCACCTGAAGCACTGAAACAGGTGCAGGGGAATGCTGGGCCTGAGCTGCCCTGGGAGCAGGAACACAATGGTGCGAAGGAGCAGGCTCAGCAAACACAGACTCTTCTAAAACGTTTTTTAACTTCCTACCACCACCACGTCTAACAGTCTTAATAGTCTCAGTCTTAGCAGTGTTCATATGATTGTTAGTTTCCAGCTCCGAGGAACGACAGCAATCACAACTCACCACCGGGAGTTGCTCCGCAGAAAAAGAGTGGTGACGGTGTGAGCGTCGCCTCCTCCGGGAAGTGGGAGGTGGCGAACTGGGCTGCGAATCCTCCAAAGGACCGGGCTGCGATGAGGAAGCAGAGAGTTTGTGAAGCTCAGAACGTGGCAGACCCAAAAACAGAGCGAAGGACTGCAGCGGAGTGAGTCTAACGTCCGGTGTCACATAATCTCTCTTCCTCCGCCGCTTAACTCTCTTGTCGGACTGGTAATCCAGGGGTGAAGGCGGAGGTGTAGCGACTGGAGAGAAGGAGCATGTGCTCAACCTGATCGCCCGAGGCATAGACACTGGCTCGGCCGTAGCCATTTGGAGGCTGCGGGGCCCTCCCAAAGCCAAACGTGACCCATAGAAGGGTGACTGGAGCTCCTGGGCATGCTCAGCTTCCTCCCTCACGATCTCCTTGAGGAAGGCAGAAACTGCGGGTCGCTGATACCACACGGAGTCTGCTGGGTCCATGTTCTGGTCGTGATCTTCTGTTAGGTGTGGCTGTGTGCAGGCAGGAATAGGACCCAAGGTGCAGACTCCGGAGACGGACGTGAACTCAAAAAGGCTTTAATTAGGTACTCAAAAATATAACATAACTGAAAAAACTCAAAACAAACTTAAACTGGAGAAATGACAGAACACACAGCTAAGAAAACGGTAGATCACGACACGGACACAGAGAAACACAGGGCTTAAATACACAGAGGGAGCAATCAGGGAATGAGTAACAGGAGGGAAACACAGCTGGGACAAATCAGAACTGACGAGACCAAAGAAGCGTAAACTGAACACACTGAGAAAAGACAGAGACCTTCAAAGTAAAACAGGAAACACATAACACAGACTGAACAAAGACACAGCCTCACATGTAGGCACTACAGAGGGAACAGAGACGTGGGACCAGGGCAGACACAAACACTGACTGGACACGGGGATATAGGAACTAAGGATACACATAGACGCGAACTAGACAAGGGGATGCAGGTGATAGGGGAGACAGAGCAACTAAAGAAGACAGAGACATAAACCATAAGACAGAACTCAAAGAAACCAAAAACTAGAAAATATAAATAATATCATAAACTCAAAAACCCTGGGTCAACGACCCAGGCATCCTAACACCATTATGTATTCATGATTTGAATCCTGGGTTGTGTGAAATCTCAGAAATGCACCCTAGACAAAGTAATTCTGTGAACTAAGGTGTAGGTCTATTAGGTTATGTTGTGGTGATCCTCGGGTTGAGGGATGGGTGTTCATACTGGAGTGCAAAATTAAAACCAATGGAAGATGGACAAGAAAAGTTCAGGTCCTCAGTTTAGAAAAAAGAGGAGAAGAGGAGGAGAAACGAGTAAAAGATGCAGGTAAGCAGATGTGTCATTGGATAATGGCAGGTCATCCTAAAACAATCAGAATCAGAATACTTTATTAATCCCCAAGGATATTATGTGGGTTATGTGGGTTGGTCCAAGAAGAAATGGTAAAAATAGTAACAGTGACAGACTAAACTCCAAACAATACAATATGTTACAGATTTTAATATTAATTAGTCATTGTCAATTGTTGATTTGTCCTGTTCTCATTGTATGACGAATCGTATCTATGAAGCGCCTTGAGACAACTTTTGTTGTGATTTGGCGCTATATAAATAAAATTGAATTGAATTGAATTGAATTGAATTGAATTACGGGCAGCACGGTGGCACGGTGGTTAGCACTGTTGCCGCACAGCAAGAAGGTCCTGAGTTCAATTCAACTCCATGTGTGGAGTTTGCATGTTCTCCCCGTGTTTGCGTGGGTTCCCTCCGGGTACTCCTCCGGCTTCCTCCCACCGTCCAAAGACATGCATTGTCTGTCCCTGTGTGTTAGCCCTGTGACAGGCTGGCGACCTGTCCAGGGTGTACCCCGCCTCTCGCCCTATGACAGCTGGGATAGGCTCCAGCGCCCCCCGCGACCCTGAAAAGGATAAGCGGAAGCGAATGGATGGATGGATGAATTGAATTATGATGGCTGTTTGGTAGCCGTTTGCATACTATGCATACTCTCTCTCTCTTCGTGTGTGTGTACAACAGTTTTATGTTAATGTACAATACTTAATATGTTTTGTGTGTGTGTGTGTGTGTGTGGGGAAGGGGACGCCAGAGGGAGTGTTTGCCCGGGGCGCCAAACAGGCTAGGACCGCCACTGTCTGTAGGGTTACTCAAGTTGGGCTAGCTGGTATATAGTGATGTGGTACATGATTGCTAGCGACACAGCTGTGTTAGCATAACATAAACACAGTGAAGCTGGAGGATGAATGCTAACTTTTTTCCACTTGATAAAGGTTAACGTGAGGGTTCCCGTTGGTTAGGCTGACAGTGATCACTGACTGTTTTTAGGTGCTTGTTCAGATGTAATAGAACAAGATAAAAAGCATTAAAACATTTTAACAGCACAACAGGCTTAATAAACACAGAGTAGTTTGGGCCCGGAAGCAGGATTCATACATCATCACTTAAAGAACAGCTCTCGGGGCACAGCTAGCTCAGTAGATGCCACATGATCGAAAGGTTGGGCATTCAAATCCAACGAACGGCGGCTATCCTGGATTGGTAGCTGCCCACTGCATCACTGAGTGAATGGGTTAAATGCAGAGGACTAAGCATTTTCCTACAGGATTAATAAAGTATACATAAACAATGAGATTCAAGATAATATTTGACACATCTGTAAAGCAGAAATATCAGTAAAATACACAAGAAGTAATATGACTGAAATATTAGTAAAAAAAAAATTACTTAATATAATTGATTAATAGGACACTTTTGTGACATTTGTCAACACCGTCAGACAAAAATCCTGATGGTGTTGACATCTGATGGTGTTGACAAAATACCCTACTTTCGCTCATAACACATGTTTTTCTGACAGAAGCCATCTTGTTTTTCATCGTTTGCTTATGGCCTCTACAATCTACCTAAATTAAGCTCTTTATACAAAAGACAAAAATTAAATCTTGGATTACATTGACTTTGGTGTTGACGCACTATAGCTGTGACACAGAGTTTTATCAGAAAGGTATGCCATAAATGAAATATATATCACAGCAGTGACCTTATGGCATGTGTATCAAACAGGAAGTGGTAAAGGGGTCCTCAGACTGTAAGCTACCCACAATAATTCCTGATTTGTTTGTACTTTTAAAAAATCTGACGGTGCTGACAAAAACTCTGGACACAATTTTAATCACTTAAAAAATATGTAAAAATAAATTTTTAATTGTATATTTTGATATTATATAAGGTATTGACTTAAAAACTTAGTGACGAGAGCCATGATGTTTAATTTTACATTACTTTTATTTTTTTCCCTGAATTTTAATATTATCACACCTGCTTCTGGACAATGGATTTTTAAGGTACTGGTAATGTACCATTTAAAAAAAATTTATATGTATAAAAAATGCAAAATCATACTTTTGTTGTATAAACATTGCCTTGGTTTGTCTTTTAGGCATTTGGGTTAACACTTGTATGCATATTTTTAACCACAAAATTGGGTTTTATCTGGCAGACATGTTTTGTCCCTTATCTCAAGAATCGGTGAAGTTTGTGTTTTGGAGTTTTGTCTTTCGGGTGAACCAGTTTCTGTCTGAGTGTGTTGCTGGGTCTGAAGTACACTGGGATGTTGTACTTGGAGAAAAGTCTCCTGAGCTTCTCTGATACACAGGCTACATAGGGGATGACAGTGTTGTTGCGTCTGTCTTTCTTATCCTCCCTCGCTGGTGTCTGATCTTCTTTTCTGTGCATCTTTGCTGACTTTATAAACGCCCAATTAGGATAACCGCATGTTTTGAGTGCTTCCTTTACCTGTGTGTGTTCCTTCTTTTTTCCTTCAGGTTTAGAGGGAACATTCTCTGCCCGGTGATGTAGGGTCCTGATTACTCAGGACTTACAAATTTGTGTTCCAGAGTGTGATGGGAGTCAAAGAGGAGGTACTGGTCCGTGTGTGTGGGCTTCCGGTAAACTTCAATGTTGAGGTTGCCATTCTCTTCAGTGTGCGCAGTGCAGTCCAGGAAAGGCAAACAGTTATCCTTTGTGTCTTCCCTGGTAAACTTGATGTTTTTATCCATGGCGTTAGTGTGAGCAGTGAAGGATTTATTTTATTCTGCTGTTGGTTCCAAGGTGGATATTTAACTTTCAAATTTTTCTGGCAACCTTAATTAGAAGTTTCCAAAATGCTCAGTGTGGAGAAATAATTAATTTTCCTGAAATAATCTACTGACAAAATGTCTACAGTGAATTTTTTTATTTCTAAATTGTGACTGTATGTGCACTAACTTAATCCACTTTGATGTGAAAATTTAGGCAGATCTTTAAAATAGGACGATCATTAGTCCTGATTATAGATTGATTAAAATTACTATGACATAATTCAGTATGCATGGCTTCATCACAGAGTGACCTTCAGTATGCATGCATGCATTGAAGTGGTTTGCTGCCCAGTCAGCACCTCAAAGTAACACAGTTCTCTGCCAAAAAACACTGGAATGCTCCCTTTAGGTTGGGGAAGAGAGGCTCCCCCAAGTGAGAGGACCCTGGAGTAAAGATTAGAGATTAGAGTAGTAATTAGTTAATTTCAGACCATATTCACTTGAAAATTAAATTAGCTATCAGCAGTGAAGTCTGGTGACAATATGTACCTAAAAATGTCTTGATCAGTATGTGATCTGAAATCAGAAATTGTCACAGCTTCAGGAAGCCTTCAAGTAACAGGTTTGTTGCTCATAGTTTCCACACACACAAATGCTGTCTCTTGTGCACAGAGAGGTAACTTCTCCAGCAGCATGCAGAGATATGAAGTTAATTAAACTGCCAATCCCAGTGAGAATAACCAGTACCTGAGTTAACCCTCTCAAGGCAGGCGTTGCCGATTTGCCGATTTGCAACTAACAACCTGATTACCCCACATACATATTTTATGAGTTTTTTTTTTACTCAGAAGTACCACTGCAGGACTTGGTTGTGCATTAGCAACAAAAAGTTTAATTTGAGCCTGAGAGGGTTAAAACAGAGAAACTATAGAGGGTGAAGCACGCATACAAAACACACACACACACACACACACACACACACACACACACACACACACACACACACACACACACACACACACATACATTTGCTAAGAAACAATCATCCAACACATAGGAAGATCACATTTACACATTTACTTATTTAGTTTTTATTCTGTTTACCAGTCATGAACAGAACTTCCTTATTTGACCTTTGACCCTAAAGTAAGTAATAGATTTCAGGTAGGGAAGGTGAAAAAAAATCAATGCTTATATTAAACCCTGCAAGCAAATAACACTAGTCTATCAAAATGTCAGCGTAGAAACAATGAAGTAGTGCCAGCTTTGATGGCACATATTGACAAATGCAGCTGGTCATGTGTGGACAAAAACGTGATAGAGCAGTGCTGGCATTAACTTGAGAGATATTCTCTGGTGGCTCATTCAGCAACAGTGTTTTTCCAAAGGCTGCTTCTCAGCAGAGCACACTGAACAAGAAGAGAAGCAAAATATGCACAAGCAATGCAAAGGGGAATCCAAATTTTCACCCCCAAATGTGATCTGCTTTTGTTGAAATGAAATCAGTGTGATCACTCTATTTCTCAACATAAATGAAAGATTTCTTGCAGTGTTGGAAGCATGAAGGACTCGACAGTGTCAATTTGTCTCCACTGTGACATTTTTATCTCTAGTAAGACACAATACTGCTCCGAGTTTGTCTGCCTTTTATCAAAGAAAAATATGTGGACAGTTTCCCCCAAGGGCCATGAATATACAGATAGATAATAGAATAGAATAGAATAGAATAGAATTCAACTTTATTGTCATTGCACATGCACAGGTACAGGGCAACGAAATGCAGTTTGCATCCATCCAGAAGTGCTTTAGTGATATAGATATATTACAATATATATTAGCAATAATATAGATATGTGAGTATATTACAGAAATGGGTCTATTATGGTATGTTATAATGTACACGGTATGAAGTATGTTGTGAATATTCTATAACTATAAGTATGTACAGGCTGTAGTGAGTACAAGCTATGTACAGGATATGAACAGGATATAAATATGAAAAACTATACAGAATATGAAATAAATAACTTTACAGAATCTGAGATATACAGCTATACAGAAATGGGAACTATGCAAGTTGTAAACAGTTGTAGGATTAAAGATTATCGAATGTACAGAATGATTATTTACACAGAGCTATACAGTAGTGCAGTTAAGATAAGTGAGGGTGTAGATAGTTTCTACAGAGGCTATATAAAGTGCTAGTGGTTGTGAGTGGTGGTTCAGTCCATGTTATTATTGTGTGTTTGAGGGTACAGTTGTCCATTGTGGGTGTGTGTATGTTCAGTCCATGAGTTTAACGTGGGTCAGATGTCAGGAGGCAGAGTTCAGGAGTCTGACAGCTGTAGGGAAGAAGCTGTTCCGGTACCTGGTGGTCTTAGTCCGGAGGCTCCTGTAGCGCCTCCCAGAGGGCAGGAGGGTGAAGAGTCCATGCGATGGGTGACTGGGGTCTTTGATGATTTTCCCCGCCCTTTTCAGACACCACTTCCTGTAGATGTCTTTTATGGCAGGAAGTGGTGCTCCGGCAATGCGCTGGGCAGTTTTCACGACCCTCTGCAACGCCTTCCGGTCCGAGGCAGAGCAGTTCCCGTACCAGACTGTTATACAGTTGGTCAGGATGCTCTCGATGGTGCAGCGATAGAAGTTCACCAGGATGTCTGAGGACAGGTGGTTCTTCCTCAGAGTCCTCAAGAAGAAGAGGCGCTGGTGAGCCTTCTTGACCAGCTTGGAGCAGTTGGTCGTCCAGGTGAGATCCTCAGAGATGTGGACTCCCAGGAACTTGAAGCTGCTCACACGCTCCACAGCCGTCCCCTTAATGCGGATGGGTGGATGTGGGTCAGGGTCAATAGGACACTACTTGCCATTATTTTTGAAGAGTCAAACTCCACTCATACAGAACTGATATTAACTTGTGCCATTTTGTGATTTTGTTTTTTTATCATTGTTGTGCTCATCTGTTTCTGTGTAATATTTCATTTTTCTAATCTACAAATGGGACTAGATTTCATAGACAAGTAACTTGAAACTTAATCTTTAAAGGTTTTGGTTTATTTTGGTAAATTAAACCCATGGATGGATTACTAAACAGGCAGAGTATGTACCCAGTAGTCCACAAATCTTTTTTATTTTAGTATATGTTCACAGGAAAATGCAATTTCTCCACAACTGTGCCATAGTAACTTTGTTTAAGAAACCCACCGGCAACTGGCCAACATCACGAGGTTGGTCCCCAGTGCAAATTGGGAATGTATTGTAAATATTTTGCCGTTGTAAAACAGTTTAGAACAGTACCACTCTTGTCTTCATGTCTTCAGTCTATTAGTTCATAGTGCTGGGCTCTAACCACAGCATTAGCTTTAATTTATACAGCAATAAAGAAATGGCAAGAAGTATAATATTGATTTTCATCAGTGAAAGCCAGTGCTAGAGCAGAGTTTATTAAATACTTTTAAACTGTGGACCCTGGTGTGTGAGTGTTTTTTAAACGCCTCTCTCATACACAACATAACCTGGAGCCCATTCCCATGACCATACAGCATCAATGCTAATATTTATTTCTTAAAACTTCACATTAAAGCTTGTTTCCCTGAAACAAACTCATGAATAACAAAGCATATGCACTCTTTTCAAAGGGTAACCACAACACTGGGTAAGAAAAGCAAGAGAGTCCCTGTAGCAAAATGCTAATCATCTCCCACTGCTGTAACCTTCTCCGCCTCATCCCCCACCATTCCCCTGCTTTGCTTGACTCTCCTGATTTCATTCTCCTCCTTTGTCTCCAAGTGTTCATGAAGAAGGAAGCAAACATCTGTAACTTTCTACATATTCATTTCTGTTTCACACTTCCTTTTTGAAAAATAATGGAGTTTAAGGCCAGAGGGGGAACAGGGTCTGTAAATATGTAAGGAATTTGTTTGGGGGTGAAGTACATGCACGCTCTGTGGTTTGAAAGAGACCACTTTCGGCCACCCCGTCGCCATCTGGACGGCTTCAAGGCCGAAGCTGGATGGAACAACCAATTCTTCTCACTGATTATGGGAATGTATTTTGACTCTCTGTCCACATCCTTCAAGGTCACCTGCGTCGACTGGAGGACTGTTGACGTTTGCTTAAAACTGGGTGAAAGGACACTCTCTCTTCAGCTGATACAGGATACACACACACGTACTCAGACACAGATATACAATCATATGGTTATGAAAAGATTGTGGCTTCAACAAAGCAGTATTATTGCCTAAATCGTTCTCTTTAATATGACCCTGCAATATTAAAAAGCAAACCCCAGCAAAAACAGGAGGAGCAGCAGACAACTATTTAATGTGTATTAATAAAATGCATTCAAAGCCACAAATTTAATGATGGTGATAGAAGCAAACTGCTTTAAAAAAAATGAATGATTACAAGGAAGAGACACATACAGTATACTGTAACTGCTTATCAAAACTGAAGCACAACTTTCTCATACGGGCTGTCCATACAGCAGGCCATATTATTTATAAAAGATGACTTCACTGAAAGGCTCCAAAAGGCTCCAACCATACAAATTCAACTCACACCTCTCAATTATTTAGATTTTGCTTGCAAGAAGCCACACTTTACTATAATTTTTCTGGTCTTGCGCATTCGTTTCATTGGCTCTCTGAAGGTCTTTCAGTGTTTGTCTTTAAACATGTAGCTTTTTCATCCATTTTCAGGCCACTCCTTTTTTTTTTGAACCACTTAACACTGACTTGTGAATCATCATAGTATCACAAATGTCACCTAACTCTTTCAAAATGAACTTGTCATTGGTTTGCATTTTAGAAATTATATTTGAACCTTTAACTGCAACAACATCTGTTCAAAAAGATCATCTGAGGCCTTTGATTGCATTCACGTGAAAACATTTTCTTAACTGCAAAAATATATAAATAATCTCAATTACAGTCAAAGGTGAAAGTCAAATAAACAACAACCTTCAGGTCAGTAGCTCCAGAGTTTTACAGGCCCATGTACATTTTTATTGGCTTGTGAAAAATACCTATTTTTATCTTTTAAAATATTACATATAATAAAATATTCAAATTGATTAACACATATAATATTTTACTTTCAATCTGAAAAATGTTATGAAAGCCTTGAAATAAACATGGTCCACGCCCCCCCCTTTAGACTCACCCCTCTTTGCTGCAGGCATTACTTCAATGTAAAATAGGATGACTGCCATCAGCCTTCACGAAGCTGTTTAATTTAACCAGTCAGATATCAGACTAAGTTAACAGTTCATCTGTATATTTTGATGTAGCCTTACTTCTGTAGCTCTGCCACAGATTGTTGTCTGTGTAAAACAAACAGTGGTGGATGGAGCAGCTCCAAAGTTCATTTTCTTCATGGCAGAGATTGTTGATCACTTCACTAAGGTGTTGATCCCAGTTGTGCTGCTGGCGGGAGGTCAGGTTAGCAAGCTGGGTGGCAAGGGTGTGGTTGAAGCATTCCACCAACCCATCGCTTTGGGGGTGCAGTGGCATTGTCGGCATTGTCCGGGTCTTCCTGATACCCAGCCGCTGACAGACCTCCTTGAACACCGCAGCCTCAAAATTCCAGCCCTGGTTGCTGTGCAGTTCCTCTGGTACCCTGAACCAGCAGAACATGTCGTTGACCAGACACTCAGCGGTGGTAACACTCAGCTGTTACCACCGCTGAGTGTCTGGTAACACGCAGCCCACGCAGTCACCTGTGGTCGGGGACTGCGTGGGCTTCAGGCCACTTGGTGAAGTAGTCCATCGCAACCAGGACATAGCGGTTCCCCTGGTCAGTGGTGGGCAAGGGTCCCAGGATGTCCACTCCAACCCGGAGCCCCCACCTGATACTGTTGCAAGGGGGCATGAGAGCATTGGGAAGGTCCTTTCTGAGCTATGCAGGCATCGCACCGATGGACAGTCTTGGTAACTCTAAAGTGTCCTGCCCCCGCCGCACCATGGACCAGCTGGAGGACCCTGGACCACAACTGTTGAGGTACCAAGAGCTGAAAAACCTCATGTTGACTCACGGGAGCCTGCCAGCGGCAATAGAGGATGCCTTTCTGGCTTGTGAGGTTGGCACAGAGTGCGTCAAACGGACTACGAAAGGAGTGACCAGGAAGAGATGGCCAACCAAACCACCATCACACCACCCTGGCGATCTTGGCGAGAGAATAGACGAGCAGGTGGCCAAATCCTGGGAAAACTGCCATCAATGCAGAGAACCAGGCCACATCGCATGCTACTGTCCAGCACGGAGCCCATGAAGCCTGGCACCCCAGCTGCCGTTAAATTAAGGCGGGGTGGCACAACGGAGGAACTGCCCCCCACCACCAATTTGTCCTCCGAATCACACTGGCGGGTTGGCCGGCTGGGCCAGACTTGGGGACTGTATCTGGACTGTGACCTTGCCGGCACCACCTGTACAGCCCTGGGTCCACACTTTCCTTGGTACGGGCTGGAGCCCTCCCTGGTACTGACGGCCCCAGCTGAGGCATTAGCCAATAAACCAAAAGAAACTAAATCTCGTACCTAACGAATGTATCAGTTGTAGGTTCATATTATATTTCATACAAAGGTCCAGCATGTTTTCATCATAGGTCATCTCATTAGACTTCATTTGTGTCTTGTCAAAAAAGTGGTCACAGCTGTTCAAAACCTCACAAGGCTGGAAAGACCCATGAGTACTCAAACTGTGCTTATTGAACGCAATATTGATAAGATCTTGGAGAAGTTCATGGCTCTGCAAAGGGAATTGGGTAGACCTGGGGACCCACTTGGGGATCAGTTGCGAAATTACATTCAGTCTGTTGGCACTAACCCTAAACCAAACAACTATTAACTCTTTCGGCCACCCTGTCGCCATCTGGACGGCTTCAAGGCCGAAGCCGGATGGAACAACCAATTCTTCTCACTGATTATGGGAATGTATTTTGACTCTCTGTCCACATCCTTCAAGGTCACCTGCGTCGACTGGAGGACTGTTGACGTTTGCTTAAAACTGGGTGAAAGGACACTCTCTCTTCAGTTGATACAGGATACACACACACGTACTCAGACACAGATATACAATCATATGGTTATGAAAAGATTGTGGCTTCAACAAAGCAGTATTATTGCCTAAATCGTGCCCACCCTGCAGGGTTGGCAGCCTACTCAGTTCCAGATCACCACAGTCACGGGGGAGCGAGCAAGAGGTAAGGGAGAAAGATCCCTCCTGGTGACTGTTGCTAACTGCACTGTGGACCACCAGTTCTGGCTAGCCAGCATCCAGGACCAATGCATCATTGGTCTGGACCTGCTGGCCAAATGGGAGGCCACAGTAGACGTGTCCAGAGCAATCCTTTACCTGGGCACGGAGACTGTGAAGCTCCACACCACCAAGGAAGTCCCGCTGCCTGCCTCCACTTTTTCAGCCAGCATAAGCAAGCCTGAGGGCCTGTTGCCACTGATGGTGGAAGGAGCCCCTTCTTCACCAGCAGTACGGTAACTTTCCACTGAGACCAAGCAAGCTGTCGAGGACCTATACCAGAGGAGCTGTGAGGCCCTCCAGGCTGATCAGCAACGGCAGCTGCGGGAGTTGCTTGACTTGTTTGCCGACATCTTTGCAGCCAAGGATGAGGACTGCATGCACCTGTGACTTGTGCCAGGGCTGCATGCACCTGAGCTGAGCACATGCTCCACTCTTTCCTCAGTTAGAGCTGCTTCCAGGGTTTCTGGTGCATGCAGACGGATGTGCTCTTGTAGTTGTTTTGGCTGGAGACCCCAAACAAAAGCCTGGAGAGCAAACTCTTCCTGTGCTGCAACATCAAAAGCAGGGTACCCTCTTCATACATGAAGACGAAGATCTGCAGTATAGGCACCCAGAGTCTCCTCTTGTCTCTGTGGGTGGCTGGCAAGTTTATCTCGGGCATCATATACATGGGTACGGAGGCCAAACCTACTCTACATTGCTCTGGCGACAGCAGGCCAACTTAAACCCTCTTCTGGCTGAAGATCTGTGAGGATCTGCAGGGCCCTGCCTTCCAAGGCGAGAGCTACTTGGACAGTTGTCTCTTCCGTTGACCCTCCGTTTAGCTGAGCAGCCAGCTGTACCTGGATAAGGTAGGTCTCTGGATGTGCCTCCCCATTATAGCGTGGCAGCTTCATGCTCCCCGCGACAGGAGCCTCTGATGGCAGCGCCGGCTGCACTTGGTCCAGGAGGCAGTTGGCGTTGTCCCCCTTAGCTGCCAGCAATAAGGGTGTGCCGCTCCCAGACATCACCATCAGTGGAGGCTGGCTGGCCGCTCGTGGTCTTGGAGCCTGTAGCATCCCTTGGCAGCTCCGACAGCTTCTCAGTGGGTGGGGGTGTGAGGCTCCATCTGGTAAGCCCAACAGATCTTCCTCTGGCTGACTTGCTACTGCCCGGGGGTCTCCCCGCTTCTTCGGTCGTGCTCCATTCACCGCTTCTAACTACGAACAAGCTGCTCCCCCAACACGCCATATTTGACAATATTGTCAAATGCTTTATCTACAGTACATGCTGCTTAGAAGTCAGCGTCGGCGGTATGGATGGGCCAGGCCTGTTCAATTATCTTACTTTCCCTCCTCAATTTAAAGCCCTAACTGACAAAAGAAATGTGAAATACATTTACAGCTATAGGGCTAACCTTTCTGTAGCCAATTAAAATTTGATCATCCTTTCAATTTTGTTACACGGTGACCTTATAGTTAGGTAGCGGTGTCAAGTGGGTGGAACTAATGTGGTAGGGAAGGCTAGCTCAGATGCTAAATGCAATGTGTACAAAGTGTATTGCTCAGTATATAAAATAGATATCAAAAAGTGGTTAGGATCGTCCATGTCAGGAATAAACTACAGCAGTAACGGCAAGGCCAGGTTAATGATTCAGCTAACAATAATGCTGCAATTACTGCACCTAACCCTGAGAACCAGCTCAGCTGCAGCAATGAAGGTAGCATTAGCATCCTGGATGACACGAGTGCTAGTGGGGTTAGGAAGCTAATGGACACAGACATTTTTCCAGATGATTTAGGAATGGATGGACTTGTGCAAGTCTGACTTGAGAAATATCCCTCTCATCTCTTGAGTACAACTAAGAAGTTATTTATGTATGCATGGCATCATAATGGAGACTGACTTGAATATTCCATCAAGAGGGATGCTTCTTTTTTAGTCAAAATGTGATCCAGCTTTCACTACCAGAGGATTCACAGAGTTGAAACACAAAATAGAAACCAATAAGGGACATAACAGACACAAGACTTTTAAGGAATATTTGGCCTGTTTTAGTTTGTGGAAAGACAAGAAGCAGTGTGTAGAGAAAGAGAAACAAATCTCTGCACTAGTTCATTCAGATCAGCTCCAAAAAAATTGCTATTTCAAATCAGTTGCCTGTAAGGGGAAAATTAGATGCTTTTGATGACATGTCAGAAGTGGGGAGCAGACTTTTCCTATCTGTAGTTGACTTCAACATAAGGAAAGACCCCCATTTGGCCCAAATTTCCTTAGTTATTCATTTTGTCACTGAAGAAACAGTGGAAATAATGGAACGACTACTTGTAATAGCCACCGCAACCTCAAGTGATGCGCAGTCCATTACTGATATTATTCTGTCTGAAGTGACAAAGGCAGGCCTGAGCCTGACCAGGATTTTAAGTCAAGTATAGGATGGAGCCTCCATGATATCTGGAAGGCATGGCAGTGTCCAGCAGCTCTTGCAAGACAAACTTGGCTGTGAGGTACCATATGTGCACCGAACCTTCAATTACATCATGTTGTTGTCCACGTGTTGTCAGCTAAGCAAGCGTTCAGTGACTTCTTTGATACATACAATACTCTCTACAACTCTACAACTGTTTCTGCACATTACACAGGTAAGAAATTAAAAGGTTTGCTTGCCAAAGGTGGGCAGGACTTAGCAAATGCTGTAACTGTGGAATCAAAAAGCATTGTTGCAAAACAGTACATCCCAGCTGTTCCAGGTGTCATTGGGCGAGAGGCGGGGAACAGTACATCTCCAAACCCAAAAATATAAACATACAAGAAACAAACAAACAGAAGAAAAAAAACTTCTGTCTGAACAGAAACATAGTCAAGGCCGTGCCGAGTGTGTTGTTGGCTCTTAAACTGTGTGTCACATTTGGAACATCTACCTCCATGCGCAAAAACTCATTCTTCTGTGTTAAGGGAGAACCCCCATAGTCCTCAGGGTATCAGCACCCTGAATGAAGTTCAGTGCCGTACAGACCTTCTCATAGTCTCCAGATTGGAACTCAATCAACGGAAAGATCAGATTCTGTGGCCCAGGCCCAGCGAGAAAAGAGAGTGGGAAACCACTGACTCGGAACTGGTTCTTATACTAGATCAACAAAAGGGTCAGATTGAAAGGAAGTTGGAGAACCTGGGAACCATCATCTACAGCTATGGTGCCGAGAGGTTTGGGGTAAAAAGCAAGACTCAGAGACAGCAGAAAGACCCTTTAAACCAGTTAAAGGAGAAAGCAGGAAATTGACAGATTAGTGAAAGAGAGAATAATAATAATAATGGATTGGATTTATATAGCGCTTTTCAAGGCACCCAAAGCGCTTTACAATGCCACTATTCATTCACTCTCACATTCATACACTGGTGGAGGCAAGCTACGGTTGTAGCCACAGCTGGCCTGGGGCAGACTGACAGAAGCGAGGCTGCCATATCGCGCCATCGGCCCCTCTGGCCAACACCAGTAGGCAAGTAGGGTAAAGTGTCTTGCCCAAGGACACAACGACCAGGACAGAGAGCCCAGGGATCGAACCAGCGACCTTCCGGTTACAGATACGCTTCCCAACCCCCTGAGCCACGGTCGCCAGTTGCAATACAACTGAGGAAACAGTGGAGGAGGGCCTATGAGACAGAAAGGGAGGGATTTCTGCCCTACAACAGAAATGAGTGATTCCAAAGGCTTGGCGAAGAGCAGGAGATATTCTGATCCCTAAGGAAAAGAACTCATCCATTAGCCAGTTTCGCCAGATCAGCCTGCTGAACGCAGGGGGAAAGATCTTCTTCAGTGTCTTGGCCCTCTTTCTTGCAAAGAAATAACTATGTTGACACATCAGTACAGAAGGCCAGCATCTGGGATCGGCATTGGGATGTCTGGAGCATGCCAGCATCATCTGGCACCAGATTCAAACTGAGGAGAAAGAACGAAGAGACCTTCATGTGGTCTTTTTAGACCTTGCCAACACCTTTGGGTCAGTTCCGCATGACATCTTGGGGATGGCCTTCAACTATTTCAGTGTACCAAACCACATCACAGGACTGGTCAAGACCTACTTTCAGGATTTACAGTTTTGTGTGACAGCTGAGAACACCACCACAGCCTGGCAGCACCTGGGAATTGGAGTTATGGCAGGCTGCACATTTTCCACTTCCCTTTTTTTTTTTTTTTTTTTTTGTGTCCCGTTTGGATCTTTAGCCATCAGAATTGTTGTCCTAAGGCCAAGAAAGATGCCAAGTGGATTTATTTTACCAAGTGGATCATCATGGCCTTATTGGTCCATTTGATTGACCCTTATTATAATTATGAATTTATTTTATTTTCAGTTGCTACAAACGGGACAGACATGACTGGGGGATAGGACAGGGAGAAAGAATGAAAGAAAGAGAGGGAGAGAAAGAAAACCAAAGGGGAGAAGAGACGGTGAGAAGGGGGGGAAGAAAGAAAAAAAAACAAAAAAAAAACAAAAACAAAAAAACACCTTGGTCACCTGTATGGAGAAACAAAACAGAAGAGAAAGCAAACATAATAAAAAAAATGGCACCATCGCAATAAACTAGCTAGCAGTAGATAACAGTAGATACTAAATAATAAACGCTATTGTGCAGCACGCAAGATAGACAGTGCACAATGTGCTTTGAGGCAGCAGCCAAGAAAGCTGTAGTCCGCGTCTGTGAATACCCGTGTGTACACCTGTGTGCATACCTGTGTGGATCAGCATGCTTGCATTCCAAAGGTTTCTCCATGTAACGATCTGCTAGGGAGTGTGGGGAGCCACAGCCCCGTCCTCCAGGGTATGAAGCAGGTATGGAGGAGATCAAAACTCCAGACACCCCAGAACACAAGAGACCAAGGAAGACCAACAGAGGGGCAGCCGCGCCACTGTCCCAGTAAGAGCTGACGAGAGTCCCAGATGAGGGCTCACTCAGCAGCCGCGGAGCAGAAGCCAGGGAGAGTTGCAGTGACGCGCCCGTGAGCTCCGCCGGCAGCCAGCTGTGCCTGAGTGACCGAGCCCCAGGCCGAGAGGCCGGGGGCACCCCACCTCCGAAGTGGCCCGAGCGAGCCCCAGGCTCCAGGCCCCGATAAGCGGCCGCCAAGGAGTGAGCCGGTGTGTACCCGGACGCCCACCCCCAGACACAAAGAACCACCAACGCACCGACACCTGAGGGAGTCCGCCACTGGCAGGGGAAGTGGTGGTGGGTGGAGATAGGCCTCCAAACCTTGGAGGGCCTGAGATGTCCCCAGAGAGGTGGCGTCTGATACCCAACCTGACATATAGACACAGACATACAGGCACACACAGATACAAACATCCATTCCCACCCTCATGCTCTCATATGCACTTACTCCACACTCAACCAACGTGGAGACAGACATAAAGAGACGCTGTACACACAATCACACTCCCCAAGCGTACTCTAAGCCCCGGGTCTAGGTACCCTTGCCCCTGGAGGGGGGAACTGCACCCAGACCCAGGTGGTGTTACCCTTTTCCCTGTGGTGGGGAGAGGCAGACCGCCCCGACTCCGCAGCAGCAGGGAGGCCCCACATCCAGACCGCAGTTGGACGACCAACTCCTCCTAGCCCCCCACTCCAGCAGGCCGCAGAGAACGGGGGTGAGAGAAGACTCCAAACCTCCCTCCACCCGCTCATTGTAGTGTTGATACATGTGTGTTCTAAGGTGCAATTAAAACCCAGGAGGGCATGGAGCTACCTGCCAGAGAGCAGCAGGTAAGCGCATAGTCCCTCCTGCTAGCCCTCAATGTCTACGTGTATTCAAAATTGAGAGGTGGGCAACGACGCCAGGGGTGAGGTGTACACCCTACATGGATGACAGGACCATCATTACAACAAAAAAAACATGTTCTAGGCGATTGCTACAGAAAATCCAGTAAAACATCGAATGGGCAAGTTCAAACTAGGGCTGGGTATCGTCACTGATTTCTAGAATCGATTCGATTCACAAGGTCCCGAATCGATTCGATCCACGATTCGATTCAATTTGATTTGAT